>NC_053157.1:87212066-87527899 GCF_016835505.1 Polypterus senegalus
CGGTAGATGAAGTGACTTTCTCATGGCCACCCAGTGTCAGTAGTAGGATCTGAACGCACAGTCTCAGGGTTTGAAGGCCAAAGTTCTAACTGCTAAGCTACGTTGCCTGCCTTTTCTTCTAGAATGAGTATCATCTAATTGGAGCACAACAGTATAAATTAGAGCAATTAATAGTATTATTCAGAAGCAAGGACTACAGTGTTGTAATCATAGTAAAGTGTTTTATTACCACAAACAACTGTCCATATATTTCACTATATGTTACTGGGTACACAATGCAAATACTTTGAAATTGCAAAAAAATATCAGGCCACTGCAAGGAAAATCTGAATCCACTGTGTGATTTGGTGAGAGCTCTGCTGAAACGCAAGAGGAGACACTGAGAATACTTGGGTGTTTTTTCTCAGGAGGAAAATCTGAGAAATATGAGACAAAAGAAAATGTCTCTATTTTACGTCTTTCTGATCTCATTGCTGTCAAGTACAGAAACCTAAATGATAATTAAGGAGATCTATTTTTTGATTTTTCCTTCCTATGGATGGGGTCCTAAGTGGAATTTTCTTGTTCCCAAATCCCTGAATCCACTGCATTAGTATTTTTTACAGCAGCTTTAATTTGAACAATAAATATATAAATAAACAATAAACAAAGAAGCAGACATCGCAAAGTTAACTGTAACTTTTAACATAAAATGCAAATGCCTTTTATTTAATAATCAAAACTTTAAAGTGAATGTTTATGGGTTTCTTCAGTCTCTTTGTTTCATTGTCTACATTTTCTGAAGGCAAAATTGTCTATGAGATCATCCTCCGACAGCTTCTGGGCCAGGTTTGCATTGATGCTGATGATAGCCTAGCTGCTTAATACATTGTTGTGCCATGAATGACTTTAAATATATGTTGATGAGTTTAAGTTTCAAAAAACTGATATATGGAAGGGTGGCTGCAATCCAGAGGGCAACCAATAGATTTGGACTGTAATGGTATTTAATGGCAATTACATACCAGTTGATTTGTTTACTTTATAAATGAAGGCCTAATTAGTAAATAAATAAACAAATAATAATAATAATAATAATAATAATAATAATAATAATGGTACAGGGTACCAGAGTGCTGTTACTCTTTGTCACTTGATATAGCCAACAGTATCAAACGTGACATGATGAACCAGCAACAAAAATTATTTTAATACTAGTACTACTGCTACCACTAATACTGTTACTAATAATAATAAAAGGAAAACTACTACTACTACTGCTACTACTAAGAGTAATAATAAAATAAACTACTATTACTAGTACTATTACTATTACTACTATTACTACTACTACTACTACTGAATGTGCTTAATAAACTTAATGGGTCAAAATGAAGCTGAATATGTAGATATTTAAAAAATGAACATGTGAAAATATCACCTACACTTACACTTAAATAAACTTCATTTTACCTTTCTAATAATAACAGATTACAAAAAGGCATTAATTAAGTCAACAACATTAGATACAAATTAAATTAACCAAAAAATGAAGTTAGTTTGAGCTAATTGCTCTTTTTGCATATTAAAGTTGATTGCATGGTGCTTTTCCACACTTTAGCCAATCACTAACTAGTAACTAAGAGAGCCTTTGTGTCAATGAAATTTACAAACATGTCCTCAGTGCAGTTACACTCAGAACACTGTTGACTAACGTTAGCAGCCATAAAGAGAGGGTAGAGGTCCTGAGGCCTATATGGTGATAATAAATAACCACGTGTCAGCTAGATACTGTAATGTCAGATAATATCTGTTAACTGCTCGATATCAAAACTATTACATGTAATGCTATTGTTACTGCATTAGTCGAATAACCACCCATCTTACTGGAAATAAGACAGATTTAGATTTGTAAATGCACCTGGTGACCAGTGTTGCCATGAAGCCATGTCTTTGCTTTTTAAAGTAAAATGATCAAGTATTATTGTACTATTATCCTTGAACTACCCAAGTTCATTACCAGAATAGTCTACTCTCACACCTTAAGATTAACACACACACACACACACATAGATATACTGTACACATACACACAGACCCTAACCACTTAAGTGCTGTATGAATGATGCATGCACAGCCCGTCACTCCCTAGTACTTCAAGAGATTCATTTTGTCATTGACACAGACAACGTACAATGTTTAAGATATATCTCAGATCTAAATATTACTTTAGTCTCCAAGAATATATTTAAACATACAAAAGCTTAACATCCTTGTCTATAGGTCATTATCAACCAGATAATGTCATTTACTGTACTGATCCTTATATTGGAAGGCACTCCCCTCCTCATCTGATAAACCTCGCAGATCGGAGCTTATGGCAGCTTCCTACTGCTCCAGGTGCTCCTAATATACACTTTAATACTTCAATCTGTCTAGATATAAAGATAAACTATAGAAATTTAAAAGCAACATGGTATTTATTAAAGAATAATAATACCAGTAGAAGATAGTATAAAAAATATAGATAGCAAAGTCTGAATATACTGTATATAGTCTTTATAAAAACACTTACAAAGAATGTCAAGGACTGGGGTGACTTTGGACTTATCAATCCGTGATACACATGAGCTGCTTTCACTGACATTCAGGTGAAACTGTTGCACGTCTCTTGATCTCCTTTCCTGACATTGCCTTTGCCCTCTTCTGACGTCCTGTTTGTCATTGCTGTTTCTTCTTTGGTCGATCGGCCCAGCCATATATATTTTTTTTTTTATTTTATTAGGCGGTTTCAGGACATGTGATATTACACACATTTGATGGGCTAGCTGTGTATATGATGGAGGACACCACTCACAGCTTTTGATCTGTTTCACAAGTTATAAAATAATCAATATAGTCTGTGGGACCATCGTGATCTTCTGCTTTGTTTACACAGATGTTTTAAGGTGAATAATTTATGGGGAAAAGATTATTTGATATTTAATTGCCCTTGTAAAAATAAGTTAATCTTTTTTTTTAATGTTCTTTATCTCATTTTATACAGTTCCTTCTATTAGGAGTTTGTTAATTTTCATATTCTTTTTGGGGTCAGAGCACAGGGTCAGCCATTGTACAGTGCCCCTGGAGCAATTGCAGGTTAAGGACCTTGGCTCAAGGGCCCAGTAGAGTAGGACTTTTTTTTTTTTTCTTTATTAATTTTATTGCAATCCATACAAAGCAATCAAGTTTTTACAAAAAGAAAAATTGAGTTAAGAACAGATCGATCCCCACCCTTGAGAGAGAGAGCAAGCCAAACGGCGTGAAATTTAAGGCTTGTAAACATACCTAAATTAATAAATTCTCTGTGCTTTATGAACTTATTTTAAAATATTACTGATTAGATCCTGCCATGTTTTGAAAAAAGTCTGTAAGGATCCTCTAACTGAGTATCTGATTTTTTTCCAATTTGAAATAGTATAACACATCGGATTCCCACTGACTTAAAAGAGGAGAGTTTGGGTTCTTCCAGTTTATCAGAATAAGTCTGCGTGCCAAAAGTGTAGTGAATGCAATCACAATTTGTTTGTCTTTCTCCACTTTAAACCCCTCTGGAAGAACCCCAAACACAGCTGTTAATGCGTTAGGAGGGATTGTGAGTCCAAGGCTGTCCGAAAGGTAATTAAAAATTTTTGTCTAGAATAATGTTAATTTGGTGCAGGCCCAGAACATGTGACCCAGTAAGGCTGGGACTTGGTTGCAGCGTTCGCAGGTTGGATCATGCCCTGGAAACATTTTGGAGAGTTTTAGTCGAGACAGATGTGCTCGATATATAATTTTGAGTTGTATAATTGTATGCTTTGCGCATATGGAGCTCGAGTGAATTCTCTGCATTGCTACTTTCCACTCCTTTTCTGATATATTAATTGAGAGATCTTTTTCCCAGTGTCTTCTTGGATCTTTGAAAGGGAGGGATTGTAAAATGATTTTATATATTGTAGAGATGGTGTCTAAGTCCTTGAGATTGAGCAATATTTTTTCCAGCATGGATGAGGGTGCAAGATGAGGAAAATCTGGAAGGTTCTGTTTAACAAAGTTCCTGACTTGAAGATAGTGAAAGAAATGTGAAGCTGGAATGTTAAATTTGGAATGTAATTGTTCATAGGATGCAAAGACGTTGTCTATATAAAGATCTCTAAGCAAGTTAATTCCAAATTTTTTCCAGATATTAAAAACTGCATACGTTTGCGAAGGTTGAAAGAGGTGGTTCTCTTGCAAGGGTGCCACAGATAGAAGCTTCTCCGTCTTAAAATGCTCTCTACATTGGTTCCAGATTCTAAGTGAGTGGAGCACAATTGGGTTATTGGTATAATGCCGATAATATGTGTTTATTGGAGCGCAGAGCAAGGAATACAAAGAAGTACTGCAGGATTTTACTTCTCTTGCGGACCAAGCCTGTGTATGTTCTTCTATTTGTGTCCAGGTTCTTATCGCCTGTATATTTGCTGCCCAGTAATAAAACTGAAAGTTAGGTAGAGCCATGCCGCCTTCTGCCTTTTGTCTTTGTAGGGTCGCTCTTTTGATGTGTGGATGTTTTGAATTCCAAATAAATGAGGTTATTGTTGAATCTAATTGCCTAAAGAATGATTTATTAATGTATATTGGAATGTTTTGAAATACAAAAAGGAGCTTAGGAAGAATATTCATCTTAACAGTGTTAATTCTTCCAGCTAGTGTGAAATGAAGGGTTGACCATCTATGCAAGTCTTGTTTAATTTTTTCCACGCAGACGGCGAAATTTTGTTGATATAGAGCTTTATGTTTACTTGTGATGTTTATCCCTAGGTATTTAAACTGTTCTGCAATGATAAAAGGTAAGATATCTAATCTAATATTATATGCTTGAGTAGGACTTTTTTTTGGCAGTAATAGGGATTTGAACCGGCAACCTTCCGGATCCTTAGCCTCAGAACCACCATCTAAGCAACATATAATCAAAATATAGACATTTATTATTTAAAAAATTGCGGATCTGGCACACCAGGACACATCACAATAGGTAACTCTTAACAGTTTTAAATTGACAATTCATGAAACAGCAATAACCTCAGTAGAGTCAAGCTGCGGACCTCCAGAGCTCCTCTCTTTTGAGGAAGTTGTCACTTTACATTAGACTTAAATGATGATACGTGATATGCCCGGTTACACTATGGTTAGGATTACATCTGTGGGAGGAGTTATCCTACTCAAAACCAAGCGACAGCATCATGCAATCCAATTGGCTGTCCAGCGGAGCTCCTGAATCGCAAAGGCTTAATGTCCTTGGGTCCAATGCACAGTGAATGATCTGCATTATATAGGAATAATATAATTTTTTTTTTTTTGCTTGTTTTTGAAGATTTTACTCATCATCATGATTTTTAACATGCTTTTCCAGGTGTTGTGGTTATTGAATCCATTATTTCCTAATGAGCACATTAGTAGGTTTGTAGTTGCTGCCTTTCAGCATTCAGTGTCTGCTCTGCTCATTGTTAACTGTCATTGTTAGCATACAATTGCGGGATTGTTACAGGTGTTTAAAATACTAATTTAGACTTTTACAGCTTCACAAAATCCTGAGCATATTCATTATGTTACAGTATATGTTTCCCTTTTGTGTTCCTATTGCATTTCCCTAATCTGTTCCCCGTGTTATGTTACCTCATCAGTGTGAGAGGAAAAAGCTTTTGGGTCCATAGCATGTAGTAGAGATTTGGAAGCCATTCTATGTTATACACTTGTTGTGACCATGAGAATGTTTTATTGCAATTATTTTTAATTTTATATAAGTCGAAGATATTGAAGATGCAACTTTTATGTTGCAACCAGGGTCTCTCCCCTAACTTGGGTGTAAACAGCTTATTGCACTGTCTGGAATTAATCAAAATGGTTTAAATTGCTTAAGTTATTTTTTATATGTACCAGTAATTCTAACATGATATTTTCAAGAATGTGAAGTTGTCATTTTGTTGTGACCATGAGAATGTTTTATTGATTTTTTTTTAATTTTATATAAGTTGAAGATAATGAAGTTGCAACCGGGGTCTCTCCCCTAACTTGGGTGTAAACAGCTTACTACTGTATGGAATTATTCAAAATGGTTTAAATTGCTTAAGTTATTTTTTATATGTACCAGTAATTGTAACATGATATTTTCAAGAATGTAAAGTTGTCATTTTGAATTACTTTGAATTAATTTTGGTTATGTGAGCACCCAATGTCCTTTCCATATGTCTTTTTTTTCTTAATGGGAACTGGACAGAGCTCAGAAATTCATGTTTTGTTTATTGTCTTGTAACATTTCAGGTATGTTTACTTTTCTTGTATTGGTATACTGTCTTTTTCTTTTTTATTTCCCTTCAGACATTATCCATCCATCCATTATCCAACCAGCTATATCCTAACTACAGGGTCACGGGGGTCTGCTGGAGCCAATCCCAGCCAACACAGGGTGCAAGGCAGGAAACAAACCCCGGGCTGGGCGCTAGCCCACTGCAGGGAGCACACACACACACACACACACACACACACACACTAGGGACAATTTAGGATCGCAAACGCACCTAATCTGCATGTCTTTGGACTGTGGGAGGAAAGCGGAGCACCCGGAGGAAACCCACGCAGACACAGGGAGAACATGCAAACTCCACACAGGGAGGACCCGGGAAGCGAACCCAGGTCTCCTAACTGCGAGGCAGTAGTGCTACCCACTGTCCCACCCTGCTGCCCCAAAAATAAAATGCATTTACATTTAAAAAAAAAACATTGCCACCAAAGAAAACATATTTTCAAATGTGTTATGATGTATTTCAAGAAACACTGATTTTAAAATAAGTAAATTAATGCCATTTTTGCATATTGCAATATATAATATAATTATAATATGTGTCACACACGTGCACATGGTAGACACCTAGAGGGACCAATCAAAGGTAATTCCATGCCAGGCCAGGCGGTGGCAGGGTGCACTAAACTTTCCTCTGATATTCCTGTAGATCAAATACGGCCCCCAGATGATATTACTTCCGCCGACCTAATTTAAAAGCAAGACAACTCTCACTTGTCTTCAGTTCTGTTTTGGACTCAAACCTGTTTGCAACTTTGAATGTACTTGCCCTTTTGCAGTCAAGGTTTAAGTATACAGCATGGGAAATATGCTATATAAATAAAATGTATTATTATTATTATTATTATTATTATTATATGGATGTCTGCTGCAAACCATTTTTCTGTGTGTCACAGCTGATTATTTTCACATATGATATAATATTACTGTATAATGAAAGATATATTGTATTCTAGAAATTATGTTAAAATACTTTTTAAAATACTATAAATTCTAGTTATACTGTACAATATACCTGAGAGTTTATATTTGATTATGTTTATTTTTGTATATTGCAGTATATTTTAAATCTATATTAACCTGACATTGAAAAAATCATCTGATAGTTATCTCATAAATTTTTATATTATGAGATGCTTTATTTTATAGATGAAATCACAACACCAATGCTTGCCATCTACAGATATTTTCAAATGACTCGTCCATCATGGCTGAGTACAAGAAAGTCGTGGAGGACTTTGTCGTGTGCTGCAGGGACAACAACGTGCAACTCAACATGAGCAAGACAAAAGAACTAGTGTTGGACCAGCTATGACCAATCACCATTCAGGGAGAGGATGTGGAAGTGGTGCAGAGCTACAGGTACCTGGGTGTTTACGTAAACAGCAAACTGGACTGGTCTGACAACACAGTGGCAATATACAAGAAGAGCAGACTGTACTTACTAAGAAGACTCGGCTCTTTCGATGTGTGCAGCAAGCTGCTCGAAATGTTCTACTAGTCCATAGTAGCCAGTGAGGTGTTCTACACTTGTAGTCTTCTGGGGAAGCAACCTGAGCAAAAAGGAATGAAGCACTATGGCAGAACAAACTTATTAGGAAAGCCTGCTATATCACAGGGAGAACCCTGGACACGCAGGAAGCTGTTATGGAAAAGAGGATAATGGCAAAATTGGATGCCATTTTGAAAAATCCCTTTCACCACATCCAGGAGGCACTCTCTTGATGCACTTTTCACCACAGGCTCATTCCAGTATGGTGTGCAAGAAGTACCACTGGGGCTCTTTCCTGCCAACTGCTACCAGGCAATTCAACACTTACACCTGATGTACAGTACACATTAAGTTTCTATTTATTTATTTATTCATCAGTTGATTAATTGGTTGCATTATCTGTCCTGTGAGTCTGTATCCTTGTTTTTTATGTTTCTGCTGCTGTGTGCATTTGAATTTCACCATGGTATTATTAAAATATATCTAATCTAAATCACATTGTAATGTGTTGCAAGTTATAACCTAATAATAGTAATTCTTTATATTTTTATATAGCACTTTTCTCACTACTCACAGCACTTACAAACTCCACGCAGGGAGGACCCGGGACGCAAGCCAGTACAGCACTTGGTTTATAAGTTGTAACTAAAAATAGCTGATTTTAAATAAATTATATCTGAAGAGCTTTTTTAATTCTTTAACAGTCTTGCTTTTGATATTCTAAGTTATCATTGTAGCTGAAGCTTCTTGCTTTGTATTTTGATATACTACATGTGAATGAAAACCTTTCACTAATATAGCTCCTACTTAATAATCAAAACTGTAATTTTACAGACCTATTTGCATTTAAATGTGTTAGCCTGATAGTAAATGTATTCTTCTCTAAAAATATAGTGAAGAGATATACATTTAATAAATGTTATGTTCAAAACTAGTTTAACAAATTTGTTCATCCCATATGGGATAAAATAAAATCCATTTTAGTTACTGTGTGTTCATTTACACACGGTTGTTGTTTTAATCATTGTCTAATTTGAGTCGTCATAGTGAGGAATAAGTAATTTGCTTTCTGAAAAATCAAAAAAAGCTTACACAATTTTTACAAAATGCAGTAAACTACAGATTCTATGCTAATGCTTAGTACTTTCTGAGGCAGAGGTGTGTGCACAGCCAGCACCTGAAGATGTGCTGGGCACATCAGCATCATCACTGCCTGGAGTCGAGTCCTCGGCATGGCAGTCAGCTTTTGTGATATTGTCTGAAACAGAATAAACAGATGGTGAGCTGCAACTCATGATTTCATGTCGACTATGATATTTGACCACTTCTTTTTTTTTTATTATGGGCACTGTGTGACTTTCTGAACTAGAACTTTGAGTATCTCTGCCTCTGTATCACTCTGTCAACTTCCTTTTGTTGCTTATATCATACCACTGCTTAAGCCAACAACTAGTATGTTTATCCTTGCCTCCTCTTTGCATTCACTAAAATTCTTCTTTTTTTCCACAGGGTTTTGTCATTGCCTTTTAACAAAACAATAAATGGAAGGGGCTATTTATATTGATTTGAAAATTCAAATAGGCAAAATTCTGGGAGAAATCAGTGTGGAGCTGTAGGTGTGCGCATATGCATTAAAATTCACGTTGATTGGGATTTATAAAGGGAAAGCGCTTGGAACTTTTCTTACGCACCATTTTGTGCATCTAAATTTTTTTCTTCATTCGCACATTTCCAGTTTTGTCCATGTTTTCCTCTAGGGGGCGCTAGCTCCCTGTTTGGAATAAGTTCTTTTTTAATTGTGGTGTCTTAAGTAACCTGAAACTATATAGATATAATATTAAAAGGCGATACCCCACCCATAGTGGTAAGAAATCACATAAGAGAAAATAACAGCTTTCTTTAATGATGACTTACGTAGCATTATAGACAAAAAAGCCAATGATAAGACTATCACAGAGGTAGGATCTCGATATATACAGTATGCCATTTTCGTTGCTGCGTTGGAAGGATTTTCAGGATCGGATGACGTTATCTCCCATCTGTCCATCGGCTTCAAAGGTGTGCCAGGCAATGTTCCAAGGCTTTATTTTCTTTCTCCATGTGCAGGTCTTACTTAGGTAAATCATGCCATTCCAAACAAGGCAAAGAGAGGATACAATTTCATGCTGACTCCAACACAGAGAAATAGTACAATGCCCATTTTCTTAGTTGTCCCTTTCTTGTCTTCTAATGCTTGCCTAGCAGTTCTAAATGATGAGCCCCTGTGTGCTAAATCTGGCCTTATGTTAGCTGTACATGTGAGTGGATTTATAAAATATTTGTTTGTACAAAGCCCAGTGACATATTAAACTTATATTCTGATTACAGTCCGTATGCCATGTGTTAGATTGAATTCTACGCAAGGTGTTATATATGAGGCCCTAGGACTTTAGGGACTTTCAAAACTAGACAATGTTTTTTCAGAAGAATAATGTGCATAGGAGTGGCGAACTTTGTTGGGCTGAATAGCCTATTCTCTTCTTGATTGTTCTAATGTTCTAATCAATAAATCATTTTACCTGATTAAGCTATAAACATCTAAATATTTCACTCTTCGTTTATGCTAAAATGTACATACTGGAGAGTTTGGTTCCAAAGATGCTTTAGTAAAATGAAACATCCTTCAACTGCAATACAAACACATCTCTGCATTACATTGTGTAGACAAACAGAGAGGGGGCTGTAGGGCTGGCTGAAAACAAATTATTTAAAGAACAACATTTTTAGTGTATGTTTCTGGATGTCGGATAAGCTCCTCCAATCTCAGATTTCAGTAAGGTAACTGTACTTGTAGCCAAGGCAGGTTCAGCAACAGTTAAGGTAAAAGACTAACACTGGATCATCCCAAATAACAGTTGGTGTTGTTTTCAGGTTTTTCTCCTCGCAGCATGGTTTAGAATTAACAATCTATTTGATATATTTGTGTTACAGCTTAGCATTGTACTGTTCTGTGTGAGTAGTATATCTAGGTATTATCCATCCATCCATCCATTATCCAACCCGCTATATCCTAACTACAGGGTCACGGGGGTCTGCTGGAGCCAATTCTAGGTATTAATGAACCCTAATGATTTTCAAAGAGGTCATAGACTGGCAAAAATTTGACTCGAAATATAAATATTATGCTAGAAAACAAAAACTTGCAGAGATAGCATTTAATCATTTTATACAAAGAACTCAGAATGGCTAAGCATTGATTTTGTTCAGTTTTCAGTAGGACGCTGGTGCATGCATGTTTCTGCCACTCCTCATTTGTTAACAATCCTTTTCGTTAAAATTTGCATTTAAACTTGCCATTTTTGCACTTCTTTCACTTTTTTATTGTATGTATAGTTCATGGATGCAATCGACTCAAACTGTACTGAATTGGATTTATTTTTATAGACTTTATGGACTTTGACTTGACTGGGTTCACAGCCACGGGGACAACTGAATCTGAACCCTCGTCAGTTAATATTGGATTGTTTAACTCAAGATCTCTTAATGGCAAAGCGCTGGTGCTATCAGAATCCATTGTAGACTAATACCTAGACATGCAATGCCTAACAGAAACCTGACAAAAACCAATTTATTTTACATCTCTTGTGGAGCAGACCTAAACACCAAAGGAATCCCAAATGACTGCCCATTGTCTGTCTAGTGTCTGGCTCTTAAGCTAACAATGAAATCAGGTCTTGTCTTACTCATTGTTCTCTATTGTCCCCCGAAATACAATGTGTCTTTTTTTACCTGATCTGACTGAATTATTAGCTCACTTAAGTTCCCTTTCAGAAAGGGTCATTATTCTTGATGATTTCAACATCAATGTTGGCATTACTACATGTAAGCTGAGAAATTAATTCCTATCCTTACTGGACTTTTTTGAATTTGGTACAATTTAGATTTCCTACTTACTCTGATGTTCATATATTGGACTTGATCTGTACATCTGGCTTATCTGTCAGCAACACTTATAGCAGTGATGTGAGACTCTCTGATCACAACACAGTACTTTTCACTGTCTCGTTACCTCTGCCTTCTCTTACCTATAAATGCCAAATATCTTTCAGAAACCTTTAAAATATCCGTCCCTCTATTCTTGCTAGTTCCATTTGTAATCTTTTTCTGTCTTCACCTATTGCATTAACACTAGATTGTTTTGTTGATCACTATAATTCAGCCCTTCTTTCAGCACAACATAAAATAGCTCCTTTAAAGCATAAGGAGGTTTCCTTTAAGCGCTAAGCTCCATGGTACAATTCAGAGTTACTATCTACAAAAGCAGCTGGCTGATGCCTTGAGACTGTTACAGGTCAGGTCAGGTCAGGTTGGGGAGCATGCACTGGTACAGCATGTTGCCGCACTCACCACATGAATAAACAGCTTGGAGTCCTGTTTGGCAACCCTCCCTGGCAGACATGTGGTCCAGTTCCACCCTATGGAAATGACCCTCTGTCTGCCGCAGCCAGGTGTTACGTGGGCTTCCCCTTGACCTGGTCCAACCTCTTGGGTCCTCAACAATGAGGATCCTTCGAGCTGGGTTAACCCTCGGGGAATAGCGCCATTTGGCCATAGTGCCGTAACCGATGTTCCCTTACAATGTAGGTAATATGCCTCATTTGGGACTTCATGAGCAACCGCTCATTCGAACTCAAAGTCAAACCAACGGTACCCAAGGATTGAAGAGACACAGTACTAAAGGAGTCCAGACTTCATCTCAGGTCACTGGATAGTGTCCATGTCTCGCAACTATATAGCAAGAAGGAAGCACCAGGACTCTAAAGACTTGACACTTAGTCTTTTTGCATAGGTATCATGAGCACCACACACCCTTTTCCAGCAATTTCATGACCCCCCATGCTCTCCCAATCCCAGTCTAATGACTTCACAGGAAGAGTTACCAGAGACATGAATGTCACTGCCAAGGTAAGTAAACCTCAAGGTCGACACTCTCTCTGTAGACAGACACAATGCTGATGGCTGTGCCTAAGAAGTCATTAAAGGACTGGATCTTGGTTTTTATCCAGGACACTGGCAAACCCAGACACTCAGTCTCCTCACTCAGTCTCTCGAGAGCCCAGATCAAAGATCACAGCATCATTGGCAAAGTCATGATCAATAAATCTTTCTTCACCAACAGATGCCCCACAGCCGCTGAACGTCATGATCTTGCACAACACCCTGTCTATGCAAGCAGTGAACAAAGTAGAAGCAAAAACACACTCCTGACAAACCCCAGAATCAACTGGGAAAAACGCAGAGGTTCTGACTCTACTCAGGTTAAGGACAGAAGGAGGTAGGCGGCCATAAAAGCTGGTGTGGGAGCGAGTGAGAGAGAGAGAGAGAGCAGACTCGCTAGACAGCATGCAGGCATCAGTTAGGAGAACTCTGGAAGAGTGTAAGGCCAACACTCGGGGTGGATGCTGAGCATTTTGGAGGAACAGGAGTGAACAGAATTATGGACGGCTCTCCGTGGAAGGTAGCATAGGTTGAGGAGGCTTGAGAGGGAGAGCCCCAGTGTGAGTGCCCTGGACGTTGGGGACTCAAGTCACAGTCCGGCGAAGGAACTGTACATAGCAAGGGGATGGAAGGCAACCAGACCAGTGGAGAGTCAGCTGCACCTGCAGATAGGACGACTCCCCTATTGCAAGGCCCATATAGGAGAAGCAGAGGAGCTGCCAGTTAAAAGGAGAAGGCACTGGGTTTTTTTAAAAAGGGACTGCTTCCTGCCTGTTGATGATTTTTAACCTCATTTTAATTGGTTTGGCTTTTAACCTCCACTTTTCACCTCATTTTTATGGATTATTTATTAATGGACTATTTGGAAACACTGCACTATTAATTTGAATACTGTTTTGGTTTGTTTTTTTTGTTAATAAAAGCACTTGCACTTTGTACCTTCCCCTTGCTTCATGTAGTGTCCTCATTGCATAGCTCATCCCAGTCATGACTATCGACGATGTCGGGTTCAAGAAGCCCCCTATTTCAGTATTCCTCTCTGTCTAGATGCTCAGTATAATTTGTGTGTGTGTTATATCACAAATGCTGCGGTGGGCTGGCGCCCTGTCCGGGGTTTGTTTCCTGCCTTGCGCCCTGTGTTGGCTGGGATTGGCTCCATGAGACCCCCGTGACCCTGTAGTTAGGATATAGTGGATTGGATAATGGATGGATGGATATATCACAACTGATGTTATCTGCTAGGCTTTTCTTTTAGTATTGAATTTAGTATTTTACTTTGGTTTATTGTCTTTTTTTCTATGTAATTCTTTGTATATCCTGTATCTATCTGTTTTAGCGCTCTGTTCAGGAAACATTTATATTCATCTTACATATACCTGCTGTTTCTTTCTGTGACTCTGTGAAGAACCTTGAGCATGGGAAAGGCTCTAAATAAATTAAATGTATTATTATTATTATTTGCAGTTCTGCAATGGAACCATGGTTATTGTTTCTACCTCACAGTTCAGATTTTAATTATATCCTGATCATTAACTCTCTGTTTCCACTTTCTCACTATTCTTTGTTGGTTCCTTCATAAATCTAAATGTTATGCATTTAAGACTGCCTGGCAACTCTAACTTGACCTAGTAGGAGTGGGTACTGGTGTGTAAAATGGGAGTCTTTTTATTGGACAGGTATCTCATTAAGAGTTGCTCTCAGTGTGTGTAGAGTAGGCCCCAGTCCTCTATGGCTCTGAACTGGATTAATAGGGTTTGAAAATGTATGCATATTTTATGGGTGCTGGTAAGCTGAATCAGCCTGTGGATGAATCAGAAGGAGTATAACCTAGCATTCCATCATTTAAATAAACAGCTTCACAGCAGCTACATGGGAGCCCAGAAAAGGGGCACATCTGCTAAAGTCATACATGAATTCAACACTGTGCTGTTCTTCTAAGGACAGTGAGCTAACTTAAAGAGTAAGAATCCATTGGGTTTGCACTAGCAAGGCACTTACAGTAATGTGGCACTACAATATAGTATGAGCTTGACATGGATAATTTAAGTAAATCATATATTAAATTATTGTAGCACTCTCAGTTCTGTCATGTTTAAATGGGTGGCTTTTAATTATTCCTTAATTTGTCATATACCAATAGTCAAATGAATATAACTAGTGGGATATACTGTGGAATCTGCTGATTCCTTCCAACTACATTATGAACTTAATTTTTATAGAATGCCATCATGGGGAGCAATAGCCTCAATTCTGGACAAAATGCCACTCAATCACATTGCTAGAATCTATCCAGGGCAACAGCATAAAGCATTTAAAACTTGTTTCAGGTAGATCAAAACAATAAAACATTTATAAAAACAACATTAAATTCACACAGTATATACAGTGTTAGTTTCAAATTAACTGTACAAATACAATCTTTATATATTTTTTGCTGTCATCATTTTGCAGACCACTCAGTTCCTCCAACTTGCAGGGAAAACTTGGGGGTTGGTGGCAGGATTGGCACTCCAGCCACTGTAAAAAAACCTCACGCTGTTCCAGGGTGGTGCTGAGGTGTCACCCATTGCATGGCTGTGCTCGGGACCTAATTTGGTATTGTGAGGTGGTTCATCATGTGGTGGGTGCACCAACGTGCTGTATCAGTAAATGATCACAACCTTTACATTATGAATATAGAAGTACTGCTTTAAATACTGCAGAAATAAATTATATAATACAATGTAAAATGTACTAATACAATGCACTGTATTCTAAACAGACTGAAATGAAAAGGCTTTATGAAGAAGGTGACATGAATATTTGGTTAAAAAAATAATCAGCAACTCTAATTGGCTGACAGCTTTTGCTGTCAGACATACAGAATGTTGGCATCTTAGGCAAGTCACTTTGAACATTAGCATGCCATATTATAAAAGCAAAAGCCACGTAGGGTTTACGTTTCTTAACCAAATGTGGCAAAAACAATACTGATATACAATACACAAGGCTCTTGTAAAGGGTTTTTCAAAGTTTTATTAAAAAGTCAGTAATAGTATGTTCACTATTCTTTGAAAAACAAAATGGCATTATAGCTATGGGGGGTGTACATACCTTTGCTGCTGTATTTCGTTCTACTCATGTTCATTGTTTCTGGTCAGTTGGGCAACAGGAAGAATTCAGACATCTTGTAAAAATGCCCCATATCATTTTAATTGGATTGGGGTCATTCAGTACTCAGTTTCTAAGATCTTGTATGGCAATGGCAGTAGTGCATGGCTATGCTTTATCATGGAGGAAAACTCTTACTTTCTGTGCTGTCTACAAAGTGGGAATAATCCCTCATAAAACACGTTGTTGAGCAGTTATGATGCCCAAAATGACAAATAACTGGTACTGGAGTATAGCCTGCTAAATGGCATAAACCTATTTCTTATTTCTTATTGATCAAGCCTTGGACATCACTCTGTCAAACTCACAATGAGTCTTTCTCAACTTAAAGCAGAGGTAAACACGCCATTGAAGCTCTGGAGTGTCGGTCAATGTCATATACATGTAGGTCAGTGGTCAGACACTTAACACTATCCCAGAATAAACTTGTATGTTTTCTGCTCTGTGATCTGTAATCTCCATTTGTCATATGACTGGGCCTTACCTGTTAACATCCTTACATCGAACCTGCTATTTATACTTTTATGATTTAGGATTTTAATATAAGTTAAAATAGAGTTTTTCCTATTTTCAAATCAAGCCAATAATGATTATGTCTACCTTTTTGAACATCAAGATCAAACCTTCCCTCTTGTAACCAATATAGCAGATATGAACAAATGGAAAAGAAGCCTGAAAGCTATGAAGCAACTTGATAAAAAATAAAATTACGCATACGCCATGTACATTTACAACAATTTTGAGAAACATTTTTGAATTTTAACAATGAATAAGTGATAAGTGCAGTATTATAACACATCAGCCCTGGTAACAACAGTGACTCAACTGCATGTAACATTTTCAAAGGTCACGTCATCTTTATGTTATTTGTGGTATTTCACAGTGTATAAAAACTGGAAACAACTGGCAGGGAAGGCAACTTTTATAAATAATTTAAGCAAAAGTCTTTAAAATGACATTTCTACATTGTAAATTGGTGAATGAAAAGATTGTTGATACCATAGTATGACCATTCATTCAAAAGCAGTTTCAGAATATTACATATAAAAGTAATTTCATAGAAATGTAGCTTAATTTACCCTGTTGCTTGAACCCAAAGCAACCTGCATCTTTTGGTAAAATGCTTGCAGGCGATCTTTTTGCACAGGCCAGTATAATATACACCGTGATTTAAACATGCCTCTCCGGAGAAACAGAGTCTGGTGCAGTTTATAGTCAGGTATGTCCTCCAAAAATAACAACACAATTGAATCTCTGCTCTGTTCAATGGCTTGATGCATTGCCTGATGGACCTTGAACCTGAAAGCAAAGAAAAGAATTAAATAGGAAACATATTTTTCACACTGTAAGCATATGGTGTCATCCAGCTTTCATTATGGTAGCATACTTTGCAAGTGTTTTTGCAAGGAACAGACTAATTGTAATTACATATAAAAAATATTGCTACATTAAAAATATTTTTTTCGAAATTGTAAAAGGATTTGATGATTAGGGCAGCAAGGTGGCGCAGGGGGTAACAGTGCTGCCTCACAGGTAGGAGACCTGGGTTCGCTTCCCGGGTCCTTCCTGCGTGGAGTTTGCATGTTCTCCCCGAGTCTGTGTGGGTTTCCTACCACAGTCCAAAGACATGCAGGTTAGGTACATTGGTGATCCTAAGGTGTCCCTAGTGTGGGTGTGTGTGCCCTGTGGTGGGCTTGTGCCCTGCCCGGGGTTTGTTCCTGCCTTGAGCCCTGGGATTGGCTCCAACAGACCCTTGTGACCCTTTAGTTAGGATATAGTGGGTTGGATAATGGATGGATGGATGGATTTGATGATTAGCGTTGCAGCCCCTAGCTCTATGGTCTCCTGTAGCATCCCAATCATTTTGATTAATTAACCCTGGATGGTTACGCACAGACTTCATATTTGCAGTACAAAGAGAAAAAATAGCACAGAAACATTAAGCCGAAATTTCCTTCCATTGCACTTCTTTTTCTCCAGTTATCAATTTATATGAAATATTATATTTCATAAATATATCCTACAGTTTTACATGAAAACAGTAAACAAAAGTGATAGTCTCAAGTTTAATACATTAACTACACTAATACAATTAACACAAGACTAATGTTGTTTAGCTACACTGTGCTGCAAACCATTCAACTGCTTAACTATTTAATCACATTAAAATCTAAAGTAATCAGCAGTAAACAATAATTTTCAAGCCTTTGGCAGTGTAGTAAATGACATTATATTCCCAAAAAAATGTTTTAAATGTCTATGATGGACTGGCGCCCTGTCCAGGGTTTATTCCTGCCTTGCGCCCTATACTAGTTGGGATATGCTCCAGCAGACCCCTGTTCAGGACTAAGTGGGTTAGAAATGAATGTCAGCATGATTAAAAAAAAGAAAAAACAAAAACAAAAAACTTTCCTTGCCATACCAGTCTAACACATACATACAGTTAAACTTTCATGCCTGGTATTTGCTTGTTTTTTCACTTAAACTTCAAAAAAAAAAAAAAAAACTGGATCTGGAGCGCATACATTGATATTTCACTACATAATAAATTCAATGCTGTAAACAGAAAATATGATCACAATTCAAAAGGTCAGTCAGCTAGCAAAAAGTGAAATAATAAATGAAATAGAAAACTTGCATAACTTGGCTTACAAAGACAATTACAAATGCAGGTAGAAGCTGGGTGTTTCATTAACTGGACGTGAGTTTTGATGTTAAAAATACACTGAATGCAAAGGGAAGCTAAGAGTGTAGCTTATGCTTAAAGAAAAATGCCATTTGGGACAAACAGTTCTGAGATTATAATGGAAGCATATGCTGCAAAGATTATATTATCCTTTTGAAAACTGAGGATCTCTCAGTCAACTTCTGACTTTAGAAACATTTTTAGAAATTATGTTGCTGTTTCCTTATTGCTTTACTTTGCTAATTTTATTGTACTTAATATTTGACAACATATTCCACAGAATTGCTGATAAAGCAATAAAAAAAAGTATTTAAAGAGCTAACCTTACATGTCAGACCATTATAAAGCACATTAATGGAGTTGGTGCTAGTGACATACTAAATGGATAAACACACAATTATACACTGTGATGGCCAGGGTTATTTATGGAAAACCTTCATTGTAATATATTTCAAAAGTTGTTGTGTGTGACAAGTCATTTGGCCCTTGGACAAGTAAGCTGTGTGTTGCTTTGTTTTTTGTGTTCCATACATATCAATTGCATTCTAAAGTTTGAGGGAGTGTCTGACTGGCAAGAGAATGATAAAACAAAAGCACCATTAAGACTGCAAAAGACCTATATAGGAGACATAACACCAAATAACTAACTTGAAACTATTTTTTCACATTAATGTTGTAAGACAGGAACACACCAGTCTGCATAGCAGGAATGGAGGTATTATGTGGCAATAACTAGGGCTAAGAAGACTGTGCCGCCCTTTCAAGACATTGCAGCTTTACTCAAAGCTCAAAAGAACCTCTAGACTGGTGCACCTGTACACAAAGAGGTGACTCCAGAATTCGACCCAAGATTTAGGTGATAAGCTTCATCAAGCTAGAAAACATGTAACTAAAAAGATGACAGAAGAGTTAGTGCAAAGGCTCACTGGAAGAAGGAACAGTGGCCATATCGAAAAAATAAAACAGAGAAAGATGGGAGGTAAAAAGGAAGCACTTTGTTGCGGAGTACTTGAGAGACAGATAAAGGTTTGTTTTCTGCTTTTATGTGCCTTTGGTCCTTTGCTTTTACATTACCAGTGAGTCACTTAATTTATCATAAACGTACTAGCTTTGACAATTTGCATTTACTGATAACATTCCTGGTATAATGTGGCCATACCTCCTATTATATTACCTGTCAGCAGGTAATCCACGTGCCTGAAAATGTCCTTTTCCCCATTCTAAGCTATGTGTACCATCATAAATATGCTTAAATGTATATGCAGTAAATTCTTATTTCCATTATTTGCATGCAACACTTGACTTGTAAAATAAAAAAGCACATTGGAAATAATAAATCACCTTATGCAATGCAAATATAAGGTTTAGGAAATTATTTTTTGGAAATACAGAGAGCTCTATTAGTTAAATAAGCACCCAGAAAATACTGGTTTTTATTTTTTAGCAAATAATTTCTGCATGCATTGCATATCAAGTACTGAACAGGTGCACATGCTCTCAGTTGAACAATATGTTTTGGTGGCAGGTGAAGAGTGAAGTCTGCTTCACAGTTACATGCTGTTTGCCATAATGCATTGTGCAAGGAATATTCCTAGTTAGCCTTCCTTATTCATGGTGTTTATAAGAAACGTAATGATTTACTTCATGAGGTAGTACCTTAGAAACAAGAATAGTGGCATTAAATCTTTAAAATATTATGTGTTTTATTTTAAATGTTTAAATTCTAAATATTCTTGACTGCAATAATAGATTGTTGTTTCTCACCCTCTGATAGAGGTAGACTAGATTCCTACTACAAGGTCAAAAATCAAAATATTCATAATAAATGACATTGAAATGGTCTAAAACAATACCTTACATGCTTATATTTGAAATTTGTCATTTTTAACTATCTGGGGGTGTTTCTCCACTGGTAAACAATCAAATATAAAAAAATATATATAATATTCATGATTGGCAACCTCAGAATTGTATAAAACTACACTCCACATGCCTATATTAACTGATCCCCAATTTGTGAAGTTTTGTGAAAGGGAATCATTTTGAACCCTTGAATCACTGGGGTTGGTTTATGTGGCATGCACAACTTCACATCCTACTGATCATTTTTGTTGAAGATATCTATTGGTTTATTCTTCATCAAAATGGTGTAATTGCACAAAATATGGCCCAAAAATGGCCTAAAAAATAGGGGTTTTCAGGTCTAACAGGCCAAAAATATGGGGGAGCCACAAAAAGCGTGACATCTTGCAAAACTAGACATCAAGACAAGTCAAACAGTATATCATATTTGTTGGTTTTCTTCCACCTATGATATGGTTAGTAATGAGGCGCCAAACAAAAATAATTGAAATGATTTCAAAGCGTTCATAAGTAATGCGTTCATTAAGTAACACAAAAAAAGAGTTAATAGTTTTTGCAATATTCACATTAAAGCAGAACATTTTATTTGCACAAATATTTGTACCAAAATAATTTTTTACTTTTAAACACTATTACATGCCTAAAAAAAAGACAGGGCAGAGCTGGAAATGGCAGGGTTAAAGATGCTATGCTTTTCGCTCGGTGTATTAGATTAGAGAGACTAGATTGAGATGATTTTGGCCTGTGCAGAGGATATGAGGGATACATCAAGAAAAGGATGTTGAGGATGGAACAGCCAAGCAAGCGGAAAAGAGGTAGGCCAAAGAGGAGATGTGGTGAAGTAGGACAAAATGGCAGTCAGTGTATCACAAAATGATGTAAAAGACAGGGCTAGATGGAGATGGATGATTCGTTGTGATGACCCTTGTGACAGATTGGGGCTTTGTCGTCCCCTTGAACCCTCAGACTATACGGCAGACACCAGATAAAAGTCCAAATTATGAATTTATTATAATAATAATGTGCACAAAGCACCCTCCTCTCCATAATACTCATATAAATAAACACAATAATCAATAAACAATAATCCTCCACTCTCCCAGACGCGTTGCCACCCTGCCACCCAGTTCAGCTCACCCGTCTGGGATTTCCCAGAGCCCTTTATAGTCCATGACCCGGAAGTGCTTCTGAACCCTCGGTTCATGTGATTTCCTAGCACTTCCGGGTCAGATCAAAACTCTTCTTTTTCATCCCGGAAGCACGTCAATTCCTCTGTCCATGTGACTAGGACGTACTTCCAGGTTATAGAGCAAATGTAAGTCTTTGAGCCTCCCTGCAATGTCACCTTGCGGCACCCATGGTATCCAGCAGGGCTGTGAAGGAAAATTCCAATATCCATGATGCCCTGCTGGAATTCGGGGCACCTCCATGCTGCTGGAAGGGCTCCATCTAGCGGTGTGGGGTTATTGGCCAGGATGAACGGCAACACACTTAAATGGTAGCAGCCGAAAGAAGAAGACATGCCTAAGATGCTTAATAACATATACCTGTATGTGTATTTTCTAGTTCTGTCTACTGGAATAAAAACGTTGTCTTCACCAAGACAAAAATAAAATTATTTTATTCTATATAGAGTTAAAGTATACATTACCATGTGTTTGATCTGCAGCTATAGTTTAGCAGTATATAGATGGAGAGAACAAGAAGAAATTGTTGAAGATGTGTGTTTGACATATTAAATGGCCTCTTGCTCACAGATGGTACTGACTGATGAATATATCCTTTTTTTCTTTACCCATACACCTTTGGAACTCCTTTTTTCTGTGTAGGGCACGTGTGTGCATATCAACACAGCAACACAAAACCAACAAGCTTGCAAGAATATGGCCTGGGTGTGTGCAAACAGAGTGAGAAAATATATGGGTGTTTTTAAACTTAGTTCATCTGTCTTTCCAAACACAAAAACAAACTTCACATTGAAGCCACTACAGCCATAAGTCTAACTGGGGTCCAGCACAGTCAAGCACAACAATTTTATATTTTACAGAGACATTAATTTCATCTTCATTATGACACACTAATATTTTAGTTTGACAACTAGTGTGGGTTATGTTCCAAGATTTAATTCTCACAGTAACACACTTAACTGTATGCACCCCTCCATCCATCCACAAAGAATCTAATTCTTCATTCAAAATTTTTATCCTGTTAAAATAATGACTGCCTTATTAATAGAAGGCAAAGTTGCTGCAGGCACATATTTACATTATATATTTTTTCCTGACAGGGCAAATAACTAGGCTAATTAAACACAGTGGCCCAGAAAGAAACATTGTAAATGTCACACATTCTTCTGCCCATGAAATAATCAACCATGCTTTTAAGTGTCAGGATACTAGTAGTTGTGTTGTGATTATTTGGATTTAAAATATGACTTTCTATACATTCTCTCTGTTGTCAACAGTCATGATTTAATTTGGGAGCTTCTGCTTATTCAGTTTCAGAAAGACTGCTGTGTTTATTTTCTGATTGTTACAGAATTTTATCCGAACAATGCCCAGGGATGGTGATGCCTTGTCATGTCAATGCACCACATACTATCTCACTTCCAAATTTTGGTTTTAAGACTTTCTAAAAAAAATATATAAAAAAAGAACATCTACATAGGGAACAGATAAGAGACAGGATACAGTCTGTGATGATTTTATTAAGAATCTTAAATATGACTTGGTTTTCTTATTAGCTTTGGTAAGGTGTGATGTACCTTTCCATGTAACAGACCCTTGCCAGCTGAACCTCTCCTTTGCCTTGTTCTCAAACAAACTAACATTATCTAGCAATATGTAATTTCAGCTATTGTTTGTTCTGAATCTTTTCCCATTCTTTCGAGCTCCTTCTATGACATATAACAATACTACCCAGCATACTATGCACACATAAGCACTTACTCACTTGTCAGTTGAACAAAAGCATGTCAGAGACATAAGACAGGAACCAAACCTGAGAAGGACGCTACATTACATACACACTGACATCGAGCCACTTCAGAGTCAGGTGCATGCTACTAACTGATCTCCTACACAATGGGTCACAATCATAACTCAGTTTTGTGTATCACTAAAGAAATTCAGAAGATTTTGTTTTTACAAGCCACACCATGATTTTTTTTTACTCACCAGAGACATAAAGGTTATAAGCGATGCTATACACCATTCTCTACCAATTTCTCATGCCACAAAATGTTGCTGACCCTAAACACAAGAACTTTTAAACATTTTAAATTCCTGTATTCTTCTTACTGCTTGATTAGCCAAGTGTCTCAAAATTGTTAATATTAAATTTACTTGTCTTTAAAATTTAAAAAAATGGTACTATTGTCATATGTCAGAATATGTTTATTTAGTTAAATTTCTAAAGTAATTTTTGTTTTTAAAAAAATGTTCATTATTATTTGGGGATGTCATTTCATCAGAATTTGCTTGTTTCTCCTAGGCACTGCCTTTCTGTGTGTATAATTGCTTTGATACTGCATGGTTTCTATTTGTGCATTGCACTGAACAGCATCAAAACTTTAAGACTCAATCCTTATACAGGGATATTCACTCGAAAGAGGCCCTGAATATTATGTAATAACTCTTACTAGGACGAAGCAATCTGAACGAAACAATGTGCAATGTGCTCCTCAGTATATGGAGCTTCAAACAAGCTGGGATGCCCCTGCATCGGAACGATGAGGTAGGCGCCGGACAGCCCTTGCCACATTTAACCTCTGTTTGCAACTTCTGGGTGCATACCATTCGTACCCCTTCACTCAGACACTTGACTTCTTGTCAGGATGGTGGTGTAACAAATTGAGCAGTGCGTCTTCATGGTGTGAACCTATTGGGTCACCAATTCGTTTAAGCGATGTCAGAATGAACTGGATGATCTTGAGTTAACAGAAGGTTATTTCCAGTAAGATGGAGCAAAGTGTCACACATCAGCAAGGAGTATGGCAGAAATTAAGTCCTTCTTTGGCAACAGGGTAATTTCAAAGGGGCTTTGTCCACCACAGTCTCTGGATCTGACCCCACCAGACTTTTTCCTTTGGGGTATGTTTAAAGGAAAAGTCTATCGGAACAAGCCTTGCACTGTGGAAGATCTGAAGGAAAACATCCTATGTGAATTTGCTGCTATTCCCCCAAAACGCTTGCCGATACGTTCAGGAACGTGTAGCACTGCGTCGAAATGTGTTTGACAAAAAACAGAAACCACTTCCAGTATTGCATGCAATGCAATCAATTACACATACGTCAACGTATATAGAGTATTTTTTTTCGTTCAGATTGCTTCATCCTAACGGGAGTTACAACAGAATATTTGGGCCTCTTCGAGTGAATCTCCCTGTATTAATGCTATTAAAGAAATAAAACTTTCTAGAAAACTTTTTGACTTTAATTTTGACAAAATATTTTTTCAATTCACATACAAAAATATTGCAAACTGGATTATGGAATATCGTCTCCAGCTAAACCAGGTAAAGATGGGCCTTCTCATTACCAAAGCCCATCCGTAATTGTTCTGCTTGATTCATTTTCACTTACAATAGTCAAGTAGGTTTGCAACCTTGGGGTGATGATCAAGGAGCAGCTGTCCTTCAGGAACCACATTGCAACAGCCGCAAGATCACACTATATCTGAAAGAATATGCAGCAACAACTCCTGGCCCAGGCTTTGGTCCTGTAACGTCTGGACTATTGCAACTCTCTGCTGGTAAGAGTACTGGCATGTGTCGCAAAGCCACTGCAGATAATTTCAAATTTAGTAACATGTCTGGTGTTCAACAAACTGTGGTGGGCAAGAGTCACTTCTTTTTTCAGATCACTACATTTAAGTACTGTAGTGGCATATATTAAGTTCAAATTCTTGCTGCTTTCCTGCAGTGTAGTCAAAGGATTGGTACCTACTGTATATATAGAGAGAGATATGGGCAGCACAGTGGCAGCGCTGCTGCACTGCCGTAAGTCAAGTCAAGTCAAGTAGAGCTTTATTGTCATCCTAACAATATACTTACAGTACACAGTAGGACAAAATATCGTCCTCCAGAGTCAAAAGGTTCAATACACAAGATATATATATATATATATATATATATATATATATATATATATATATATATATATATATATATATATATATATATACACAGTGTTATGTAGTGCTATGTAATCCAGAGAGGGTAAGGAGTAAAGAGTCCAGTGTGGAGGAGGGCAGCATGGTGCTCAGGAGCCAGACTGCTTAAGGAAAGAAACTATTGCACAATCTAGCAGACCTGCTCCTGATGCTGCAGAGTCGTCTTCCAGATGGAAGAGGAGTAAACAGTTGGTGGGAGGGGTGGTGGGGATCAGCCATGATGCTAGGGGCTTTATGAAGACAGCGCGAGGTGTAGATCTCCTGCAGACTGCGTAGTGAACTGCCAATGATGCGCTCAGCGGTCCGCACAATCCTCTGAAGGGCTTTGCGGTCGGAGGCATGGCAGTTTTCATACCAGACTGTGATGCAGCTGGTCAGGACGCTCTCTATGGTGCCTCTGTAGAAGATGGTAAGTATGGGTTTGGGGAGGTGCACCTTCTTCAGTCGTCGCAGGAAGTAGAGATGCTGCTGGGCTCTTTTTGTAAGATAGTTAGTGTTTTTGGTCCAGGACAGGTCCTCTGTGATGTGAACACCGAGGAACTTGGTGCTCTGCACTCTCTCTACTGTGACGCCATCAATGCTGAGTGGAAGATGGTCAGCCTTGGTATTCCTGAAGTCAACAATCAACTCTTTTGTCTTTTCAACATTAAGAGACAGATTATTGTCTTTGCACCAAAGTGCCAGCCGTTCCACCTCTTCTCTGTACGCCGCATCATTGTCGTTCTCGATGAGTCCCACTACTGTAATATCATCGGCGAACTTGATAATGTGGTTTGTGTCAGAGTTGGAAGTGCAATCATGGGTCAGCAGCGTGAAGAGTAGCGGGCTCAGCACACAACCCTGGGGGGCACCTGTGCTCAGTGTAATGGCGTTAGATCTTATATTCCCAATCTGTACTGTTTGGGGTCTATCAGTAAGAAAGTCCAGAATCCAGTTGCAGGTGGAGGTGTTAAGTCCGAGCAGATTCAGCTTACTGATCAGCTGCCTGGGGATGATAGTATTGAATGCTGAGCTGAAGTCAATGAACAGCATTCTTACATGTGCATTGCAGTGATCCTGGTGTGACAGAGTCAGGTGGAGTGCCATTGAAATTGCATCGTTAGTTGATCAGTTTGATTGATATGCAAACTGTAAAGGGTCCAGTTTGGGGGGCAGCTGGTTCTTTATGTGACTCAAGACTAACCACTCAAAGCACTTCATAATGATTGAAGTAAGTGCCAATGGGCGGTAGTCATTGAGTTCCGAAGCTGTGGCTGTCTTTGGGACAGGTCTGATGATGGTATTTTTAAAACATTGTGGCACAACAGCTTGGCTCAAGGAGATGTTGAAGATGTCCACTAGGACATCAGTCAGCTGGTCAGCACAGACTATGAGCACACGTCCAGGTATGTTATCTGGTCCATCCGCTTTGTGTGGGTTGACCTTGGTGAGAGTCCTTCTCACACTAGCTGCAGACAGGGATAGGACTTGATTGACTGGCGAGGGGGTGGTCTTCCATACTGGTTTGATGTTCTGTGTCTCAAACCTGGCATAGGTGTTAAGAGCGTCTGGAAGAGAGGTGTTGTCTCTCAGTGGGGCCTTATAATCCGTGATGGTTTGGATGCCCTGCCACATTTGCCGAGAATCTCTTGAGCAGACGAAGTGATCACTAATTTTCTTTGAGTACTCCCGCTTTGCTAGTTTGATGCCTCGGGACAGGTTGGTTCTGGCTGCTCTGAGTGCCACTTCGTCGTTGGAAACCAGGGTTTGTGTCCTTCCTGCATGGAATTTGCATGTTCTCCCCCTGTCTGTGTGGATTTACTCCAGGCGGTTTACCTCCATAGTCCAAGGACATACAGTTTAGGTGAATTGGCAATACTAAATTGGGTCTAGTGTGTGGTTGAGGTGTGTGTGTTTGCCTCATCGTGGGTTTGATCCTGCCTTGCACACTATGTGAGCTGGGATAGGCTCCAGCACTCCCTGCAACCCTGTTCAGGACTAAGCAGATAAGAAAATGACATGACATATGTGGAGACAATTGTGAGTTCCTATGCTTCTTTTTGGCCATTCAGGTCTGCTGATGAATATATCTGGTGATGCTACTTCTGTGTGGAATCAAATTCCAGCCCAGAATCTTTTCATGTGAAATTCCTAGCTGGTGGAACTAGCTAACCAATTTCCATTTGAAACACTAGTTCCCTCAATGTGTTTAAGAAGCATTTGAAGACTTTCTTGTTAGGTGAATTTCTGTCTAACTTATATTAGCTATTAGATTTTGTAAACTAGGATTCATAACTAGCTTGTATTTTGCTTGAGCTCTTAACTTGTGATGATTAATTTGTAACCTGTCCTGTAACACTTGTTTCCAAGCAGTCCACCAGGCTAATGTTTACTCAGTTATGTTGACCTCTTTTGTAATTCACTTTGGATAAGGATAAAAGTGACTGCTAAGCAAATACATGTAAAATAAATGGAAATTTAACAAACCAGTTTACTGACTATTCCTTTACTCATTTTTCTTTACAAGACATTAACAAAACTCTTCTCCTCCCTACAATTAACTGCTTGTCTTAGTGAACTACTACTTCTGTCCAGTTCAACCACCATGACTTTTATTGCACAGACATCTGTTAATTTCATTATTTTTAGTATTAATGGAGTTTCCATACTGATTATTTTACTACCATAAGGTAATTATCCTTGAGTTGCAAACAACAGGGTAACAGCTGGTAAAATGTTCCTCACTATGTAGCACCTTTGAATAAAATGCCGTAAAAAGAGCAGAAAGATTCTAAATGTTTCCAGTCAATTGTGTTTATTTCTCCAGAAAATTGAAATGTAGGCTATACCAAATTTCTGATAAAACAGAAGGAAGCAGAACTTATTAAATGGCATGCTATATAAACAAAGATAACTGGTTTCTAATTAAGACTTTGCTAAGAACAAAAAAACCTACACCCACTACAGACTTCAAGGATCACAATTGAACTCTCCAAACATGAAGTAAAATACTGTAAGTCAGTGTGTCTTTTTTAATCTTACATAGCTTCATGTAATGAAATGTTTTTATCATTGATTATTTATTTGACCTGCACAGTACACAAAACTCGACAAAATGTGGGTGTGATTATACAGCAGACACTTGAATTTCCCACAACTCTCTACTCCCTCTTGTGGATAAAAAAAATATTACAAGACCCCTGGTGTTAAAATAAGACTTTGTGATCACATAAAGCTTCCTGAAAATTAAAAAGACTCTTAAATGAGATGAACTATACAAATTGTTATAAAACTCAAAACACATAAATGCTGTACTGCACAATGTAGAACAGTCAAGTAACATCTGCCAGTAAAGACATTCCCCACATTTGCTATCAGAAATCTGAGTAGAGTAGAGACATTATTTTACTTTTTGATAGCCATTTAAAAAAGTTTCATGAGTTTTAATGATCTAAGTAATAGAATGTTATACAGAGGTGCCTTTTTGATTGCTAATGCCACCCTGACTGTCACTTTTTGTCTCAGCCTTTTCATTTGTTGCTAGTATGACTTCCTTCTTGCTTTTGAAGCAAGCAAATAGCATCTACTTTTTGGCTCACTCAATCATTTCATTTTTTAAAAACAGTAACATCAACTCTGAGTTTTACATTATTACATATGACAATTGACATAGAACTGATTGTATAAAAGTGGAGAGAATGACTGAGTACAGAGTAAAATATATACAGTATGTGCGATAAAAGTAAATCATTTGTGTTTATTTGATCCTCCTGAATTCTTTGGTTGATAAATGTTAACCAAATAGGGCATTTAACATAGAAAGCTTTAAAAACCTGTCAATAAGTCACTCAATTCAGTACTTTTTAATATATTTTTATGTGAGAAAGACATTCTCTTTAATTCTGATGCTGACCCCCTTATGAGACAATATAGGGAAAAGGGCTATTTTGATTGAATAATGGATGCAAAAATATACAGATAGAATATCTGCATTCACAAAACACTCTTATGCCACCAACTTTTCCCCCTACAGTGTTGCTTACTTTTTCTTTTTTTACATACACTACATGTACAGCAGGTTGGCCATGGACATAACATCATGATAATAAATTGTTTACCAGCAAAAAAGTTTCTACCAGCTTGCACAGTTCAATATAGAGTTTTAAAGACATATTTTTTGCCTAGTATAAAATTATGCCCCTTGTATTTAACTTTAAACCTTTCTTTATGTTACAATTATACTCTTAAACTCATTTAATTGCATAGCATTTTTTTCTTCCTTATTCCACCTTGTTACAGTAACTGTACTATTGATAAATATGAAAACATTTGCACTGAATCCTACCCCTGACAATATCTACAGCTAGTACTAGATAGCTGAATGTGGAATAGCAGGATAATCATCACCACAAAAAAGCCTCTGGTAATCGTGCACAAGAGTCATCAGTATCACGCACCACGTCAGATAAACAGTGCAGACCTACACATAGGTTAAAGAATGGCTAGACTTATAAGGTGCACTGAAAAGATACAAGACTTTCTGAAAAATAATCTTGTATATATATTTTAAAAGCAAAAAATCATTTAGATAAAATTTTGTTATATATAGTACATTTCATAAGAAGCCAAGAATACTGTGGATATGTACAAGTATACTACCTACTAACTAAAACTTAAAATATGTAATATTGTCAAACAAATGGTCATTACCCACATTCAGGTTTGAGTTGCCAATCACTATAATATTAGCCTTTCTGAATGACAGAGGAAACAAGTGTAAAATAATATGGAGAAAATGCAAACTCCAAATAAACAGTGGCCAGATCAGGATTCAAATCCAGGTTTTTGAAGCAAAAAGGCAACAGTGCTAAATACAGCAGAACCTCGGTTCACGACCATAATTCGTTCCAAAACTCTGGTCGTAAACCGATTTGGTCGTGAACAGAAGCAATTTCCCCCACAGGATTGTATGTAAATACAATTAATCCATTCCAGACCATACGAACTGTACATAAATATACATTTTTTTTAAGTTTTTAAGCACAAATATAGTTAATTAAACCATAGAATGCACAGCGTAACAGTAAACTAAATTTAAAAACATTGAATAACACTGAGAAAACCTTGAACAACAGAGAAATCTAACACTGCAATTTGTTCACGCTATAGCGCTACTTACCGCTGGCTAAAAGCACTTTTTTTAATCACAGGGAAAAAAAATGAACATTTGAAAAAATCCGTAATTTAATAAACCACCAAGAAAAATAACATTGCAACAATGCACACTACAAACGATTGCTGGAAACAGAAATGAAAACAAAATCAAGCCCAGTGCATTCTTTAACTGTCTTCCTACCTTAATGCGTCCAGCTCTCTCTCGCGCTGCCTCTGTGTGTGAGTGTCTGCGTATTGTGCTGCCTCTGTGTGTGTGTGTGTCTGCGTCTCGTGCCTCCTCTGTGTGTGTGTGTGTGTGTCGTGCTCTCTCTCACGCTGCCTATGTGTGTGTTGTGCTCTCTCTTGCGCTGCCTGTGTGTGTGCGTGCTGCCTGTGTGTGTGTCCCGCTCTCCCTCCCGCTGCCTGTGTGTGCGTCTGTCTCTCACGAGCGCTGCCTGTGTGTGTGTGTCCCGCTCTCTCTCTCTTGCTCGCTTGCTGCACAGGAAATCTCACTATGCCACTCTCTGAATACGTACAATGAAGGAAACAAATATTTACACACACATCACTGGTAAACAGAGTTTTCACTCATTATGAAAGCGTAAAGTGAAACTTTAATTTCTAAATATCTCATGTTAAACTCTATCTGACTGGAAAAGTGCGTTGAACCTTGAGGAACTAAGTAATATTTATCTGGATAATTTAACTAATATAACTTGCTACATTGACTGTTTTCATGACTATCCCTGGATCTGTTCTTGATATTACCCCAACTATTAAATTCCAAATCTTTCTTGTTGTCAAAAGTATGATAAAAACTGCGCAAGGTTGATGCCATGGTTTTTCAACTTTTCAGGCAGACTACTGTAATTTTCTTTTTAAATGTCCACCTGCCTGAGCCATTAACTGTATTAAATTGTTCAGAATGCTGCAAACAAAGAATGACCTGAACAAATACTGTTTTCCATTAATATACTGAATTATGTTCAAATGTTTGCTACTAACGCATAAAGTAATGTGTTCTAAGACTCCAGAATACTTGTCTACGCCGCCCACACCATATAAACCTTGCAGAAAGCTTAGACCGTCTAATGCTGACCTTCTTACTGTCCAAAACCATGCTGCACAACCATCTACATTCTTGTGGCTTCTACTCTCTGTAATTCTCTTCTTGCAACAAAGGCTTTTAGAATGCTTTGCTTTTGTTCTGAATTTTTAATTGTTTCCCCTATTGACCATAAGAGAGCATACATCATTTTACTGAAAGATGGTGACTACATTGAGAATCCTCATTTTTATGTTGTCTTTTGTTTTCAAAGAATGCAAATACATTGTGTCACACACATGCGCATGGGAGGCAGCTAAAGGGCTTGAGTGAAGGCAGTTCTGTGGCAGAGTACACTGACTCTTTTTCTCCCTTTTCTGTAGACCATTTCTGGGAGATTCCACCTGGCTCTCTTGACGTCACTTCCAGGACCAAGACAATGGAAGTAGACCTTACCGGCTGGGGCCCCTGTGATGTCACGTTCGGGCTCGATCCAATGAAGGAAGAACGTGGGCCCGATCCTTATGACCTCACTTCCTGTCTTCCCCTTTAAAAGCCTGCCCTTTTCCCCTTTTCCCTCAGTCTTGCTCTGGACTCAGACGTATACACTTCAGTGCGGATTATTTGATAAAAACGACTTTTGCAGCCGGGATACCATATTATACGGGCGGCTGCCCCAACCCTTTATCTGTTTATGTCTCGTTATTGTGACAATTGCTACACTTGAAGTTACTTGAAGTAGCACCTGAAACCAGTGAGAATCAGCCAAAAGTGGCTCCTGTTTTATTTTCACTTTGTATTTTTCATTTTTCAATCTAAAACTTCTTAATAAAGTAGCTTCCATGTAAAACCCATACCACGCCCACTGTAGGGAGGCTGTGGGGTAAGTGAAATCACTGAATAGTTTCCACCTCTGTTGGCATACAGGTAATATGCTGCCTCCCATTTTTATATACTTCTTGTTCTTTTTTGTGTACAATGCTTGTTTTTACTTTGTAAACTGGTTTAAAGAGTATATAAATTACATAAAAAGTGCAAGTACGTAGTAACAATATTCATCATGCTTTGGAATCTCTTGCATATGGGTGAATTGATATGAAGTTGTTAGATGCGTAATGTCCCACACATCATAAAACAGTGAAGAGAAAAAATATAAAACTAAAACCGGTGTATAGAGAGTGGCAAAAGAATAGATTAGGAATAAAGTAGTTAACAATTTCCTCCATATCTTCTCTGTGAGCAAAAATAGCAATTTTACATCACTTAAATTTGATGTATTAATTTTACAAGAATCAGAAATAATATACAGTAGCTTTAAATCACAAATCCAAACAGGACATATGCTTACCTTTTACACCACGGATCATTCAACAAGGCATTAGTTATAATGAACACAATTTTTCTGCTTTTGCTCATGCTCTCAATAATTGCTTCCAATTCAAAAGTGCCAGCGGCAATGTCCCGTTCCTCAGAAGAAAAATGAAACATATTCTGAAATTTATCTCGTAAAGGAATCACATTTCTATCTACCCATGTAGCATCTTTAGCCGCATGGATTATGTAAGCATCATATTCAAATCTGTTTTCACCCAGATCAATTTCTTTGTATCCAAGAATTCGATTTACTAGAACATTCCAAAAAAACTGGACTCTCCATCCTTGGAATTGAATTAAAATAGCTGAGAATAAGAATACAAGAACAACTATTGTACTGCTAAGAAAAAATGCAAAAGGTGCTAGATCTTTACAAGGTGAAATATCAAAGTCAGAGATTGAAGAGTTGTAGTATTTTGGTGGGGTATTGCAAATGCATTCTGAGTTCAATCCAGGAATACTGGTATTTGTTTTATTAAGCCAATTCACAAACCAATTCATACTTTCACAAGTGCAGTCAAAGGGATTCTTTCCTATGTATAAAATGTGCAAATTACTGAAGACGTTTTTGAAAGTATTTTCTGGAACAGATGTAATCAGATTTTTTTGAATGCCTAAAACACGGAGCAATGAAAGATCTTTAAACAAAGTTTCTGGAAAAAAATTTAAGTCATTTGATCCTAAATCAAGTTCAATGAGCTGGCTCAGTCCTTTAAATCCATCAGCAGGAATTTCATCAAATCCATTTGATTCAAGCTGAAGTATTCGAAGATTTATAAGACCTTTTAGGAAAAGCACTGGACCACCAGGATTACCACTTTTCCAAAGGCGAGCCAAATTATTGTGCTGCAGCTTGAGTATTTTGAGATGTTCAAGTCCACTGAAGACAGCATCATTAATATTTGCTATGTTATTGTTGCTAAGATCAAGAACTGTAAGATTCTGTAGACCCTGGAAAGGAGAGGAATTAAAATCCAAGCTGCCAGCCAGGGTACGTCCAAGCATAAGAGTTCGTACAGTTTTAACATGGCAAAATGATAATGGCCTCAAAGTAATTTTCTGGTTGTAGGATAGGTAAATTTCTTCAATATTTTCCAATCCTCTAAACTCTTCTCCGGACAACGTCTGCATGATTTTATTATGCCCCATATATAGCTTAATTAAGTGTGGAAACCAGGAAAAAGTTCCATTGTTTATTTGTGAAATTCCTACAGATGTTAAATTAAGAAACAAAAGAGGTGACTGTGACAAAGATGATAATGTTCTAATGTTAATAACATTTAGATTTATGTTACAGTTACTCAAAGTTAAATACTTGAGGTTTCTTAAACCAGAAAAGGTATTATCTTTTAAGCCAGTAAACTCATTATCCTGTAGCACTAGGTATTCCAGATTTTCAAGGCTTTGGAAAGAGAAATCATCAACTACTGGTGTTGATGTTTTGTTCCCTCTTATAAGTGCTCTGCCAAGATTTAAGGATTTAAGGTTAGACAGTCCATAAAAGGTAGTGTTCTTCAAATGGTCAAGGAAGTTCTCTTGCAGGTACAGATGCTCTAATTTACTAAGCCATTTAAATGAGTATTCACTTATAATATTTATTTGATTTTTGGAGAGATCCAGTACTGTAAGGTGTGTTTCCTTTAGACCTCTAAAGGTGGAGTTGTTTATTATTGAAATGTCAGTATTCTTCAGAGACAGATTAGAGATCTTTGTTTCTGACAGCTCATAAGAGAGATCCTCTATAAACTTAGAATCAAGTTTGGAATTGTCCAGAACCAATCCATGTAGTTGCCCAATCATACTGAGACATCCTTTCTCAATCTGAAAGAAAAAGCATCCTGTTAGACAAACCATTTTAAACAGGCTCTTCATAAGGATTAGTCAGCAATGCACTCAAGATTACAGCTTATACACATAGACATAGAGTTATTTCATATCTTCATAGGGTCAGTACTGACACATGTACAGAGTACAGTGAAATTCTTACTTGAATGCTCCAATCAACAGGCAACATGTTGCCACTCATGATCAGTGACTGAAGGGCTTATTTCACCTCCGATTCTAATATAATCAGTTGGGGCGATAGACAGACAGACAGACAGACAGACAGACAGACAGACAGACAGACAGACAGACAGACAGACAGACAGACAGACAGACAGATAGATAGATAGATAGATAGATAGATAGATAGATAGATAGATAGATAGATACTTTATTAATCCCATGGGGAAATTCACACCATTTGACCTTGATAAGCCATGTCTTATGCAAAAGTTGATATTTATAAGATCCAGAATTGGCACAGAAATTGGTTTAAATCTTTTGATGTTGCCATTTCAGTGATTCCAGACAGCAGGACAATGAAGCAAACAGAAAATCTTGTTTCATTTTGCATTTCAATAGTATGTCAGTTACATTCTGATGTCCATCCATCCCCTTTCTAAACCAGGTTGTTAAAATCTATAATGAAGCAGGAATTGCATTATTGGTTGCATGATGATCTCTGTAATATAGGCTCCATCTAAGCACACAACTCTGAGAGGAGGGCTCTGGAAAGTCTAAATTGTCTTATAAGTCAGTCATCATCACGAGAAAGTACACAAACACCAATACTCATATTTAACAGAAAACACTGTGTTTTTAAACAGATTTTAAATGAGGCAAAATTACAATTTTTTTCATTTTAGGAAGCTGGAAACTGTAACTTTTGGGTGTAACTTAGTTAACTGAAATGAAAGTTGGAGAATTTTCTGTTATTTATTTACTTCATCAAAGAGACACAAATCACACTTTTTTGTTTAAATATTTTGTAACATGGGTATGGGTGATGGAAATTTCCTCAGACTTCCATGCCACTATTTGTACAGGCAGGCATAAGTTCCTGGCACAAGCACTACCTTTTTAATTGCTCATGCTGACCATTGAGGATTTTTTTGCCAACAGAAGCATCTGCCAGGCATCAAAAACAAGAAAACACTAGAGGTAAAATATTCAAGCTGAAAAGGCCTCTATCAATCTAAATTTATAACAGTGAACTAACTTTGTTCCAATGAATTTTTTAAACTCGCGTATTCAGGGCAGGGGGCAACTGAAGTACATCCAAGCAAGCAACGGACACAGAGGACAACAACCCCTAGACAGTATTGCCAGGCAATAGCAAGGTGAACTCACACACACATCAAGGGCCGATTAGGCATTGGCAATTTACCTAACCTGCATGACTGGGCTGTGGTAGGAAACCAGAGTAAACCCAAGGGAACCCATGAGCAATCTCCACACAGCAAGGCAAAATTCCTGAACCCTTACAATGAGACAGCAATGCTAGTACTGCATCAGCATACACCACATTTGCTGATTAACACATTTACATTAATTGCAGCTTCAAAAATTAAAAAAAAAAAAATACCCTTCATGTGAAAGTTATTTTAGTAACAACACACATCTGTTAGACGTTTGGGGTGGTAGGACCCCCTGGCCACTCCTTAAACTACACCAAAAGGAACTTCTCCAAATATGAATGAGAGGTACCAGCATACCAAAAAGATAGAAGCTATAGTAGTGGCTAAAGCAGAAATCTGTGTGTGGGTCAAATTTGGTTAGGCCTTGAAGTGCAGATATTCTAATGGTCTCAAGGGCATTCTGACAAACTACTCAACAACTCAGGATAGAGTAGTCATGTCATTGTCCAGGCTGTTCTCATTAAGAGTGGATAAACATTTACCTCAATTGGGGAAACTGTAATAAAGTGTAAAGAGCAATCCATGGAATTCCTAACCCTGGTGGACATGTAGTCTTTGGGGAAACATCGGATGGGGAAGGGTTCATCTCTGTGGTTAAGGTCACTGCAGCAATTAAAAAAAAAAACTGCAACGGCTTATGCCCTTGTATCGCTTAGAATGTTATGGGAGGGGTTTCAAGAGCATGAGGTTCCAGGACGACAGCTATGTTTGCATACAGTATTTGTCAATAAGTTGAGTCTGCTTGTGATTTTAATGGACATTATATGAAGGCACAATAAAGCAAGGCAATATCTGGTTTTGGGGACCTAAAACTGTACATCTTCTGTTTACAATATCCTTTTGGCTTCTTCAGACTGTGATACCCTTACATGCACTGGAATAGGGGAGGAGTTCAAAACCTTGGGGTATTCACAAGTGAAGAAACAGGTGGTCACAAAACTGAAAAATACATTGGCAAGAAGGCTACATATTTGGGATGTTGTGCTCAACTGTGCAGGTTAAGGCAAAGATAAGTCCTTGAAAATGGCTTTCAATTTACCAGTTGGTTCACATCTTCATTCTCACTTATGGTCACAAATTCCATGATAGGGTCAGGAGCTTAGCAGGTCAAGAGAAGCCCTCTTTGCTCCTTCTATGGGAGGTGTATAAGGCTTGGCCAACAGAAGAAGACCTGAGGATGCTCCAGGAAACCCTGAATGGAATAAAGTTCTCAGCTCAACTGGAAGTGTCTGGTAATTGTGCACAAAGAACAGTAAGATGTGAGGTGACCTGGTCAGGGAGGACCAGTGTGTTGCTGCCACAATACTCATCAGGATAAATGGAATGACTAGGATGATATGAAAATAATAAAGTGTGATAGTGTGGGTTGGTTTCATGCGCCCACTCTTGTCTGGGAGCCTCTTGAAACCAACACCGGATGACCCAACAGATGAGGACACAACACAAAATTAGGGGAAGGTGCAAAAGTGCTTTTATTAAAAAACAATTCAAAACGAAAGTGTCCAAACAAATTGTGCAGTGCTTCAAAAAATGTCCAATAAATAAATTATCTAATAAAATGATAAGGTGCTGGTGGGTGTTAAAACAAGCATTTCTTTAAAAACTGAGGTTAAAAGAGTAGAGTCTTTAAAAAAGAAAAATAAACACAAGCCCCAATGCTTCACTTCTCTAGCAGTGGGAGGAGACGCCTGCTGACAGGTACAGTCAACTTTCCTATCTGGGCTACATTCCATGCCACCCTTCTGTCGGTGTATGCAGGGCAATCCGATGAGCCCCTCATATCTTTCCCACCATTCACCTTTGACCCTTGCAAGGAGACTCCATCAATCGGGACACTTTTATTCCCGAAAAAGTGCTCAGTAGGAGTGCCTCTTTCACAGCATCCAGCTCCCCATGGCTATGAGGCTCACTCCCAACCACCTGCGTCACTCCATTAAGCTCTGGCGCTCTCTGTCTCCATCTCTACCTCTTTGTCTTCCATATTTCATTTTAACCTCATTCTTTCCGAGTCATTGGCCAGTTTGTTTGACTCATGAATTCTGATCTGCTTTTTTTTTTCCCCCTCTCACACTCGTGCTTCTCTTTTAAAACAGGGACACGGCACATCTGTGGCAATCAGAATCTCCTGGCACCAATTAGGGTTGTGGGCAATCTTGCACCTGTGCACTAAGTGCAGGCAATTTTTTACCTGGCTGCAGGTTGAAGACATGACCCTCCACACCCCCAGCCTTCCATGCCCCGGCTTCTCACACCCCTAGCCTTTCACGCCACGCCCCTGCCCCCAGCATTCAGTGTCCGTTCTCTGTCACACTGGTTCCGTTGCTACCATGTCCACACACGACACACAAGACGCAATAGCAGCAATTACAACTATTTACTTTTTAAAACTGGCACCTTTCTCAGTCGCAGACCCCATTTTACCAAATGAAGACAATAACTTGCAAAAGTGCAATAAGCATTTGTACCATTTCCATTGCTTTCTGCTGTATGTTGCACTGAAAAACATATGGACGCACTGCAAATAAATATTTACACCCTTATTGTGAGTATATTTAAAACAATCAGCTAACCAATATGTTATACTTCAATAATTGCTAAGCACACTTACTATTTTCAGAGGAAGAGATGCCAATTTCAGTAACTGCAAAGATGAGTTGCTAAGATAAATGAAGTCTTCATTCTTTATTTCAGAGATCTTATTTTCTGAGAGGTTTAGCACTTGGAGGCTTGGTAGCTGTGGACTCATGCCCAGATTTACAGATTTAAGCTCATTTTTAGAAACATCAAGTATTTTTAAATTCTGTAAGGAAACATAGAAGTCAATTAAGCATAAATAATATACTGTAAATACCAATGCAGAAAAAAGAGTGAAATCAACTCATTGTACTTGATCTGCTGTTTACTTTAGTCATCATATACATTCTGTCATAAAATGCCTATAATAGAAAACAATATCTATACAGCATCAAAAGATAAACATAATGTATCCTATTAGAAAAAAAAGGCACAAAAGTTTTAAATCAGTGTATGACACTAAAAACTGACTACTAATATGGTCCCAAAGCTTTTGATAAATTATTTGATATAAAATTAAAAAAAAACTTGTTTTGTAAATGTCATAAACATTAGCCATTTGAACTGCTAATCAATCAATTAGCTTTAATTTTACTGGAGACTGAGTTTGGAATAGTAAAATTATTTTGTAACATAATTAAAGGATAGGGCAATGATTCTCACGCTGTGGTCCGCAAGGAAACAGTCATTACTGCTAAGCAACATGATGTAAATCTCTCAGATAAATTACACCATTATGTAGTTATATGGTCTTAAAGCTTTTTGTCATGACGTCAAAGGCATTTAAATTATCTTGTTTTATTTCTAAGTATGGAATTTGTGTTTCTTCCATAGTATATGTCTAGCAACAAGCACCGAAATGGGAAAATCAACAGAACAAAGGACTGAAAATTCAGCCTTACTACTCTTCAGCCTCCAGACTCCTCTTTGAAATTCTCTGCTGTTATGGCCAAGGAGAACAGGTACACAAAACAAATATATGCACCTTGCCCTGTTTAGTAACTGATGGTATTTGCTTCTACTTGTGCATAACTTTTTTCACCTGTTATACATTTTCATTCCTTCATACAATTTCACTCTTAACCCACATTTTACACTGCCAAAGAAGCATCTCATCTGCCAGTCCACTCATTCACTCTTGATTTATGTTTAGATGTATTACTCTTTAAATATTATAGTCAGTCAGTCATTCTCCAACCCGCTATATCCTAACACAGGTTCAAGGGGGTCTGCTGGAGCCAATCCCAGCCAACACAGGACACAAGGCAGGAACAAATCCCGGGCAGGGTGCCAGCCAACTGCAGGGCACCTAATCTGTATGTCTTTGAACTGTGGGAGGAAACCGGAGCATCCAGAGGAAACCCACGTAGACACGGGGAGAACATGCTAACTCCAGGTTAAGTTTAAAAATACTTTTAAGCAAGTTACTTTGACCTACAAGACTAAGCAAAGCAAAAGATTTTCTGACTAAAAGATCAAAGACCATATGCAATTCTACTGTATTTCACTTACTAGTTTGATTTGGCAGAGAAGGGGATGCCTTCCAAGATTTATACTGAAATGGTCACATAATTTAGTTAAAAAAAGGACAAATCATGTCATTTCAAATAGGAACAGCTTCTGACAGCTTGTTGTTGACGTTTCATTTCAAGCTAATGTACTATCAATCTTTATTTACTGGCGTCTTAAGTCTTGACCAAACATCTTTTCTAAAAGCTAGACTATACAGAGATAGCAAAGATTGCACATAAATGGTTCTCATATGGTTTTCCAGCTCTATATTTTGTGTAAATATATGCTATTCCCAAAATGAAAAATGATCATGTTATGAGTGATTATAATATTAAACACTGAACAGCAAAAAAAAACCTATATTTTAAAGTCGTTCAGTTTTTTATGAAAGCCTAGTTTTTAATGTTATGTACACCTCCAGAAAATGTGGTTTTTTGGCTTTTGGTTGTTGCTGAGCTACTTATAGGTGGCATCTGATAGTTTTAATACAGGATTTGTGTATGAAAAATACATTTTAAACTTGGTTAATTGATTATCAGTTTTGCCTTCTGCAATACAGTGTAACTAATCCCAATTATTCAGCAAGACTCCTACTTTATTTACGTTTCCTTTTTCTGTTGTAGGAGGCGGGTCTTCAGCCATTAGACTTATATCAAGGTAACTGAGGCAGGCTCATTTTAAAAAACAGAATAATATAATTTATTGATAAACATAAGTATTATAGAAAGCATGATAAATGCATATATATATATATGATGTATAAGACTGAGGCAGCTAAATATTACATATACGTGGCTGTTTACTAGTATTTAGAGTTCCATTTTATCTTGGCACAGATAAATAGTTTTATGATACCAATTCTTCACGGATGATGTTTGATTTTGTGCAGAGTTGTTACTTTGTTCAAGTTGAAGATTCTTTGCTGCTGCACAATCCTTGTCATTGCTGTACTGCTGCTTCCTCTGCTTGCCTTCTGCTGTCTTTTGCCACATAATAGGGAAAAGGGCATTACTCATTCTGGGCCGAGTTTACTAAATTTCTCTTCTTGAAGTAATGGCTCCTCCTAAGAAAACATGACTCAGTGCTTTGCTTGACAAACTGGATCTCAGCTCTCAGGCTCACAAAGAGAAAGGCTTCAGCTTGTTTTAGTTTGAAAAAAGATTTTAGAAGATTTGAGAGAATCCCAGGGGGGCACCCAGAGAGAATCCCATAACTTCTCTCAATGTGTCATTCTCTTGTCTCTCATCTTCTCACCACTTCCCACTTACTTTAAGAGATGGGGTGCATGTGGTTTTAAAGTAAGGTTGAACCTTCTCCTTACTGGATTAAAGTCACATCCAGTTACCAAATCAGTCTTTGCTTAAGTCCTTTTCACACCTTCTGGCTCAAGAGGTCTGCACAGGGGCCTCGGGAGAGATGTCAGGTCATGTCGGATTTACACCTTTGTCCAGGCAGATCCTGATACAAGCTGAAGTTTAGTCACTTAATTTGGAATTCAAGTGGGAGTTTTGTGCAGCTGGATGTCTGCAACCCTTTTAAATCTGCTTTATTCACAGGCCTGGTGTGTCACGAAAGCCTAGTAGAATGGGCAATACCCAGTTTGTCCTACAAAAGAGCTTGGAGCTCTCTTTCTGACTTTCAAATGGATTGTAACAACACACGACACACCTACCAAGTCAAGTCAAGTTGGGGAGCATGTACTGGTACAGTGTGTTGCCGCACCCACTACACAACGAAACAACTCAGGATCCCGATTTGCAAACCCCCAGGCAGACACGAGGTCCAGTCCCACCCTCTGGAAATGACCCTCTATCTTCCGCAGTCAGGTGTTACGTGGGCGACCCCTTGGCCTGGTCCAGCCACTCAGGTCCCCAACAATAAGGATCTTACGTGCTGGATCACCCTCAGGGAAACGTGCCACATGGCCGTGGTGCCGTAACTGACGCACCCTCACAATGCAGGTAATGTGCCTCATTCGGGACTCCATGAGCAACCGCTCATTTGACACAAAGTCAAACCAACGATACCCAAGGATTTTCCAGAGAGACACAGTACCACAGGAGTCCATTCTTCATCTCAGGTCACTGGATAGCGTCCATGTCTCACAACCGTATAGCAAGACAGAAACCACCAGGACTCTAAAGACTTGGACCTTCGTCCTTTTACATAGATATTGGGAGCACCACACACCCCTTTCCAGCGATCTCATGACCCCCCATGCTCTCCCAATCCATCTACTGACTTCATAGGAAGAGTCACCAAAGAAATGAATGTCACTGCCAAGGTAAGTAAATTTCTGGACAAGGTCAACACTCTCTCCTGTGAACTGTGAAACTGTGAACAAATATTATCATTTTCAGAACATTAAATCTATGCTTAAAATGTGCCTGAGCAAAAAAATAATAGAAATTGAGAGATCAGAAGATTAGAATAAACCATCAAAGCTGTATTTGTGTTGAATATTTTATGGAATATTACTGCCATATTCATTTGCTGAATATTTCCTGCATGGATTACATTAACTTCAGTTTTCCAGATGTAGCACACATTTATATTTGTAGAATTATTCTCAAAAACAAAGTAACTGTAAAAGACTGTGGGGCCAATAAAGTAAGAGTGCCAGGTACCAAATCTGTACAGCATAATAGTTTAGGCATTTTGGGAAGGTTCTGTGGTGCACACTGATATAATGAAAACAAAGCAAAAATGAGGTTAAGGATAAGTAGTGCAGTTATGAGATCTAGCATTAACACTGAGGAAACAAGTCTTTCAATGAAACTGTCTGCGTGATGTTAGTGAGAAGGGAACACAAGTACACTTCAGTGGTTTCTTTAGGGTTTGATGTTCAATAGGCCCACTTAGTTTACAATACTTTCTAAGGATGCTGTAACCAAGTGACTTTGGTAACCACTGTGCCACTGCCAACACCAAGGCAGGAGACTCATAGTTGAAATTAATTATCTCACTTTGAATAGAATATATCAAGGCCGAGGCAAAGGTGAATTTTATTATGCCTGCATGGGAAATTCAAAATGGTCTTGGAATAGCCTCATAAATATATATTTAATAATATTTATTATAATTATTTATATTCAATAAGTATTAGAATAACTGCTTAAGAATGCAACAATGCAAACTTTTGCCCTTAATGTTTCTCAACCAGCTTATTCAAAGCAGGGTCGCAGAATAGCTGAAGCCTGACTCAGCAGGTGTCAGGTACAAAGCAGAAACAATCCCTGGGCATGGTGCCAGTTTATTACAGGATGATAACACAAACACGCACACACATCAGGGGCCAATTTGGCATTGTTGGTCCACCCAACCTACATGTCTTTGGATTGTGAGAGGAAACCTATGCAGACATGGGCACAGCATGCAAACTCCATGCAAGAAGCACCTGGGCTGGATCCCTGGTCTCCTTTTTGCAAGGCAGCAGCACTACCACTGTGCCACCCTGCAAACTTGTATGTAACCTTTAAAACGTTTAAGGAACATTGAAATATCTTCGTAGTACATGTTAAATTATTCTATCCTTCACGACACTCCCAGTGAAGAATATAGATTATTTAAATGAAGTTAAAAGTTTTATGTGTATAATTTAACAAACATATTTTGCTGCATTTCACCTTAAAATGATATCGTCATCATATGTAAATACGCGCTTTATAAAGTGGCTCAGGTTGTGAGATATTATAACTGTAGTGCAAGTTTACAGTGGGGTGATTGTACTTATAAGTACAAACCGTTCTACAAGGAGCAATTGATTGAATGCATTTAAAGTTCTTGGGATTAAACTGTTTCTGAACCGCGAGGTCCGTACAGGAAAGGCTTTAAAACATTTTGCAGTGGCTGAGGTAGCATGTCCTTAAAGCTGTATACCGATAATTCTCTTTCCGATCAGCTGCTGCTGTGATTCACACTCAGATACAGTGATATAAATACTCCGAGTCGTGCAGTGAGAGTAATATGGAAAAAGATGATCCGCTGTGGCAACTCTTAACGGGAGGAGCTGAAAGAAGAAAAAGAAGAAGAAGAAGAAGAAGAAGAAGAAGAAGAAGTGAGAGTAACAACGCTAAAGCAGTTATGGTATTTGGAATACTATGGCTGTTCCCTGGACCATTATATTGTTACGAGTTAATTACAATCAGATGTATTACACTAATAAACAATATGCGGTTAGTTTCTGTGTATTTATAAAGCCGCGTCATGAAAATAATGAGCAATCACACAGGAACAGTAGCATTGCTTTGACGCTGGGTGCCGCCAGTCTGTAAAACCGAGCGGAGAACTTGCGTACGAAAGACATGAGGTACCGTGGAAAAGTGCGTGGCTTTACGCCAAGTGTAGGTTTTATACATCGCGATTTGAACGTGGAAAAGTTCTTACGCAACATTTCTTTGCGTACGCACCGTTTATACATGAGGCCCCTGGTCCTCCTAGGTGAGCGCTGCATTGACAGCCCTGGGGCTTTGGGTGATTACTAGGTAACCTGGAAGTATTTGAAATGATAGTGGATCAACAACAACATTTATTTAGATAACACATCATCATACAAATAATGTAGCTCAAAGTGCTTTACATGATGAAGAAAGAGAAAAAAAGACAAAGTAAGAATTAAAATAAGAGAACACTAATTAACATAGAATAAAAGTAAGGTCCGATGGCCAGGGAGGACAGAAAAAACAAAAAAAACCTCTAGACGGCTAGAGAAAAAATAAAATCTGCAGGGGTTCCAGGCCATGAGACCACCCAGCCCCCACTGGGCATTCTACCTAACATAAATGATCAGTCCTCATTGTATTCAGGGTTCTCATGGAAGAAGTTGATGATGACAGTCACATGGACTTCTGGCCTTTAATCCATCAATCAAGACTTAAAAGCTCCTTTCATCCTGAGAAACCATAGAGCTTGAATTTGGAAAGTAGCACTAGACACTGGCTTATCTGGAAGAAGAAAGAAAAGAGGGCAGACCTGTTTAGGAGATGGCGACTGTTTATTTGGAAGGTGAGCAAGTTGACCATCTACCACATAGAATTATTAGGATTCTCTAGTTCTGCATATATGGCCTGAGGATCCATTATTCTTAATGTTTGCATTTTTGTTTGTTGTTGCCTTTACCCTGATGTAAGTATTCCTTCTTTTATTAATAAGCCATGATGTGGTGATTTGGTCATCCATGTTGTTTTAGGGTTTTCTTTTGGGTCACTCTGTAATCCTATTTGCAGTTATCCTACTGGAAATGCACAACATGCACTCTGGTTCCATCATCACCGATCCTTGGTTAGTCACCTTAAACACACTTTCCTTGTATGTCGCTGGTAAAGATTTTGTGCATGGTATAGCATGCATTGGTAAAGTCAGTGTCATATCTATGCTATGGGTTGGGTAACTATTTTGGTTAGTTCAGTTTAATTTGAGGTAAACAACAAAGATGGCAAAAAGAATCATGCTTAAGGTCAGAATCACTTGTTTTTTCTAAAAATGAACTCAATCTATTCATTTTATAGGCATGGAGATAAGCAGTACTAATAATTACTGAATTTGTTTACTAAAACAGCAGAGAATGCCCTATAAACCACAAACAGAATTTACGCATTAAAAAATAATTGTTACAAAATACTATGAAATTACATTGTTATATGCCAAGTGTAGCCATGTTTACTATGAACACAGTGTGGCGGACTGACAATGCGCAGCGTGAGCCCATCTGCTTGGAGGCAGGTGAGGGCTGCTCTACGAAGGGGCAGAGACGCCAAACGCCCTTAGCTGAGCGGATGAAGGGGCAGGAGTTTGCTTCCTGATTCCAGTCCCGCAAAGGTTGAACTGGAGGGGGGCAGCATTACTATAATTGCAGCTGCTGTGGTCACGGCTGGAGGTGTTGTCCAGAGAGGACATCCGGAGTGCATGGACGTCATGGCAACACACCCATACCTGTTCCTTTTATCTCCACAGGGCAGGGCCATGGGCTAGAAGACGGCAACTCCCCATCTTGGAGAAGTCCAGCCCTCGCGGGACGTGCCGCCAAGCCAGAGAGGGGCTATGTGGCGGATGGCGGGGGTCCATGCCCAGCTGGGACACCCCTTCACTAAATGTTCAGGGGGAGCAGTTATGGACTGTGCAATACCTCCCCCTGGACGCTAGATGGCAGCCCCCCTGGGTTGGAACAGTGCTTCGGTTTCCCGCAAGGTCCCATGGGAATTGGAGTTGGGTGCAGCCCTGTTGGGTCCTGCAGCTGGGACTCCTGAGCCCTTATGGGCAGTGTATTCGCCACACCCAGAAGTGCAGCCGGAACTTGGCAGTCAACCACCTGGAGCACTTCCAGGTGAACTATAAAAGGGGCCACCACTCAAGCAGCCTGAGTCGGGAGGAGGAGGACAAAGTTGCCAGAGAGGAGTGGTGTGCTTTATTTTGATTTATTTGGAGTGTTTTTGGGACTATGCTGTACTTGTGGGACACAGGGAAGACGTGCCCCACAGGTGAAGAAAAATAAATCTTTGTTTTATTTTTACGCGTGCCTCCCTGTCTCTTTGTGCCGATTCGGGCACTAATAAAATGCCTTTTCCTAATAGGTAACACTTATAAACAGGCAAAAGCTTTCCCTAAACAGCAACCTGAAATCCAAGAAAGTGTTTTGCACTGTTCACTGTAATGCTGTAAATAAAATATCTGTAGCTATTCATTTCAACTAAGCAAATAATCATTCAAGCAAACAAGCTATTAAATATGTGCTAAACATTTTTATTTTATTGTATTTATTGTCACATGTCAAAACGTGCACCGTAATTTTTCTTGTCCTATAATTACAAAAACCAGTTAAAAGAAACTTCATTTGTTTTTGCTGCAAACGTGCATAATAATCGGAGATGCTGACTCTCAGTGCCAAGGGCCTGGGGTATGATTCACAGCCTGGGCACAGCCTACATTCTCTTAGTATTCACATGAGCTTTCTTTGGCTATCTTTGGTTATTTTATGGAAATGTTTTGTGCTGAGACCAATCTGAAATTTCTATATACAGATGAAGGCAGAAGTAAAATCATTAAGGTGAAATCAAGTAATTGTTTCTTGAATCGTGACACTTGGTGCCTATAGCACTGGAATTTGTAGAAACATATAATTGTCAAGATATATACCAATGAATTCATAGGTAGGCATGATGATGAGATTTTTTTGATTTTTTTTTGTCATTTATTTCACGTGAAAATCAGAACACTTGTACTTGTACTTGACAAAACCAAGCAACATTAAATAAAAAGGTAACACTAACCCTAATACATAATACATACAACAGCATACAGTACAATACAATACTGTATATAGTACAATACCAGTATGACACAAACAACTGCATAAAAAATTGGCAAAATTAATTTATCAAAGGTCTTTCAGCATAATTTTTGATGTTTTTGTTAAGTAGTGTAATACAAGAACACGAAGCTGCCAGCTGTCACTGAATACATCTTCCAATGTAGACCCATGCAGTTAGGGTGATTCATGAGAAGAATGGCACAAGTCCACAGTAGCTACTGTTATGACAGGAAGTTCCAAATAAAGCAAAATAGGTAAAAAGAGGCAATCCTACAGCAAACCAGTTCAAATCAACAATCTAGATGAGAAAACCAGGAGCAGAAGAAAAATATTTCAGAAACCAGAAAATTCAAAGAAAATAACAATTCTTACAGCTCCTTTACAAATAATGTTCTCTTAATTTGAGCTAACTCGGGTGTGGCCTTAAATGATCAGAGTGAAGGCTCAGAATGTGTTGTGTCAGGGTGGCCCCACCTCCTGAGGCTCGACCCACAAAACACAAGGAAAGGAATTATTAAAAATATCGTACATAATTTTAAAACATAAAGGCAAATATATGAAATATAATTATTCAAAAATAATACATAAACACATTGAATAACATAACAGATACAGTCTAATCAACATTAAAAGACCATATCTGCATTTGTCATGTGTAAAATCAGTTTGTATTGAATATTACACAACTAACACCTTTGGTGTTTTTCAATGACATATAGAAAAAAAGTCTTTCTGAATTTACATTTTGTTATTAATCACTTTAGTAAAAAATACTGATAGTTCATTTGCAAAGTACTATGCACGTATTGTAAAACATTCAGTAAACCAAATATGTTTTCCTAAAATATTCATAGCTGCAATATTGGGTAAAACACAATAGAAAAAGTGATTCTAGACTATTCAGTCTTTTACCTCAAAATTAAGACACCGGTCAGGAGCCTTTAGGAGACATCAACCAGTGTCAGAGCTACTGATAATAAGAGTTCCATAAGATCAGAAGAACATTTGAAATTTGTCAAAAGAGAGCAGACCATTCAGTCCATCAAGTTTGTTTGTTTAGCTAATAGTTAAGCTGTTGCAGTATCTAATCCACATACTTCTTAAAGGTTATCAAGGTTTCTACTTTAACTATATGGCTCCGTAATTTGTTCAAGGGTCCCACAGCTCTTTGTGTAAAGAAGTGCTTTCCATCTTCAGCTCTAAATGCACTTCCTCTTAATTTCCACTGGTCTCCTTGAGTATGTGATTCACAGTTAAGTTGAAAGATTTCTTCTCAATCTACATTAACAGTACCTTTGAGAATTTATTTATTAATTACAAAGGCAATCATCATTATGATTTTTTGCTAAAGTTTTACAGCCAGATGCCCTTCCTGACACTAACCTTCTCTATTTATCTATTTATCCAGGCTTGGAACCGGCACCAAGTTGGACTAGTTTGCTCCAATGGTGACAAATTCTAGGGTTTACCCCATTGGCAACATGCCTGGGACTCACCTGGCCCCTGTGGGAAATGAGCAAGGGCTACCAGTCAAGAGTGGGCTCAGCTAAAGAAGTTTGTCCAGAAGGAGCAAAAGACAACAGGGGAGGGAAAAAAAGGGTAAGTTAAAGGTAAGAGTGGGGACACTGAATGTTTGGACAATGACTGGGAGAGGAAGCGAGTTGACAGGCTTGATGGAAAGGAGCACATGTATGTGCAGGAAACAAGGTAGAAGGAGAATAAAGCAAGAGAATTGGAGAAGGCCTTAAGTTTATACAGTGAAGCAAATGAGCAAGGGAAGAAATGGTGTAGGTAAAGTAGTATTCAAAGAACTAAAAGATAGTCTTGTCAGTGAGAATAGGAGGGGTGAAAGGATGATGAGTGTCGAGTTGAGGCTTGATGAAACTGCAGTAAATGTCATTTGTGCATTTGCTCCTCAAGTGTTCTGTGAGGAAGAGAAGGAGGTGTTCTTTGCACAAATGGATGAAGAGTACAAAAGGGAGAAAAGGGGATTGTTGGTGGTAATCTAAATGGGCATGTGAGAAAGAGTACAGAGATGATAGAGAGGGTACATGGAGGGTGGGGAGTAGGGGAGTGAAATGAAGAAGTGGAGAGCATAGTAAATTTTGCAATGGCATCTGATTTGGTAATACTTCACACATTTTTTGGAAAGAAAACAAATCAGCTTGCGACTTACAGTAGTGAAGAAATGGCGAGCCAAACAAACTTTGAATGTGTAGAAGATCTCAGTTGAAAGAGATAAAGTAAAATCATAAATGAAAAAATTGTGACAGTGAAGCATAAAGAGGTGATGATATACTGGGAGATCAGAATCAGCAGGAGAATAAAACCAGAGGAAGCAGCACCAAGGATAAAGTGATGGACATTAACACTAGAATTCCTGAAGCCTACGAAAAAACTCGCCCACTTTAAATCCCTTTGCACCTTTAACATCAGTGTCTTTTATATTGTAAATGTGTCAACCAGCACAAGCAGCAAGAAGCCTGCTGTTCCATCCCCCTGCTTTGATGGAGCTCAGCTTGTGAGCAAAACGTTCTCCCAGCTCAAGTCAAGGGTTCTTATCTGCATGTGATGTGCCTGGAGTTGTATAGGGTAAATAATACAGTATATCATTATTGGAATGCATGCATTTCATGTGTGTTCCATGTCTAGAAACGCAAGAAATGCTGAACACATAGCTAAAGCAGAAACTTTTTTCATGCTATACTAATAATAACATGAGAAGTGTATAATGTGTGAAGACTTTAGTCCAAATATCAAATAAACATGTGTGCTTTTATTCAAGAATATAAGCAAAAAAAAACCATTTAATTTACGTGTTGCTGTCAATGAGTTAAAAACCCAAGCTCAAATTGTCAATTGACAGGAAGTTGATATGTATTCTTGAATATGTATTCTTTTCACAAGAACAGCGCTGTGGTTGATGCCTGCTCAGAACTGTTTGTTGTACTGGCAATCAAAGATACAATGTCCCATGACCGCTATCAGACTGGACAAAGGCAGGACCGTAACAACAGACAGCTTCTTCAAAGCTCTTTCGCCAGCTAATAGACTGCTGTAACGCAACACAACTCTGCTTGGCACCATAAGTAAAATGGGACTTCCACCTGCAGCTAAAGTCACTTCAGTATGCAGGCAATTAGCCACGCTAGTGTTTAGATCTGACAGCGCTGTGCTGATGGTGTATGCGCCGTTTAGGGAGAAAGTTGTAAGTGAAGTGCAGTCATTTGAGAGTGTGGAGGAAAGGTGGGAGAAGAATAGCAAATTTGTATTAATCGCAGGTGATGGGTAGGATGGCAGGAAAGTGCTCACCCAGGGACAAAGAGACACGATAGTGGAACAGAGAGGTGCAGGATGTGATAAAGGCTAAGAAGGGGGCAAAGAAGAAATGTTACCAGTTACAGACGGAGAAATCTATAGAAAGAAGAACAAGGGGGCAAACAAGGCAGTGGCAAAAGCCAAGGCACAAGTAGTGTATGAAAAACGAGACAAAAGCAAGAGAAATAATTATTTTTAGAATAGTGAAAACTAAGTGCAAGGCTGGAAAGGGCTTTAATCAGATGAAGTAGATAAAAGATGAGCAAGATGTGGTCTTAAATCAGCATGACAGGATTAAGAATAGATGGAGGATCTAATGCAGAAGAGCAATGAACAGGAGAGAATATCAGAGTAGTGGAGGAAGAGTGTGATTGTATCCACTTATAAGGAGAAGGGTGATACTCAGGATTACAGAAACAATAGAGTGATAAAGTTGATGTCAAGCACACAGAAATTATGGACAAGGGTTATATAGGGAGAAGGCTTAGGGAAGAGACCACCATAGGGGAGGAGCAGTTTGGTTTTATGATAAAGAAAGGAACAACTGATACAGTCTTTGCATTGAGAAAGCTCATAGAGAAGCACTGAGAAAAACAGAAAGATTGCATATGATGTTGATTGATTTGGGGAAGGCTTATGATATAGTTTCACATCAAAGGTTCTGGAAATGCATGATAGAGAAAGGAGTACCAGAGTAGTAAGTGAGAACTGTCCAGAATATGTATGAGAGAGTGAGGACTTATGTTAAAAGCAGTATTGGGGTAACAGGCAAGATATCAGTTAGACTAGGTCGGCAACATGGATCTTCTTAAAGCCCTAACTCTTTGATGTGGATATGGATGTGCTGAGTCATGGGATAAAAGACCAATCCCCTGGTAGATTCTTTTTGCTGATGACATTGTGTTGTATAGCACCAGAAATGAGGAAGTGGTGATGAAGTTGGAAGAATGGAGAAGGACTTTGAAAGATAGAAGATTGAAGTTAAATAGGGAGAAGACAGAATATATGAGGTTTAATGATGATCAGGATTCAGAGGTTAGCCTTGCATGGAAAGCTGCTGAAATGACTGTCTAAATTTAAATATCTAGGATCATTGGTAGCCCAAGATGGAAAACTAGATGCAGAAATAATCCATTGAGTGCAGTGTGGATGGGACAAGTAGAAGAAGGCAGCTGAAGTATTGTGTGATCAAAGAATTAAGGCAGAGGTTAAAGTTAGGATTTTTAAGACAGTGGTAAGACCAGCAATGATGTATGGAGCTGAGATTGTAGGAGCTTTCTATGGTGCACAGTGGTCGGCATGTGCACTCTGACCAGTCTGTGGTTACCTTGGTCCAAATACAGCAAGCTGCGATGTACTGTGTTTTCTGATACCTTTTTGTTATGGTAATCATTACATTTTTCAGAAATACATAATACAGTAGCAATTCGGTGTAATCAGACCAGACAGGCTAGACTTCATTCCCCATGCACATCAATGAGCCTTGGGCATCTACGACTCTGTTACTGGTTAACCAGTTGTCCTTTCTTGGACCTTTTTTGGTAGGTACTACCCGTTGCATACTGGGAACACAGCACAATATCTGCTGTTTTGGAGATGCTCTGACCCAGTCGTCTAGCCATCACAATTTGGCCCTTGGTCAATGTCGCTCTGATCCTTATGCTTACCCATTTTTCCTGCTTCCAAAACATCACTTTCAAGAACTGACTGTTCACTCACTGCCTGATACAGTATGTCCCATCCCTTGACAGTTACCACTGTAATGAGATAATCAATATTATTCACTTCATCTGTCAGTGGATTTAATATTGTGGCATATCGATGTATAGCTTGAGCAGTTAATTAAAATAATTATTAATTATGATAAAAAAACAGAGAAAATATTTTGAAGTACAGCTAGGAAACGAGGATGAAAGGAAAACATTTTTCTGACCAGTGCGTAGTCGCTGTATAATAAACTGCACAACATTCAGGCAAGACTGGCTATACAGACATACATCTGGAACTACTGTGTTTTTTGATTTTTAGAAACCATAACTGCTGAGACTTCTGATGAAAACAATCCAAATATTTCCTAATGAGAAAATATGGATAAATGTAGACATCAGGAATTTACTGAAGGCATGCAGCAATGCTTTTTGAAATGGTGACACAGAAAAATTAAAGAAATGCAGATACGAATTTAGAAAATCAATCAATGTGGCTAAACATCAGTATAGAAGTAAACAAGAGACAGAACACAGCAGCTATAACAATTCGCAAAAGCTTGGATAGGGATGAGGGACGCTTACAGACTACAATGTAAAACCTAATCCAATATGATCTTTGTTTTCCCTTCCAAATCAGCTTAATGCTTTCCATGCAAATTTTAATTGGGACAAGAAGCAGCCCACCATTCAGTTTTTTAGAGTACCACATAATCTATCTTTCTTTTTTTCTGTCCATGACTATAAGAAGGACTTTTAAACAAGTTAATATTCACAAGGCATCTGGTCTGGATATAATTTCAGGGTGTTTTTAAAAAACTGCATCGATCAGTCAGATGATGTCTTTAGTAACCAGCGACATCTTTAATATTTAACTGAGATATTCTATGGTCTCAGCATGTTTAAAGGATACTATTTTTTCTAAGCCTAAAAAGAACAAAAATGGACCTTCTGAATGATTACAGTTTGGTGACATTCACTCCAGACATGATGAAGTGCTTTGAGAGGATGGTGCTGGAACACATTAAAGATAATATTCCAAATAGTCATAATCACCTCGAGTTTGCATAGTGTCACAATCGGTCCCTAGAGGATTCCATATCCCTAGCATTTCATACCATCCTAGCAGATCTGAATAATAAAAATTATTCAGTAGCTCAGTATTTAATTCTACTGTACCAGCAAAGCTGACTACTAAATTCCTCAATTTAGAATTCTGCACCACCTTCAGCCCTTTTGGACCTCCTAACCAACATATTGCAATATATGCAGATTAGCAACATCACATCCTCTGTTCTGACTCTCAACACAGGCACTCCAAATGGTAGTGTGCTCAGCCCCCTTCTGTGCTCCTTGTTTAGGTGTGACTGTGTCACTAGACACAGCTTTAACACCATTAAATAAATCTGCTGATGACACCATCATCATAGGCTTTGTCACCAACAGTGGTGAAACAGCTTACAGAGAATAGGTCTACCTGCTGACTCAGTGATGCCAGGAAAATAATCTCATCCTTAATGTAAGAAAAGGCCACATATCTATAAGTTTGAAGGAGATGCTACTGAAAGATTGAGCTTTACAATTTCTCAGAGTGACTATCACTGATGAACAGAATTAGGCTCAACTCATTTCATCTATTGTAAAGAGGACTCACTAGCACTTTTTCTGACTTCTAAAGAAACCATACATTTCTTCATTTGTTTTTACAAGCATCAACAGTTGCAGAGTGGAATCCATCCTCATTGGCTTCATCACATCCTGGAACAGCACCTGCTCAGCTCAAGAGTGGTGAAAGCAGCACAAATTATTAATGGCAATCAACTGCCTTCTTTTTAGGACATATACAATACTTGTTGCCTTAGAAAGGCAATTAGAATAACAAGACATCAGCCATCCTGCACAGCTGTTTTTCTCACATGTATCATCTGTCAAAAAAGTACAGGGGCATTGGCATTCTCACCAAGAGATCCAGGGAAGTTGTAAGGAACAGTCAGTCATGAGAACAATTACTATCAAATATTATAATATAAAAACAGTGTGTCTAAATATAACCCCTGCAAACGCATAATGTATATATATATATATTGTCAGGGATGTCAGGATCACGTGGGGGTTGCTTTGCGGGCCACGGGTTGAGGGCATGGGAGCCCCACCCTGCAGGGGCCCGTGGTCACCGCCAGGAGGCGCCCCAATGCCTTGGGGACCTGTTACCTCAGCACTTCCGCCACACCCGGAAGTGCTGGGGGAAAGATTAAAGAAGACACCCGGAGAGCTGCCGGGAGAACAGAACGCTGGGGCGTGGCCAACGGGGGAGTGTCGGAAACACCTGGAGCTCATCCGGGACATGTATAAAAGGGGCCGTCTCCCTTCATTCAGGGCTAGAGTCGGGTGGAAGACGGACAAGGCAGGAGAGAGTGGAGGCGGCCCGAAGAGAGGCATTTTGTGGATAGGACTGAGTGTTGGGGTTTGTGCACTGTATTCTGGGTCTGAGTGACCATATTATTTGTAAATAATTGTAAATAAACATGTGTGGTGGTGAAAAACAACATGTCCGCCTGTCTGTGTCCGGTCGGCTGCACAATATATATATATATATATATATATATATATATATATATATATATATATATATATATATATATATATATCTTTTTGTATCCATCTCCAGATGTGTGCCTATTCAGAACCTTTTTCCCTTAGATCTTTTGACAGTGATTTGTCACCCATAGTTGATTATTTGCTTTCGGTTGCAGTTCCAAGCACTGGAATGCTCTAGGAATAGCTTCTTTTATGCTGGACTAATCATAATGATTACAGTTGTTCAAGATGGAAGCCAGTTAGCTTGGTGCACAATGGAGAAGGTGATTAGTTACACCAGATTAAGTTTACAAGTATTTTTAGGAGGGGGTGATCCTTTAATCATCTCAGTGACTCTGTTTTTTATTTTTCTGAATTGTTCCTATTATATCTCTCACTTGGCTGTAATATATTGCATTGAGTAAATACAGCTGGAAAATATTTTTGTGTGTGTCTTCATTTCAGGCTGCAAAGCAACAAAATGTGAATATTTTGAAGGGGGCTGATTCTTTTCTATACCCACTGTACTTACTGCTGTACTATAAACTTTAATGGTCACTTCATAGCAGTAGAGTGCTGTGCCGTGTTAGCCATAGATTGATACAGGAGAAAGTAGGATGAAATTATACCTTTTTTAGGGTTACACCTTGCCTGATGTGGGAGCCTTAGCTGCCTTGAAAGCTTTGTAATCTGTTTAGTTAGCCAATAAAAGGTGTCATTTCACCCTACTTTCTCCTGTAATGGTCACTTCAGTATTTTTCAAGCAATCCAAACCTGCAACACCCTGGCTTTCTTTTTCCATCTACTCTGTGACCCTTAACATATTTTTTTTTCCTTCCTCTTACTGCAGCTCACTTGTAAACTCTTGTCTCTTAGCTTCTTGTGCCCTCCCATATGTTTTACTAGCACCTTGATTAGTTTGCTTATATATCCTGTCAACATCTTCCCTTGTTTTCTGCCATAACATCTCCTGTTTTCCTCAATTGTCATCTTTCTTTCAGCCTTCTACCTTCTGATTTGTGTTTTGGCAGTCCTTTTAGTCCAACCACAGATGGCTATATTCCTTGGTCATTAACCAACAATCATCTTAACAACTATAATATGCTCATTTTCCTTCACCACTTTCTATGTCAGTTTTTCAGATAAAAATACATTGACTCCAGCACTACCATCACTTCTACTCTACATAAAAATGTATAACTTCCATCATTCCCACACCTTTGCCTCTCCACCTCATCTCCTGAATACTAAACACATCTGCTTTCCTTCAGTTAAGCACTTCATCCACTTTTCCAATCATGCTCCCAACATTCCATGTTGCAATACCTATACTCTCTTCTTCTCCCGTTTCACTCACTACCTTACCTTCACCTTATCTTCCCTGCCAAGTAACCAGTTCTCTACATAGTGCATCACTAATCTGTCATAAACTGGGATTCCCTGTCTGTGGTTCTGTCAGGCTTCTAAACTTTCTGTTTGACATAGCCACTTAGGGATACCAATTCTTTGTAATTTGCAATTCTCACCATAGTACAGTTACATTTGTAAAGCTAGATGCCTTTCCTGCTACCAAACTCCTTTAATCCTTTTTAACATTACACAAGAGAGACAATAGCATTAATCTACAAGTCACAATGGTCAAAGAAAATCTTACATATTAAACGTTTAAAGAAAAAAATGACAATTTACTAAATTACCAGAAAAATTCTAATATAATGCAGGAGAAGACATATTAACATAGATAAAACCTGAAATCCAGTATTAATACTTGCCATAACATTATGGGTTGTAATGTAAAGAGAAACACAACAGTTTTACTAATACTTTCTTACCTGTAAGTGTCTAAATGTATCAGCAGTCATTTTGAGTCTGTTTCCTGACAAGTTCAGCTCTGTCAGGTTCAAGCAGTATTTCAGATCCTTTTCAGATAAAAGATGTACCTCATTGTGTTGCACTTTCAATGCTTGAAGATGAGGAAGGACCAGACACAATTCTGGGTCAATTTTCTGGATACTGTTATATGATGCATCCAGATAAATTAATTCTTTATATCTGGACATTGCGGAACTTGGTAATCCATGAAGCTGATTATGTGCCATATCCAGATCTGATATGTTTTCCGGAAGATCTGAAGGAACTGCTGTCAGCTTTAGACGAGTACAGTCGGCTGTTTCTCCTTTAATTAGACATTTAGTTTTACATTCCACACTGCTGAGATGCAATGTAAAAAGTTTCAGTAGAAAGTAAAAAAATGCCTTCACTTTCATTGTTGTGGGCCTGTCTGTTTCCAGCCTTGAACTGAAAAAAACAATGGATGTAAAACAAATTGCAATTATTTAAACTGGTAGAATTTTTAAAGGTGGCAAACCTTTAAATGAATGTTGTCCAACTATTCATTAATCATCACAGTGGTTACACAGGTTTACTGAATTCTTTTCTTACTCTGTCATTTTCTACATTTACCAACTGAATTTAGAATTTCAATTCAGTTCATTATATGTTACTGCCATGAAATAATACATTTAAGTTTATTTTGTTTTTCTAAGAACTATTCAATTAAAGAAGCTTATTCCCACACCTCAACATCATTGTGCACACACATGCTCCAGACATCCTGTGACGGCTAATTAGGGATAGATTAAGGATGTGTATATAGTATGTGCAATTGAGGCTGGCACATGGAATAATTCCTCTTGAGGCAAGGTGCATTTTTGCCACCCACTAATCCTTGCATCCCCTCCCAAACCAAAAACACACATACCCAGAGATTTATCCTTGCTATGCATTAGATGATATTCTTAATTCACATATATTGTATTGCTATGCAGGCTTTACAATACAGTGTATTATCTAAACAATAGACAAAAAAATAAATGTTACTTTTGAAAAAATATAAAACAATAAATAGATGATTAAAAAAATAAAATGCAAAATTGGCATTAAAAACATGTAATGTAAAACTCGCCCTGCATGCTTGTCTAAACACCATTGTTCATTTCAAACTCCACCCCACAAGCTAACAGGTGCAATGCAAAATTATGACACTTTTAACAGATATTGTTTCAGATTGACACCTTAAACAGATTTCAGAAATTAAAATTTTACAAAATAGCATAATCAGAATAGCTACAAGGCAATATGCATGTGCACAAACCAGTCATAAACACTGTGGGAAAAATTATAGGCTACCAACTTGTAGACAATAATCCAGCAATGGTAATAAAGATAATAATCCTCAAACTGAACAGGAGATACAGATGTGACAAATACAATTACACAAGAATGCAACTGTGGACTTTAAATGCACTGCTAAAGGTATTATGGTAAAGGGAAATCATGAGTATTCTGTATGGTGTTCCACAAGGCTCTCTCCTGGGTTTGCTGCTCTTCTCAATCTACTTGCTTCCGTTAGGTCAGATTATCTCAGGGCACAACGTAAATTACCACAGCTATGCTGATGACACACAGCTGTATTTATCAATTGCACCCAATGACCCAGACGCTTTTATTTCACTAACACAATGTCGTACTAGTGTTTCTAATTGGATGAATTGTAATTTTCTCAAGCTAAATAAAGAGAAAACAGAAATTTTAGTGATTGACAATAATGTAGACAATGAGATTATTAGAAATAAACTTGTTGCATTAGGATTAAAAGTCAAGATGGAGGTAAAGAATTTAGGGGTAACTGTTGACTGTAAACTGAATTTTAAATTTCATATTAATCAGACCACTAGGACAGCATTTTTTCACTTAAGAATCACAGCAAAAGTTGGACCTCTTATATCATTGAAAGAGGCTAAGAAATTAGTTCACGCTTTTGTTTTCAGTCGTCTAGATTACTGTAACGCACTCCTTTCAGGACTACCCAAAAAAGACATAAATCGTTTGCAACTAGTGCAGAATGCAGCTGCTAGAATCCTAACTAGGAAAAGAAAATCCGAGCACATTTCTCCAGTTTTGATGTCACTACACTGGTTACCCGTGTCATTCAGAAATGACTTTAAAATACTGGTTATGGTTTACAAAGTCTTAAATAATCTCGCTCCATTTTATATTTTGGAATGTCTGACACCCTATATTCCAAATCGTAACCTTAAATCCTCAAATGAGTGTCTGCTTAGAATTCTAAGAGCTAAACTTAAAAGAAGTGGTGAGACAGCCTTCTGCTGTTATGCACTTAAAATCTGGAATAGCCTGCCAATAGGAATTCGCCAGGCTAATACAGTGGAGGACTTTAAAAAACTGCTGAAAACATATTACTTTAACATAACTTTCTGATAACTTCACCTTCATTTAATCCTGATACTCTGTATATTCAATTCATTATAATAACTATTCATGGTGGCTCTAAAATCCGTCTAACCCCTACTCTTTATGTTTCTTTTCCTGGTCTTCTGTGGTGGCGATCTGCGCCACCACCCCTAATCAAAGCACCATGATGTTCCTACATTGATGCATTAAAAGCCAGAAGTCTACATGACTATCATCATCAAGTCCTTCCATGAGAACCCTAAATACAAAGAGGACTGTTTCATTTATGTTAGGTTGAATGCCCAGAAGGAGGTGGGCGGTCTCATGGCCTGGAACCCCTGCAGATTTTATTTTTTCCAGCCGTCTGGAGTTTTTTTTTTTTTAATGTCTTCCCTGGCCATCGGACCTTACTCTTATTCTATGTTAATTAGTGTTGTCTTATTCTAATTCTTACTTTGTCTTTTATTTCCCTTTTTTTCATCATGTAAAGCACTTTGAGCTGCATTATTTGTATGAAAATGTGCTATATAAATAAATATATATATATAAATAAATATTGTTGTTGTTGTTGCATGTGGTTTGCATGTTCTACCCATGCATATCAACTAATTGCATGCTACGCACATGCTCAACCTCTCTCTACATGCATGCCCAATGTTACCAGAAGCAGCAGGCAAGATATGCTAGAATACTGGAAATGTGTCTGGAATACTTTACAATTAACAACAAAAAAGAAAAATTAGTCCTTAATATGCTGTGAAAAAATAGCATCCGTCTTCTTTTTCTATCCCTAATCTATGTCCCTGAACATTCAAGATATGAACACAAGCCACTGCGCCACCAGATAACACAGTCCCAAAATATTCATAGTAAATAACTACATTAAATCTAAACAAACACACAATTTACAGATTTGTTATTGAAATGCACTCAGTTTACACTTTGCTGCTTGGTTATGCGATTGTGCCCAGCAAAAACCTGGCATATCATCCACCACAGTTGCTTGTTGCCTTACACCTATGTAAATCCTTTTAGTATGAGTCAGCAATGGTAGCTCTGTGCTACCACTCTGCCTATGTTAAAACATATGTACAAAATCTGCTTAACCTTAATTGGATTAAAATTAAATGTATGACTATAACTTTTGTTCAGTTAGTGTCCCTTGATTACAAGCTATGTGCTTTCTTCATCTCTCCATCAACATGAATGCTCGATATGAACAGCAGTAGCAGGTTGCTTCTTGCCTTACACCCAGTGCTACTGTGATAATCACTGGCTTCCCTGTGATTTAAATTGGGTGAATTAGGTTTACCCCATAACACATGCAGAATTAAATGTATACCTATTATTTTTGTTCAGTTCTTGTCACTTGATTACACATATGCACATCCTTAATCCATCCCTCATTAGCCATCACAGGATGTCCAGAGCATGTGAATGTACAATGACACTAACCACACCAGGCAACATCTTTTGCTTAATAATGCTTATGAGTGGTGGGAGTAAGCTTCCATACTGAAAATTAGCTTTATTTAAAACATTTCACATATTATGTCCATTAAACTGTTTGATCAAAAAATGACAGATCTCTGTGGCATTAACTCATATCACTGAAAATTACTAAAACTGACTGGTATTCAACTCAATAATAACATCTTATTGAGTGTGGTACTCTCCTAGTTGCCAGACTTGTTTCCCTGTAGGATTTGCCCTGAAAATTGTTTTATGAAGTGAAACAGTAGGATCCTGCCAACTTAAATTAACAAAAATCCCCGGCAGTTGTGACTAGCATTGATGTTTGAAACCCAAAATGACAGGTTACCCAAAAAGCATGCACTCTTCTTAGAAGATCCAAGATTATGTCCTGTCTAAGACCAATTACCACCCAGGTTAGAACAAAATGTTTGTTTAATCCAACAGAAGGGAACGAGTAAACAATGGATTAGTTACAGTATTTGGAAAGTACTGAAACTTATTTAAGACTGAATTTTAATATATGTCTGCTTCAAATGGATGATGGGCCAACTCTTACTGAAGACATCTGGATTTATTTAGATAATTACAAAATACAGAAATAACACATGTAGTGTGTGTTATAGCCTCCCAGTGTCAATGTAAAGCAATTAATATCAAAAAAGGCAGTGAGAAATTATACTAATGGAGCAATTTAATCAATAGGAAAACACCTAGGAAAAAAGCATACCAAGGGAACACAGATTCATACATGTAATTTGTGATTATTTCTTATCACATTAAAATATCAATAAGGGATAAAGTCTGACTAGACTTAATATTTTTCTAAAATTAGGATAACATTACGATCCGGTGATCATAACGTGATACATTTTCTCACTTTTTGTCAGAATGCATATATCAAAATGAAAACTGTTAACATGCAATTTTACTAATGCAAGCTTTCAGAAGGAGCAGCAAATTCTAAAGTGGCAAACTACTACCAACTTTTAAGAATATGGAGGGCTGACGTGCAGTGGGACCAGGTACAATACAGGACAAGTTTATCACAAAATTTAGAAGTACTAGGAAATTTTAGAATACACTGTGGTTAAATAAAGTGCTATTCAGGAAGCTAGAAAAGAAACAAAACAGCTTTATAATGCAAACAAGACAAACAATTCCAGCATCAGCTTGTTAGCATGCTAAGCATCAGTTTATTAGCATATTAGATTAAAAAGTATAAACAGTAATAGGAAAGATAAAAAACTATTAGAGAATAATATTGAAGAAAATGCAACAGCTGACCAAAAGAGATTCTTTCAGTATTTTAGCTGTAGAAGGACAGTAATGGTGAGGTAAATCAGACTCAATAAGGATGAAAGTAAAACTCAGTGTTTAACTTATGAACGCTAGGGATTAAGACATTTAGAGATCTTTAAATAGACAACATGTCTGCATCTTACGAATGACTCTGTAACAAATGTAACTTTTCAGCCACACTTTTTTCCTATATGCAAACTGGAAATTTTTTTAAAAGAAGTCTACTAAACATTCCATATCTCTTACCCATATCAATCCCTGAGGCCATACTGTCTTGATACTGTCTTTAGTCTTTATAAAGACTCAGACAGCATTTTAACAATATATAAAAATATTTTAAAGAATTTACCCTTCAAAGATCGGTATTGTGGCACAGTGTTAGCGCTGCTGCCTTGCAATAAGGAGACCTGGGTTTGCTTCCCGGGTCCTCCCTGCATGGAATTTGCATGTTCTCCCTGTGTCTGTGTGGGTTTCTTCCAGGTCAGGTTTCCCCCCACAGTCCACAGACATGCAGGTTAGGTGCACTGGCAATCCTAAATTGTCCTTAGTGTATGAGTGTGTGTGCCTTGCAGTGGGCTGGTGCATTGCCTGGGATTTGTTCCTGCCTTGCGCCCTGTGCCGGCTGGGATTGGCTCCACTTTAGTTCTATATGTACCAACAATAACTCCATAACCTCAGTTAATTAATTTAAAATGGTGTAAAATGTTACCAGGGAAAGACACAACCTGTGAGCACTGACATCTAGCTCTATCATTGCTAGGCCATATATTTTGGGAATGTTCTAAATTAACAAAATTTTGGACACAAATCTTTACATACTTCTTGGACAGCTTCGGTGTTAAAGTCACTCCTAATCCATTAACTGCAATATCTGGTGTACTTTCAGTTGGCCTTAAAGTGCATGTTGATGAGTTGATTATGGTATCCTATACTAGACTGTTAGCACACAGACTTACCTTACTTAAGTGGAATAATTCCAACCCACCATCTATAATTCAGTAGGTCAGCGATGTTTCATGATCTATATTATCTAAAATCAAATCAAATTCTCTATCAGAAAATATATACAAACTTTTTAAAATTATTGCAATAATTCGCTTATCTTATTTTACAATAAGCATATTAAACTTATGATCAACTCTCTCATGTTACTATTCGTTTTACCATATCTAAAAAACATACTTTTTGCTTTTATTTTTTCTTTGTGTCTCTTGTTTTTTTCTTTCTCTTTTTTTGGGTGTGGGTTGAATTGTTTTATTTTGACTTTTTCTTTTTTTCTACTTTTCATTCATTTTAAAGTAAATGGCTTTATCTGTTTAGTTATTGTTACTTGTCTGTATGAGTAGCATTCCTCATACTGATATGGACAGGGTAATGTGTGAGGAATGAAAGGATGCCACATCGTTTGATGGAAATAAAAATTATCAATCTACAGAGCGCTGAATTCAGACACCCTGAAAATCTAACTGAAAAAATGATGTGGCAGGCTAGTCCATTTTGTGGAGATTTCATTGCAGCAACTCAGTATAGTACTTAGTAGTTTGTATGGCTTTCACGTTCTTGTATGGATGGCTGCCAACGTCGAGGCATGATCCAAATGAAACAATGGGTTATGTCCTGGGGGTTTTCTTCCCAATATGGACCAGGGCATCACTGAGCTCCTGGACAGTATGAGGTGCAACCTGGCAGCGTCAGAGCGTGGGGGCCAGTCAATGGTATCAATTCCTTCATCTTCCACGAACTTCCTGCGTACTCTGGCCACATGAGGCCAGGCATTGACTTGCACCAGGAGGAACCCAGGACCCACTGTACCAGCATAGGGTCTGACAATGGGTCCAAAGATTTTATCCCGATACCTAATGGCAGTCAAGGTGCCGTTTTCTAGCCTGTAAAGGTCTGTGCGTCCCTCCATGGATATGCCTCCGGAGACCATCACTGACACACCATCAAACCGGTCATGCTGAACAATGTTACAGGCAGCATAATGTTCTCCACAGCTTCTCCAGACCCTTTCATGTCTGTCACATGTGCTCGGGGTGAACCTGCTCTCATCAGTGAAAAGCACAGGGAGCCAGTGGTGTATCTGCAAATTCTGGTATTCTATGGCAAATGCCAATCGAGCTCCACGGTGCGGGGCAGTGAGCACTTTGCCCACTAGAGGACGTCAGGCCCTCAGGCCACCTTCATGAAATCTGCTTCTGATTGTTTGCTCAGAGACATTCACAGCAGATACCGGTCCTGCTGATGGGTTAAGAAATATCAACGGCCCTGTTCAGCTCTCCTAGAGAAACTGCTTGTCTCCTGGAATCTCTGCCATGCCCTTGAGACTGTGCTGGGAGACACAGCAAACCTTCTGGCAATGGCATGTATTGATGTGCCATCCTGGAGAAGTTGGACTACCTGTGCAACCTCTGTATGGTCCAGGTATCACCTCATGCTACCAGTAGTGACTGTAGCTGAATGCAAAACTAGCGAAAAAAACAGCCAGAAAAGATGAGGAGGGAAAAATGTCAGTGGCCTCCATCTGTTAAACTATTCCTGTTTTGGGGGTCGTCTCACAGTTGCCCCTCTAGTGCACCTGTTGTTAATTTCATTAACACCAAAGCAGCTGAAACTGATTAACAACCCCCTCTGCTACTTAACTAACCAGATCAATATCCCAAAAGTTTCATTGACTTGATGCTATTCTCTGGTTAAAAAGTGTTCCTTTAATTTTTTGAGCAGTATTATATATGGAAAAGAAAATAACAAATTCCTTCACATTTTCTGAAGATCTCATGTGTGGAGAAGTAGCTACAGTAACTCACTGTAGCTAGTGGGAATAGGTACTAAATTATTTGGAAATGAAGGACAGAGAAGCACTATTATAACAAATAATGTTAATAAACCATTAATGGGCTTATTTCAGAAAGCACTGGGAGAATGCAAATGCTGTTTCATTACATAAAAAGTTAAATCTAGGTCAATCTTTGTAGCTATAGGCCAGTAAGCTTAATGAGTATCACATGTAAATTAATAGAAGCAATTATTAAAGAAAAGATAAACCAACACCTAACAGTAAAGCAGTATTAGTGAATCATCAAAATATGATTACATTTAGGAAATAATTTATCAGTAATAAAAGTCTATATGCTAGACTTCCAAAATGAACCAACAGGAGAATATGATTGGAGATGGTGCATAACATATTTATCTTGATTTTCGAAATGCTTTAGATAAAGTATTGCATGAGTGGTTTATGATCAAGCTAAAATAAATGAGAGGGAGTTCAAAGTACAGTGTATATTCAAGTGCAAAACTGGGTCAGATGCAGAAAGTGAATTTAAGAATGGAATATTATGCTTAATCAGCATATTTGATCTATGAGGCAGCAGCACTAACGACATAACCACTTCATAAGAAATATTTACTTGTAACATTAGTAATGTGAGTGGCCTGGCATAGAAAATAGTGTTGTTTCTTCAATCTTTTTGGAACCAAGATTTAAATTCTGGCCTGGTAATTGTTTGTAGCCTGCATGATATTCAAATTGATCATATTTAAGAACTATAAATTCCATCCTTATACCATGGATATATATGTTAATGGGCAACTCTGAATTGGCCCTTAATGAGAGTGTGAGCCCTGTGTTAAGAAGTTATAGCACCTACCATTGATTTTTGTCTTGCTTTCAATGTGGTAAGGATGGGCTCCACAAACCTGTAAATGAAAAAGTGTTTTCAGCAAATTGGAATTAAAAGAAAGTAACTTAATAAAAAAAAAAAATCAGTAAACTGAAATGTGTTTTTTGCATGACTATTTAACAAAACTATGCTTCACCTTCTATGTTTACCTTCTGAGGCATACAGTCTGTGGGACCCTGACTGTAATCTATTGCTTTTATGAGGCAAAAAGAGTAATTGTGCAAACAGTTTCAGTGAATGGATGGGTGGAAGACAGTGATTTTTGCTGCAAACTTAGTAAGAAAGGATGGCTATACCTTTAACAATTACTTCATGTGTTTAGTTTCTAGATTAATTTGAAGCAGCACTTTCATACCAAGGAAAATTGCAGTGTTTGTTTCAAGATTTCTCAGCCTTCCACTTCCACCTGCTCAGTTAAAAACTTTTTTTGTTTAAATATAAAAAACATACCCTGATTAAAACTTGCAATCCTATGGTAATGAATAGAAAATGTAGCTTTAATTAAGCAAATGGGGCTTACAAATCAATACTTGATCCTTAATGACAGCATATTTCTTTTAAATGACAAACACAGCTTTTCCTGCTTTGTTTGATGCTCACAGGTAGGGTAAATGGATGAGGCACAGTAATGGAAAAATGAGTTCAGAAAATAGATGATTAGAACATCATTATTGCACCCATTTCATGACTCTAACAGTAACAGGGAAGTATACTCCCAACACTTTATTAGTTTGATTCATGGAACATCTGAGTTGATAACGGATAACGGATGCTCTAGTCAGCTTCATACTCTTTCTTCATTTCTTTTACTTACACTTTTAACTGCACAGACAAGCACTAAATTTCCAGATATGCAATTCTATATACTACAAATTTTAAATGCATGTCTGCTGTCCAGCTTAACAGCATGTAATTAAAAAATCTAACTTGTCTGGCTTTTTAATTTTTTTTATAAGTCTACTGTCAAATTTATACAGAATGCTGAAACTGCTAATGCTGAAGAGAATCATATTGCTAATTAAAACATTTTTATTACATTTGGAGGGGCAATGTTCAAATAAACAGTGTATTGCATTCCCTCTCATAAAAGCAGTCCTGTGCTTAAATTTAAATTACTTGTTAACTTAAAACATATCTAAGCATAAAGCAGAAAAAAGGCCCCTAAGCAATCTTGGAGGCCAATTATTACTTCTAAACCAGTTCAAGAAAACATTTTTGTGCTTCTTTTAGTCTTAACCATATGCATTTACTTTTTTAACTGACTCGTTTTTCCTTAAGCAGCTATCATACAATAACAATAAGTATATTTCCAGAAAATGAATGTACATTTTAAGTAATAGTTTGTGAGATTTGCTTTTGGCAGCTTAATTCTATCTACTTTGACTTTTAATAACAAAAATGATTTACATAATGATAGCTTCCTTAAGAGAAAATAAATAAATAACTGCTGTTGCACATGTTTTGCTTTATTGGAAAAAAACTGTTGCTTAGCATGCTTCCATGTATATTAAAAATTGTACATCAATGACCTCTCTGATTTTTCCATGTCCTACTGATGCCTGTAACAAAAAATAAATGAACAGCATATTCCTGCATAGGCAACTGTTTAATATTGTCCAAATTCTTAAATAATTCTTATGCTTCAACTAACTACCATTACCAGCATCCAAAGACAATGGAGCCAAAATAAACCAATTACATGATAAACCTACAAGAAACTGCCTTTTTGATGTGCCACCAGCCAGCTGTATGGGGAAAAACCACGTGACAGAAAGTTGTAGTTCAGAACCATATTACTAAAAGCTTTTGGTTACAACATTTTACAATCTTTGGAAAATATTATTGACAATTGCAGTTCCATCTCCTATTTGATAAACACTTCAAAGTATTAAAACATTTTTGGGCAAAACTTTTCAAATGGAAATTTGTCTACTGAAATACAAACGACAAACAAATGGCAGTTTGCCACCAAATTTCTTTTAATTTACACCCTTATGTGTTTTCACGCAGTATCAGTTTTAATAAAATATTTAGAAAGAAACAGAAGTGAAAAAATCTAAAAGGCTGAGAATTACAAATCATTCCTGGCCCACAAATCATTTAAATGATAATTCTCAGAAAAGAACAATCTACAATATAAGAAGGACCAGATAATGGAGATTGAAAACACCATAAGAAGCCTTTAAAGACTGTTGCGGGCTCAAGGGGTTGAAAGTGATGTCTCTAGAGACACATTAGGTGCCACTCCTGACTTTGGTCACAGATGTGGGCATGAAGCCATCTAAGGCTGAGGCAGGACTGACTTTGCAGATGGAAGAAGAGATAAAAACAAAGGCTCACTTGAAAGAGGAAAAGTCAAGGATCATGAAAGTTTGTGATTGAGTGAGACAGAGAGAAAGGAAGAATGCAGAGAAAGAAAAGATTGCATAGGCAGTAAAGAATAGGTGGGTTACATACTCAAGTAGGTAGACATGGGCTCAAAACCGATGCTAACTAGGCCAAGCTGAGACTACAGCTCATGGCTCTACAAAAACCTACAAACCAATTCCTAAAATACCCTTGATTAGGATTTGAATAAGAACATTTTAAAGGCCTATGACATAGGTAGAAACTATTTCTACACTGCAGTTTTTCTGTCTGATAAAATACAACTTAAACAGTGCTGTAATAAACAAAATGTTGATTCATGTTTGATCCTCATAGATTTTAACCTTTGATCCTGTACGTTCATTTAATTTTGTCCTCTGTGATGCAGAGAGAAGAACTCAACATGTTATCAAAGATACTTTAAAGTAACATTCGTTCCATTTATGGTACTTTCTGGGCATGTTTTTGTGTTAATTCTACACAAATATAATCCTGGATTTGCTTCCATCCACGTGTGATTTTTTTGTCCACATTTGCAAGCAATATATATAGGGTTGTGGGTAAATTAAATGTTATAACAGTTTATGGGTCTTACTTATGAGCAAGTTTATGTTCTTTTTTTTTTTTATTTATTAATTTTATTACAATCCATACAAAGCAATCAAGTTTTTACAAAAAGAATTGAGTTAAGAACAGATCGATCCCCACCCCTGAGAGAGAGAGCAAGCCAAACGGCGTAAAATTTAAGGCTTGTAAACATACCTAAATTACTAAATTCTCTGTGCTTTATGAACTTATTTTAAAATATTACTGATTAGATCCTGCCATGTTTTGAAAAAAGTCTGTATGGATCCTCTAACTGAGTATTTGATTTTTTCCAATTTCAAATAATATAACACATTGGTTTCCCACTGACTTAAAAGAGGAGAGATTGGGTTCTTCCAGTTTATCAGAATGAGTCTGCGTGCCAAGAGTGTAGTGAATGCAATCACAATTTGTTTGTCCTTCTCCACTTTAATCCCCTCTGGAAGAACACCAAACATAGCTGTTAATGGGTTAGGAGGGATTGTGAGTCCAAGGCTATCTGAAAGGTAATTAAAAATTTTTGTCCAGAATAATGTTAATTTGGTGCAGGCCCAGAACATGTGACATTATTGTATTATTTGTCCTGTGAGTCTGTATTCTTGTTTTTTATGTTTCTGTTGCTTAATGCATCTAAAATTTCCCTTGGGATTAATACATTTTATCTAACCTAATCTAATCTAATTTATAAAAATGTATTGTAAATGAAAACGCACTGGTTTAATGGTCTAATCTTTAGCATACTTAAACTAGATTCCTGAGAATTGCAGTACATGAACTGAAAGTATTTCACAGTATGAAAACTTTCCCTTTCTAACTACTATTCTAAATATGGATAACCTTACAGTTTTGTTTAGAAAAATATCTAAACTGAACAATACAAATTTGGATCTCTCTGGCACAAATTTAATTAATATCAGGAAAGATAATGTTTCTGATTATAAAATTAGGATTAAAAACCAGCAAATAAATGTTATCTCAAGACCAAGCAGCACTGAATAAGACTGCATTGGATTCTATTGACTAAACTGTCAAACTAAAAATCAGTTTTTGCTAAGAATTAAGCAATGTGGTTCACAGTGAGGTAATACATAACTTAATGTTTTGTAACAAGGATACATAACCTTTAAAACTTACAAAGCATTGATATATTATTATCTCATCTTGTGTGGTCTGCCAAAAGATCATATAAATAAATGAAAATAGTAAAACACTTTAAAAGAACCAATGCTTTTCAGACACAAAATTTAGGTAGCTGCTAGCTGATTACAACCACTTATTCTGCAAAACAAATGATCCTGCCCCAAATGATCCTGAGTCGATTTAATCCTGGCAGAGGGCTGGACAGAATCCGGTCATAAACTAACGAACATTCTCCCAGACTACTCACTTTCTAACAAAACAATCGTTCCAAAGGTCTCCACTTAAGAAACAAAGGACTACTACTAAGCAGAAAATCAAGCAGCAGTATTTGGGAATACTCTCAGTTCAATTATTCAAAGTCTTTTCCTTCAATAACCTTTCCGCATATCCCAAAGCAAATTCACGCTGCCGGGTTTGAAAGACAACTTCACGTAGTTACATTCTAGGTGTGTGTGCCACCTCCACACACACGGTGTTTGTTCCGGTAATCACTGAGGCACCATGCAGACTACACTATACTGTAATAAACAGTTTCTTAAATATTACTTACAGTTCTCTAATTCCTTAAGCTCCATAATAAGTCGTGATTTTATAATAGTATGTAACATCTCCATGCCCACTTCAGATGAGATACATGTACAATTTATTCAAATGAACACCAGTTTTACTTACAAAGCGCCATATGCTATGCCAGCATTTTACAATTAAACTAATAAACAAATGGTTTACTATCCCGATTGAAATGTATATATTTTTGTAAAACAATGTTGCCGAAATATAAAATATAAATATAAAATCCCCGAATTCCACGTTCTCAAACAAGGAATAAGATACAAACGACGATGGAATATCGTACCAAGAAATTATTTCATTATCGGCCATATTTATTTAATTCGTACTCCACAAGCCTGAAAACAAAAATTAAGCAGTTAAGCGGCCGGAAAGCTTTTATGCAGTTTTGGTACCAAGAGTTTTTAGCCTACATTTACACGGGACGCACAACCGCCTGTTCTCATTTTTACCATATCATCTGAATGATTTGTCCAGTGGCCCATTTTGAACGGTGCAACAGTGCAAACCACCCTCAACGGTAGACGAAACCGACTGGCAGTCCTGCCACCGCGATCTACCACCCTAACTAGTGTAAAGTTTCGAGATGACGCAGTCTAAAAGCAACCAAAAGAAGAACAATATACTATATTAAATATCCACTCACTCACCCAAAACAGCAGTTGTTCGAATTCTGTGACGAAATCTGAATACTTAAAAAAAAGGCTCTGGCAACAACGAGCTCGCGCTTTCTCTTCCTAACCGGTTCGGGTGTGCCACTCAAATGAGGGCACGTGTCAGTTATAAATGTACAACAAACAAATTCCGTGTAATATTTCTTAGGAAAGTTGTTTAAGTCGTCCGCTATTTAAAAGTACTCTTGACGCAGTTTGATCATTTTAAAAGGCGATTTCATGAACTGATTGCTTTCTATGTCTATTAATTTATGTGTCTAACGGGGACTATAGAACGAACGTACACGCTGCTGCGCAAAACGAGCATAAATCTTTGTGGCTTACTGCGCATAAAGCAATTTTTATATAGGTTTACTTTAATTCCCTAAGGAATAAAGGAGAGAGAAGAATAATACAAAGACGCGTGTGCTTGAATCAAAGAAAGATATACACTTCTGCAAAAGCTGTATTTTGGCAATGCCACCAACCCACGTTCAAGTCCCCCGCCAGCTTTTTAAGTTCAACTAAAACTAAAAGTATTTTTTTGCGTTTTAAGTGGGTATTGGGGCGGAACGATGGCGCAGTGGGTAGCGCTGCTGCTTCGCAGTTAGGAGACTCGGTTCCTGGTTCCTCCCTGCGTGGAGTTTGCATGCTCTCCCCTTGTCTGCGTCGGTTTGTGCATTGGCGATTCAAAATGTCCTGTGTATGCGCCTTGCCCGGGGTGTTTCCTGCCTTGCGCCCTGTGTTGGCTGGGATTGGCTCCAGCAGACCCCCGTGACGCTATAGTTAGGCTATAGCGGGATGGATAATGAAGGGAGGGAAGTCGTATTGTTCCTTTTCACATCCAGTGGGGTGTGGCAGTGATTCATATAATGACGTCATGCTCTTGGCTTTGGATTTAAGATGACAAATCTAAAATGTTGATTTTAATATTTACAGCTTTTCTTGATAAAACATGCAAAGTCCAAAGTAACAAAAACTTTAGTTTCCTTTACTTAAAAAGCATTTTGGACAAAGAAAGGACATTTTGGTTATTTTCATATACACTATTTTCCCAGCATCTGCACTTCAGAATAGGTAATCCACCTGGCATGTTTGGGCCAGCCTAGTACCTGGATGGGAGACCATCTAGATAAAGCATGAGTTGCTGCTGGAAAAGGTGTTGGTGAGGCCATCAGGGGGACACTTTTCTTGTAAGCTGTTTGTGGATCCCAATGCCCCAGTGCCAAGATGATGACAGTGAGCTATAAAATGTAGCACCATTCTTTGGATGAGATGTAAAAACAAGGTCCTGACTCTCCATGTTCATAAAAGATCCCTGGGCATCTTTTGAAAAGAGTAGAGTGTTCCTCTATGTCTTGCCTAAACTGCCACCACAGCTTGGTCATTGTGTCTGCTAATCACTCTCTGACTCAACTTGCTAATTATGTTTCTGCCTCCTTCATCACCAAATAGCTAATGGGTGTACTGTATGGGTGTGATGCAAGAATGTCCATTGTCACATCATCTGGGTGGATGCTTCATATTTGTAATGGTTGAAGTGATTCCACAGTGTTGTAGGTTAGAAAAGCACTATATAAATGTAATTAAATATGATTATTTATACCATTGCCATTGATAGCACTACACATCCACTTAATTCAATTAAGGGTCACAGGGATTGAACCCTATCCCATTGTCTATCCATCCCACTATATCCTAACTACAGGGTCACAGGGATCTGCTGGAGCCAATTCCAGCCAACACAGGGGGCAAGGCAGGAAACAAACCCCAGGCAGGGTGCCAGCTCACCACAGGGCACACACACACACTAGGGACATTTAGGATTGCCAATCCACCTAACTTGCATGTTTTTGGATTGTGGGAGGAAACCCATGCAGACATAGGGAGAACATGCAAACTCCACAGAGGGAGGACCCAGGAAGTGAACCTAGGTTTCCTAACTGCAAGGCAGCAGTGCTACCACTGCACCACCGTGCCGTCCCCTATCCCATTGTTAGTTAGCAAATTAAATTACACAATACTCACATGCTTTCATAATTACAAATGTGTTATAGGTAAACAGACATGTGGCGGTGTTCCCTGAAAGAATTTAAATATAAATGTTAATTGAATGACATTGAAAAAATATTTCACTCATTGATTGGTTAAAAAAAAAAGAAACGTGTTTAAAAAATGCACACACACACAAATATATATATATATTGTGATCAGTGTTTTATTGAAATACAAAACCAACACTTTAAAAGGTCACTTTGTCAAGAATTCTGATAAAGTAAAACCCAATTCTTGGTTTTAACCCCCCACCAAAATACCCCATAACACAAAACACCCAACCTTGCTATCATAACAGTGACAACAAAGGAATAAAGGAGCCCATGAGGACCAGCATGCAAGATAATGGCACATCACCAACCCCATTAAAAAGAAGAAGAGTTTAAGATTAGGATTGTGGCCTGGACCAGGGGCATTCATGCTAGGAGCAGCTATACCTTATATGCTCATTTATCAATATAAGAACCAGATGCCAAAAGGATCAGATTTAAAAATGAAGAGTTCCAGATAGAACGTGAAAAGGAATCAGGAGATTTCCAGTGAAAAATAATGCTGGGACTGGCTTGGACTCTGAAATTCTTTGGTGTTAGAGAATCATCATGCTTCTCTTACCTAGATTACGGTTAGAAATAAGGATTATAGTCATTTATCCATGTTTCATCCCCTTTTATTAAACAACCCCAGTCCAATTCATTCCGTCAAGATTCTTCTTGAAATACTGAATGTGGTGATGGTCCATTTCAGGTGTCAACTTTCTGGACACACCCAATGTGTACACCCTGCCCATGAATTCACATAACTGAGAACTAGAGTATCTGCCATCTCAAGCGTCATTACTCTTTAATTCATCATTACAATTTACTCAGCGGTGGAAAACATTTTCTGTTATCATCAATGTTAAAGGTCAGGCAGACCTTGGTTCATCTTTGATCCGCACACAAATATATACTGCTCAAAAAAAATAAGGAACACTTTTTAATCAGAGTATAGCATCAAGTCAATGAAACTTCTGGGATATTGATTTGGTCAGTTAAGTAGCACAGGGGGTTGTTAATCAGTTTCAGCTGCTTTGCTGTTAATGAAATTAACAACAGGTGCACTAGAGGGGCAACAATGAGATGACCCCAAAACAGGAATGGTTTAACAGGTGGAAGCCACTGACATTTTTCCCTCCTCATCTTTTCTGACTGTTTTTTTCACTAGTTTTGCATTTCGCTATGGTCAGTGTAACTACTGGTAGCATGAGGTGAAACCTGGACCCTACAGAGGTTGCACAGGAAATCCAACTTCTCCAGGATGGCACATCAATGTGTGTCATTGCCAGAAGGTTTGCAGTGTCTCCCAGCACTGTCTCAAGGGAATGGAGGAGATTTCAGGAGACAGGCAGTTAGTCTAGGAGAGCTGGACAGGACCATAGAAGGTCCTTAACCCATCAGCAGGACTGGTATCTGCTCCTTTGGACAAGGACAAACAGGATGAGCATTTCCAGAGCCCACAAAATGACCTCCAGCAGGCCACTGGTGTGAATGTCTCTGACCAAACAATCAGAAACAGACTTCTTGAGGGTGGTCTGAGGGCCCAACGTCCTCTAGTGGGCCCTGTGCTCACAACCCAGCGCAGTGGAGATCGATCGGCATTTACCATAGAATACCAGAATTGTCAGGTCCACCAATGGCACCCTGTGTTTTTCACAGATGAGAGCAGGTTTACCCTGAGCACATGTGACAGATGTTGAAGGGTCTGCAGAAGCCATGGAGAATGTTATGCTGTCTGTAACATCATTCAGCATGACCAGTTTGGTGGTGGGTCAGTGATGGTCTGGGGAGGCATATCCATGGAGGGACGCACAAACTTCTACAAGCTAGACAAAGACACCTTGACTGCCATTAGGTATCAGGATGAAATCCTTGGACCCATTGTCAGACCCTACGCTGGTGCAGTAGGTCCTGGTTTCCTCCTAATGCACGACAATGCCCGGCCTCATGTGGCAAGAGTATGCAGGCAGTACCTGGAGGATGAAGGAATTGAAACAATTGAATGGCCTTCACAATCCCCTGACTTAAACCCAATAGAACATCTGTGGGACATTATGTTTCAGTCCATTAGACGCCGCCAGGTTGCTCCTCAGACTGTACAACAGCTCAGGGATGCCCTCATACAGATCTGGGAGGAAATGCCACAAGACACCATCCGTCGTCTCATTAGGAGCATGCCCGGCGTTGTCAAGCATGCATACAAGCTCGTGGGGCCACACAAGATACTGAAAAGCATTTTGAGTAGCAGAAATTAAGTTTTTGAAAAAATGGACTAGCCTGCCACATCTTCATTTCACTCTGATTTTAGGGTGTCTACACAATTGAGCCCTCTGTAGGCAGAAAACTTTTATTTCCATTAAAAGACTTGGCATCCTTTTGTTCCTAAGACATTGCCCTGTCGTTATTTGTATAGATATCCAACTTCATATTGAGATCTGATGTATCTAATTTGTTTCTTTAAAGAGTTCCTTTAATTTTTGTGAACAGTGTATATATACTGTATATATATAGTGAGAAAGGGTCTGAAACTGCTAACATATATACTGTTGCATTCAAAAAATTTTTTTAAGAATTGAAGGATCACTCTCAGATTACTGAAAAAATTTGTGTGGGCATTTTTAAGCCATTTTCAAACTTAATGTAACTTTATAATCTGTTATATTTTCCATATTTTAAAAATATTTTGTAGCTTTTTTTAAAGTTTCCTCAAATATTTAAAGCTAATTTATAGCAATTTTTTAACCCCTTAGTTTACTTCCAGGCAATGTTATTATAAAGTTAAATATTTTTTTACCCTGGTGCCATTTTTTTTTTAAATCAAAGTTGCTGCCAGTTGTGGAAAAGTTGCTTCCGTGTTGCCAGGGAAAAGAGGGCCTCATGTATAAATGGTGCATACGCACAAAAATGTTGCATAAGCCAATTTCCATGTTCACATCTTGATGTATAAAACCTAAACTTGGCAAAAAGCTACACACATTTTCACGCCAGCTAAATGCTTAGCGTATGCAGTTTCTCCACTCGGTTTTGCGCACTGGTGGCACCCAGTGTCAAAGCAGTGCTTTTGTTCCAGTGTGGTTTCACTTTCTTTTTTAGATCCACATCCCTGACGCGGCTTTATCAAATACACTGAAATTAACCACATATTGTTTATTAGTTTATGGCATCTGATAGTAATTAACCTGTAACAATATAATGGTCCACGGAATGGCCAAACTATTCTAAATACCATAGCTGCTTTAGTGTTGTTTCTCTCAATGCACCACTCAGAGTATTTATCCCACTGTATCTGAGTGTGGAATCATAGCTCTACAGCAGCTGATCGGAAAGAAAATTATTGGTATACAGCATCAAGCACACGCTGCCTCAGCCATGAGCACAGTCTATTGAACTGCTCTCAAATGGCAAACGCTTCAGAGACTTTCCTGTACGGACCTTGCGGTTCAGAAACAGTTTCATCCCAAGAACTAAAAACACACTCAATCAGTTCATCAAGTGCTCCTAGTAGAACTGTTTGTACCTATAAGTACAATTACCTCACTGTAAACTTGTGATAGTTATAATATTGCACAACCTGAGCCACTTTATAAAGAGCATATTTACATATGATGACGATATCATTTTTAAGATCAAATGCAGCAGAATATGTTTATTACATTATACAGATAAAATGTTAACATCATTTAAATAATTTATATTGTTAATAATTAAACATGTGAGGACACGGTGGCGCTGCGCTAGAGAGATTGTTCCTGCCTCACTCTGAATGCTTGCTGGGGCTGGTGTGACACTGGATGGATAGATGGATGGAATAATTATACATGCACTACGAAGATATTTTAATGTTCCCTAAAAGTTTTGAAGAATCTGTGTTCTAAGTTTACAGATGGCTTAACATCTATTACAGAGCTGATTGTGTGGCAATTGGTTACTTGGAGAAAGAAAACGAAGGGCAGGAATTGGGGGTTAGTACGTTTGAAAGAGACAGTACTACTGCAATAAATTATTTAATCAAAGGTCGCGTACGGTGCAGCAAGCATCTTGCGGGAGGCAGGAACAATCTCTGGACAGGGCGCCAGCGTGTTCCCATGTTAAATAACATGCTTTAACTCCTATAATCATGAAAATATCAAGCATACATCTCAGTATTTTAATTACTCAGAGAGCTGCAATATCACAAATGTAATGGATTCTGTGTCCTGTCGGAGGAAGAGAAAGCCCGTTTAAGAAGCAAATAGTGATTCACACACATAGAGCACATAAAACAACACATACAAAACAAAGCATTTAACGTGTTACTTTAGTTATGATGGTATTTGAGAAACTGTTAAATTAAACGATATAAAGATGAAGTTTATGATGTTCTACTTTAATGACAAAATAAACTACTTGATTAAAGTGGAAATTTTAAGATTAAAGTTGACATTTTGAGCTTTTTTCCCACTGTGTGCTTATTTTTTTTCTTTTCTCTGTACCCTAATAAACTTTTATATGACACTCAGACAGTGGGCTACAACTCGCCTTTTCACGGCGACTTTGATATCTGACAACTTCTTTTCTATTTCGGGCACTGTGCGACTTTATGAACTTGAGCTTTTGAGTTTCTCCGACACTCTGTTAAAACCAACAAATAGTACGTTTGTCTTTGCCTCCACTTGGTATTCGCTGAAATTCTTCTATTTTACCCTGTGCTTTTGCTATTGCCCTTTCACAGAATGCTGAGCTTAAAGGCTATTTATATTGATTTGCATATTCAAAGAGGTGTAATTCTGGGAGGATTTTGGGAGTGGCGGCAGGCGTGTTCACGTGTGTTACCTTTCACACTGAACGGGATTTATGTAGCAGAATGTGGAGGTTGGCGAATACACAGATTTATGCATCTGGATTTTTTTGTGCATATTTCAGCGTGCGGCTTGGGCTCTTGTCCGACTGGGACGCTTACACGCTGAGAAGACTGGAGGAGCAAGTTTGGCCAGAGCGTTACCTCCCCGGGACGTTAGATGGCAACCCCCCTGGGTTGCAACAGTGCCTCGGACTCCCACAGGGCTGCATGGGAGTTGGAGTGGGGTGCAGCCCTGTTGGGATCCGCAGGCACCACCGGGGGTGCTGCAGCAGGAGCTGCTGAGCCCTTATGGGCAGTTCTTCTGCCACACCCAGTGCATTATAAAAAGAGCCAGCAGCCACTACTCTGGGAGCCAGAGTCAAGAAGAGGAGCGACAAAGCTTGACCTGAGGAGTGAAGGTGGAGAAAGATAAAGAGAAGAGACATATCACATTGTGTTATACTTGTGGGGAATGGTGAAAAATAAAACCTGTGTGCCGTGAACTTGTGTCCCACGCGTGTCTGTGTCGGGTTCAGCTGGCAGTGCCAGCTTGGTAGTCCACAGTATGCACATTTCCGCTTTGCCATTTTTAGTGTGAATTCTACGCATGGCGTTATGCATGAGGCCCCTGGTGGCTAGCAACTGTGATATCACAATGTTGTGGCCGTAAAGGTCAAGAAGAGAAATTCCATGTACCAAGAAAATAATAGCATGTATTTATACAGCTGGTACATTTGGAAAATGACTTTTGATCTTTGTGTTTTTGACTATGATTTAAAGTTTTCGATTTTGGCTTCACACTAATATTTAATTTACCTCCAAGTTACAAATTTGCTTGCATTTATGCCTCACATTTCTTCTGTTCTTTTATTTAAAAATTCTCTGTCAACATCTTTGTGACAGAACACAATCACATGTACAGTATATTAAATGCAGGAAAATTCCAGTAAACATGTATATATTTGGGTGTATATACAGACCAGAAAGAGGCCCAAAATGTGCATGTGCAAATTTACATACAAAAGTCAGGATGTATAAAAGAAAGCATGATGGGAGAAAATGCATATATTTCCAGCAACCCTGATCCATGCAAACACAACATTTGGGAAGTGGGAATTGACAAACACCCTTGATCAAGTAGGGAAGTGCAGCCAAACTACCCCAACCAGCTAAATGATTTGATGCAATAATTTTTATATCACCAAGCCTTTATTATAATGTGCATTGACATGACAGACCTAATAAACCTTAAAAGTGATGAACATGACTTATAGAAGCCATTTTAGTTGCCTTTAAAGAGGGCCAATGCTGTGTATTTGCCCTGAAGAATGTTTTTGGTTGTTTTTGGTTTTCCTTAGTTTATAAAGGCTACCTACCTGTTATCACTTCTCAGGATTAAAAATCAATGCATTCACTTTTTACCGATAATTGCATTAAGTAAATTATAAAGCATAATTCACTCCCTTCATATAAAAATCTATAAATATCATGAACAACAGTCAATTCATAGTCTAATGGTATGACATAACATGGCTTGTTTGGCATTGCTTGGGGATTATGCTAATAGTTATATATGAAAAGAGCAAGCTTTTAGGAACATCAGGGGTTTTTTTTGCTTATGATAATGACTGGCTTAGGAGCTGATTTAGCTTCCTAAGAGTCATTCCCCTGAAACTAGGTGCTGAATTGGGCTGCTTTAGAAAGAGAACGTGCAGGAAATCTGGCTGTATCAGTTCATATCCTGGTTTAACAACAGTCAGCTTTCTGTCAAAAGACACCTATGAGAGGGAGCTGGGTGACAGGTTACAACATTCAACATGTGCGCTGAAATATACTAACATCAGAAAGTGTAGAGGAAGTCCACTTTAGTGTTTCAAGTACGGTAGTATACTGACATTAGATCGGATCGTCGTGGTGGTGGGAGGGGGTTTAGTCATGCTGCATTATACTTGCTGGTATGCTGCCAATAAACACCAAACACTGCCAGCTTCAAGCACTGAATAATGAAAATTGGCAAGAATGAAGCTGCTTTTGTTAACTGTAAACAGTTTGATTTCATCAATGTAATCTGTGATGACATATGTATTGTATTGCATATGTATGAGGTTGATTAGCATGGTCCATATATGGCTGTTTCCATGGCAAAATCAGGAGCAGTTCAAGACACATTTATGTATGCACACCGTAACAAAAGGCACTATATGTGCCTGACCCGACACAGATTCATACCAGAGGCACATTAAAATAGACTTTTATTTTACTTCACCTATGGGGCACGTCTTCCCCATAATCCCCACAGGCACAACACAGTCTCAAGTGTAAATAAAGCACACAAAGCAAAGCCCAATCTTCCTCCACCACTCCTCTCAGGTAACCTCATCCTCATCCTCCTCCTCCCGATTCTGGCTCCTGGAGTGGTGGCTGTTGGCCCCTTTTATAATTCACCTGGAAGTGCTCCAGGTGCTTGATTGCTGAGTTCTGGCTGCACTTCTTGGTGTGGTTTAAACACTGCCCATAAGGGCTCAGGAGATCCAGCTGCAGCACCCCCTGGCGGCACTTGTGGGACCCAACAGGGCTGCACCCAACCCCAATTCCCGTGGAGCCCTGCGGGAAACTGAGGGAACGCTCCCAACCTTGGAGTGGTAAATGGAGGGGGTATCCATCTAGCGTTCAGGGGGAGGTATTGCACAGTCCATGGCTGCTCCCCCTGAGCATATAACGAAGGGGCGTCCCGGCCAGTCATGGACCCCTGCCGTCCCCCAAAACATTAACAAGATGATTGTGATTTATAAAGGGTAAATTGCGTACAAATATGTGATTTTATAAATCAGATTTTCCTTTTTTTCCCATATGTATACTTTCACTCTCAAATCCATGCAAAGTTTTATAAAGGAGACCCCAGGAGTAGAAGAGTAGAGTGCAATGACAGTCTGAAAATGAAGCCAAACAACTGTCAGTAAAATGACTTTCAAAATGGCAGCAACAAAGCCTAAACTTTGTTGAAAACTCAGAGTCAAAATAACATTTTAAAAAGGTCTGAACTGTAAACAAAAATCCTTTCACTAATTGAATATTAAGAATCGAGAGTTTTTGTTTGTTTTTAAAATAATCCAAGGCCTTGTATGCCAAGGGCTCTATGCTGCCATCCTAAATAGTCTCCATGTCAGGATGGCACACCCAACATAGATGAACTATATGATCAGCAACAGACATTGTTGCCAACAACAATGATCACAAAATGGTGATGATCAAGAAAAGTAATAGTAAATAAAATGTTGTACAAAATGTAAATAAAATAATGATAAAGTTCAATAACCAATAGAAACGTTATTCATAAGCACAAAATTATAATGCTGAATGATAATAATAAAAGAAAAATATGCTCACAAACATAGCCTCTAAAATTTTGCTTCAGAGAGAATAAGTGTACAGAGATAATGTGTTAAAATAAAGTAGGAAAAAGAAAAACTCACTGCAGCTAAATCTGAAAAAGTGACTTTAGAATATTGTGAAAACCTACAGCAACAAAACACAAAAAGGGGAACTGAATTTCAAAAGCCTATAAAAAAAGCCAGACTAGCTCCTAATTTTGCTCTGAGCCGAATGATTAGACCTCACTTCCAGGGTGCCTTCTCACAAACTCAAAAGACAGAATGAATTTAAGACTTTTAATGTTTAAAACATCTACAAATGCTGGTGTTGGAAAAAAACACAATAAAACCTCTGGCCAAACAAAAACAAACAAAATTCCTTGAATATTTTAAAAATTTACTTCAAGAAGTTATTTTATTTTAAGAAAGGTTATACAAAACCTTTAAGCAAAGAAATCCAAAAGCAAAACCTCAAAATAAACTGAGCATGGGAAAATGTATTATTATTAATACCTTATGACTAAATGGGTTAAAACCTTCCAGAAAAAACACAAGGCTCACAATTGAAACTAAGCAACCAAAAAGAAACAATGCTTTAGCTAAAGTGAGAATTTTAGCTTCTTCTTAAAAACCTGCTGGGGTATTATCTCAGTTACATACTTAGGAGGCCTTTCCTTCTGGAACTCCACATACCGGAGACAGGGCAGAAAACAAAAACACTAAATAAAATAAAAAGTAAACTAACAATAAACTCATCTATAATCAATACATATTAACAAACCGGTAATGAAGTTGACAGCCTTATACACAACATAATATTTGATTTAAAACCAAAATATTAAATATACAAAAAAATGAACAAGCCATGACAAAAACTGGCTGAAATATAACAGAAAACAATAAGGGACAGTCACCAGGCACCACCATAGAAGAACATTATTCATCATTGATTGAGATCTGAGGTAGGAGAGGACGCTGGCGTTGAATGTTCGCCGCTTCTCCCTTTGAGCTTTATGAGTTTTATTTTACTAATTTATTATTTTACTTTTAGTTTAGTTTTTAGTTAAAAAGTTTCGTACTTTTTTTTTTTGTACTGTTTCATCGTCTGCCGTGGGTTTTTACGGATTTTACCGAGTTTTAGCTGACTACTCACTTGTTGCCCGGTATGGGAACCCGGATGGGCTCCAGCTGCTTCCCGGCACTTAACGTTGGCCACACTCCTGTGTGGCGGAACTGCCGGCTGCGCACCCGGAAGCCGTCCATGTCTCCCCGGTCGTCTTCCCCCCGGCACTTTCTGGTGTGGTGGAAGTGCCGGGCTCCCGGGATAAATAGGCACTGGGGCGCCGCCTGGCGGTGGCCACGGGTCCCTACAGGGCTGGTCTTCAAAGCCCCTTACCCGAGGCATTCTGCATAACCAGGACGGACGCCCCTTCTCGGTCTGGAGGAGGCACACGCCCTCCTCTGGTCCTCCAAGGCGTCCCAGCCGGGCTCCAGCCCCGGCCGAGGACCACACGGGATGAACCGGCATCGGGGCACCGCCTAGCGGTGGCCACGGGTCCCTACAGGGCTGGGCTTCCAAGCCCCTTACCCGAGGCCCCCAATATAACCAGGACGGACGCCCCCTCGTGGTCAGGAGGAGGCACAAGCCCTCCTCTCCTCCTCCTGGGCGTCCCGGCTGGGCTCCAGCCCCGGCCGGGGATCACACCGGATATACTGTTTTACCGTCTGTCGTGGATTTTACAGATTTTATCAAGTTTTGCTGTCTACTCACCTGATGTCCGGATGCCCTGATGCCCGGATTTTCTGTTTTAATGTCTGCTTTGGATTTTACGGCGCTGTCTGGATAGCATATCTCCTTTCTTCCTCAGTCAGAATGTCGCTCAGTTATTCCAGCTCACAACTCCGCCGACTTAATCCCGCAACCACTCCTGAAATTAACATCTCCATCATCAAAGAACTTGGACTCCTTTGCCGTCCTCGATACACTCATAGGGGCTCCGGTCGAAAGTTCATTTTCCATAACCTGCCAAAGTGCTCTGCTCCCAATATTCCATCTTTCTGGTCACCTGTCGCACGTTTGACGCGTCATCAGAGCACCGTCATTCCAACTACTATCAACTCTGAAAGTATCGTGAAATCTTTGCACTCCAGCATGGGAAACATCAGAGCTATTGAGAGAAACACAGCGAGATTCTCACATCCCCGCCTGGATTTATTTTGTGAATTTGATTCTAAGCTGCGTGGAGTGGATTTTAATGTTTTGCGACCAGTACAGAGATTGACCTCACAGTCATTAGTCAAATTTGAACTGTTTAACTCTCAATCCATCTGCAATAAAGCCACACTGATTGAAGAACACATCAGGGAGAAAGGACTTGATTTCATGTGTCTGACAGAAACATGGCACCAGTCAGAGGTTTACTCTGCCCTAAATGAAGCCTATCTTCCTGGCTACAGTTACTTGGAAGCAGCTTGCAGCACTGGGCGCGGTGGTGGCTTAGCTATCATCCACCGTCAGGATTTGGGGTTGTCCCGTATCTTGATACCAGCAACATCCTCCTGCGAGTGCCTTGCATTTAAATGTAAGCCTCCTTTTCCCATGACTGTTCTCCTTATCTATCGACCTCCAAAACCCATCTCTGCCTTCATCCCGGAAATGACTGATCTTCTCACAACACTCTGTGCTACCTCTGCCAACATCATAATTCTAGGAGATATAAATATTCATGTTGACAATCCCACAGGTTATCTCACTGCTGATTTCCTTGAGCTATTGGATTCTCTTAATCTACAACAACTTGTTGATGTCCCCACACATTCCAGGGGTCACACACTTGACCTGGTCATTTCAAATTCTGCCTTAATCAGTAACTTACAGGTATATGATCTTGGTATTTCAGACCACAAAGTAGTGTCAATGGAGCTGCCCATTTTTTCCCCCCATATCAAACTAAAACGACAGATACATTTCAGAAATCTGAAGAACATCAATGTTGATGCCTTGGCCCTGGACCTTAAACTTCTCTCCTCTGACCCTACCAGCTCCCTCTCTGTTGCTGACCTTGTGGACTTTTACAACCAGTCCCTGAGCAGTCTCCTGGACTTCCACGCCCCCTTAACATCCAGGTCCGTCTCATTCTCGTGCTCAGCACCTTGGTACACCTGCGAAAAATGAAGACGGCTGGCCGTGTCCTTGAGCGGCGGTTCAAGGCCTCTGGGCTGACTGTCCACAAACAGGCTTATAGGGAACACAAGAGGGCGTATGCAGAAGCTCTGAAGGTTGCACGGTCCAGGTTCTATTCCACCATCATCAGCAACAGTTCCAGGAACCCCAAAAACTTTTTCAACTATAAATCACCTTCTCAAACCTCCTTCACCTGCCCACTCTGAGGCCACCGATGAGAGGTGCAATATGCACATAAATTTCTTCAAACAAAAGTTGATAACATCCGCTTACACCTCTCCACCACGGATATCCTGCCCCCCCCAACTGTAGACCTACTGTCTGAGACTGTCCAGCCCCTTTGCTCCTTCTCTGTTGCCACACGGGAAGAGGTGGAGGATGTCATCAGGAAAATGAAACTGTCTACCAGTTCCCTGGACCCTTTCCCCTCAGCTTTACTGAGGGCCAACGTCTCTGCCATCTCTCCACTTATCACCAGGATCATAAACCAGTCCCTTTTGGCTGGCCATATTCCTTCTTCACTAAAAACTGCTGTCATCAGACCCCTACTGAAAAAAACCCACCCTGGATTCTGAAGTTCTCTCCAATTATAGGCCCATTTCCAATCTTCCATTTCTCTCTAAAGTTTTGGAAAAAATAGTTGCAACTCAACTTCATGACCACCTCAAACTGAATAATCTGTTTGAAAAGTTTCAGTCTGGTTTCCGCCCTGGCCATAGCACGAAACAGCCCTGGTCAGGGTCACCAATGATCTTCTGATAACAGCAGATACTGGTTCCCCTTCTTTACTCATCCTCCTTGACCTGACAGCTGCTTTTGACACAATAGACCACAACATTCTCCTTCACCGCCTGAAATACACCATTGGACTCTCTGGAAATGTTCAAAATTGGTTCACATCTTACCTGACCAGCAGAACTGAGCACGTCGCCCTGGGCAGCGCAAAATCTCATACCCACAACGTCACTTGTGGTGTCCCACAGGGCTCTGTGCTAGGCCCCATCCTTTTTACCATCTACATGCTCCCCCTTGGAAATGTCATTAGCAGACATGGTTTATCTTTTCACTGCTATGCTGATGACACTCAGCTTTACCTCAGGACTACCCCCACCTCCTCTACTGCTCCTCTGCCAATCTCTACATTGACTACCTGCCTGGAGGAGATAGAGGCGTGGATGAGGCTCAATTTTCTTCAGCTAAACAGATCCAAAACAGAAGCCATCTTAGTTGGCACATCACACCATCTCCACTCTTCTACCATCACCAGTATCACTTTCGCTGGCCAAAACATTCCCCTTTCCACATCTGTCACCAATCTGGGTGTTAAAATGGACCCTCAACTCACCTTTGACGCCCACATCAAACACCTCTGTAAGTCTTCCTTCTACCACCTCAAGAATATTGCTAAACTCCGACCAACTCTCACCCTGGAAGATGCAGAGAAGCTCATCCATGCCTTTGTCTCCTCCAGGTTGGATTACTGTAATTCACTCCTCATCGGGATTCCTGGCAAGAGTATTCAGAGACTCCAGTATATTCAGAATTGCTCTGCCAGGATCCTGATGAGGGTGTGAAAGCATGACCATATCATCCCAATCCTGAAAACCCTTCACTGGCTCCCTGTTCCACTCAGAATTGAGTTCAAGGTCGTTCTCCTCACCCATCAGTGCATCTATGGACATGCCCCCCTTTACTTACAGGAACTCCTTACCCCTCATACCTCCTCACGCACTCTCCGCTCTGTACACACTAACACTCTCCAAGTCCCTAGAACCAAACTTCGCAGTATGGGTGATAGGGCTTTTTCATCTGTGGCGCTGAGACTGTGGAACGCCCTCCCTGACTGACCTGACCTGAGAGCCCCACAGTCGACTAATGTTTTTAAACGGAATCTAAAAACTCATCTTTTTAGAAAGATATTTTGTTAAAGCATACATAGATTTTCTTGTTTTATTATTTTTGTTTTTACTATGTAGCACTTTGAGATTTCTAAAATATGAAGTGCAATATAAATAAAATTTATTAGTATTATTATTATTATTAAGGGCAGATATTATAAATTAATAGTAAGAATGGCAATATTGTGAGTACCTTCATACTGGCACCTTCTCCAAGGATAGTTTTTTTTTCATTGTAACCCCAATAACCCTGAACTGGCTTCAATAATGAATGGATAGATGGATGGTTTAATAATCTTTGCAGACTGCAAAGTGTGGTGTGACACATGAATAACCTTCTTTATTCTCTAATAACTTTTTTCTCACCCAAGATTGCTGCTGTACATCACTACTGCAGTGTCGTCTTTGTGAACTTCTTCAAATTGCACAAATAAATCTTTGCTTTAACAGACAAATACTTTTCCTTTTCACATACATACAGTATTTGGAATTCCTTGACTGCTGAGCTGGGTGTACTACATTTTATTTTTTGTTGAACAACTGTCCTTTGTAATCTTTTTAATCTTACCTTACCATTTCACATACACATTTAGCTATTACCCAAGACTCTTTAGCTCCTTTTCACTCCTATCCATCAAATTATACCTATAGTATAAAAATCAGCAGTGACAAAAACAAAGCTGGGCCTCAGTTTGCATACAATTCTAAGACAGGTCACTCAGAAATCAGGCACCCCACAGTAATTTAGTGCCGACAAATAAACAGATCATATTGAGGCACTGTATATATATCCCATAGAAGGAACACATCCAACATAAAATTGTTATTGTTGGCACTGACGCCTCACAACTCCAGGGTTTAATTCTTGGCCTAGTCACTCTGTGTATGGCATTTGCATGGTCTGTATGATAGCATGTTTTATATTAGAGAACAATTTATATATATATTGGGACCCCCCCCCCATGGGATGACATGCTGAAGTGCGTCCAGAAGCGTGATTGCCGTGTCTATGAAAGATTGTTTGTCTGTTGCTGGGGTGACCGCAGGCTCACAGTCCTGCAGTGAATCGCCACAGAAGCAAAGGAGAGCCAATTGCGGTCAATGAAATATATATATATATATATATATATATATATATATATATATATATATATATATATATATCTATATATATATATATATATATATATATATATATATATATATATACAGTATATACAGTGATCCCTTGCTGTATCGCTTTGACTTTCGGTTTTGCTCTATCGCGGATTTTATATGTAAGCATATGTAAATGTATATTGCGGATTTTTCGCTGATTCGCAGATTTCTGCGGACAATGGGTCTTTTAATTTATGGTACATGCTTCCTCAGTTTGTTTGCCCAGTTGATTTCATACAAGGGACGCTATTGGCGGATGGCTTAGAAGCTACCCAATCAGAGCACGTATTACATATTAACTAAAACTCCTCAATGCTATAAGATATGCCTCCTGCGCGTGCTCGATTGTTTGCTTGTCTCTGCCTCTATCTCACCCTCTCTGACATTCTCTGCGCCTGACGGAGGGGGTGTGAGCAGAGGTGCTGTTTGCACAGAAGCTGTTTGCCTAGTGGATACGGACGATCCTCTAAGAAATGCCGCTTTATCGAGGTGCGTCCAAAAGCACACTTATTGATTTTTTGATTGTTTGCTTTAATCTCGCACTCTCTCTCTCTCTCTCTCTGACGTTCTCTGCGCTTGACGGAGGAGATGTGAGCAGAGGGGCTTTTGCACAGAGGCTGTTTGCTTAGAAGATACAGGCGCTCCTGTAAAAATGCTGAAAGGCTACCTTCGCATTGATCCCTTCATTGCGCTGCTTTATCGCGGTGCTTGCATACTTAAAAGCGCAACAGCCCTATTGATTTTTCATTGTTTACTTTACTCTCTCTCTGACATTCTCCGCTCCTTACGCGCACTTTGAAGAGGAAGATATGTTTGCATTCTTTTAATTGTGAGAAAGAACTGTCATCTCTGTCTTGTCATGGAGCACAGTTTAAACTTTTGACTAAAGGGTGTTATTTCATGTCTAGAGGGCTCTAATAATGTTAAAAACGTATTTAGAAGGTCGTAAACAGGTTTTCTATGCTCTAACTGCGAAAATATTAGATTTATAAATAAAGAATCCTACTTCGTGGAAATTCATTTATCTGTCTGGAGCGGATTAACCGCGATAAACAAGGGTTTACTGTATAACTGTGCGGAGAATATTTATAAACAGTGTGGGAGAGTTTCTAAGGGCTTAAAATATATAAAAATAATCATACAAACATATGGTTTCTACTTCGCGGATTTTCACCTATCGCAGGGGTTTCTGGAGCAAACCCCGATCGAGGAGGATTACTGTATACTGTATGTATATATATATATATATATATATATACATATATATACTAGCAAAATACCGCGCTTCGCAGTGGAGAAGTAGTGTGTTAAAGAAGTTATGAAAAGAAAAAGAAATAAAATAAAAATAACGTAACATGATTGTCAATGTAATTGTTTTGTCACTGCTATGAGTGTTGCTGTCATATATATATATATATATACTGTATATAGCAAAATCCCCACGCTTTGCAGCGACCTTTGTATACCACGTTGTCAGTTCAGTACTCTGGATGTAATATGACCAAGCTGTGCACTGAGCTTACTTTTGAGACTGCAACGTATAGTTGTCCAGGAGAAAAGCAATGCTGCCTCAAATCAATGGCAACCTTTTGTAGTGTCTGTCCCTGAGACTTGTCATCGCTGAAGCAGAGCCTTACTGGAAATTGGAGGCATTTGAATTGAAGTGGGAGATCAGAGGGTATAACGGTGATGTGAGAAAAACATTCAAAGTGTGGCTCTGCTGTTTTTGTGTAGCTGCCTTCACACTGCATCTTGCTGCTTTATAAACAAACGCCATATAAGGCCATTGTTTCTCCTTGCTTCGTGGTTCTGTACTGTTTTATTGTTCATTTAATACGATTGCTATAGTTATTATGTAGCTATTTGAGGCTAACTGTACTGTTTAGGTACCCATCTCCTTTATTTAATCCAGCGGCTTGCACGCTATTTTTGTTCATTTATTATGATTATGGTTATTTATTGATTACCCTCTTTAGCTGACTGCCTGCTCATATAAGGCTCCACTGGTTTTTTGTGAAGCAGCCTTTACACAGCTTCTCCGCTCTTTTATAAACGAATGACATATAAGGCCATCCTTTTCCGTCGCCTTGCCAAGAAAGCTGCCTTTTTATTTAATCCATGGGTTCTCCGCTGTCCCTCTTTAGCTGACTGTCTGCTCATATAAAGCGCTCCGCTGGTTTTTGTGAAGCAGCCTTTACACAGCTTCTCCACTGTATACATATATATACTAGCAAAATACCAGCTTCGCAGTGGAGAAGTAGTGTGTTAAAGAAGTTATGAAAAGAAAAGAAACATTTTAAAAATAACGTAACATGATTGTCAATGTAATTGTTTTGTCACTGCTATGAGTGTTGCTGTCATATATATATATATATATATATATATATATATATATATATATGTGAACGATAGGGGCTCTGCTCCCTTGAACCCCTACCCACGACTCCAGACACCAGGTAAAAGTCCAAATGTTGACTTTATTTTTCTTCCACAGTGCACAAAGCACACTCTCCACCACAATACTCATATAAATACCAATAAACTACTAATACACAATCCTCCAGCTCTCAGACGCGTTGCCACCCTTCCACCCAGCTCAGCTCATTGTCTGGGAGTTCCCATAGTCCTTTTATACTCCCTGACCCGGAGGTGTTTCTGCCCAACAGTCCACAAGTCCTTATTCCTTCCGGGTCAGGGTAAATAGTCCTTTTTTCAACCCGGAAGTCCGTCGCTCTTCCTATGACGAACCTCCGGGTCACAGGGCACGAAGAAGCCCTCGGTCCTCCCTGCAGCTCCCTCCTGTGGCCCCACGGCATCCAGCAGGGCTTTGCATAAAACTCCATTGTCCATGATGCCCTGCTGGTCTTCTGGGGACCTCCATGCTGCAAGGAGGGCTCCACCTGGCGGCTTGGGGGTATTGGCCGGGATAAATGGCTGGCCATCCTTCACAATATATATATATATACACACACACACACACAGACACACACACATATAAACATATATACATATCTGCATATACAGATATCTATATATATATGCACATCTACATATATATATACATATATACAGTAATCCCTCCTCGATCACGGGGGTTGCGTTCCAGAACCCCCCCGCGATAGACGAAAATCCGCGAAGTAGAAACCATATGTTTGTGTAGTTATTTTTATATATTTTAAGCCCTTATAAACTCTCCCACACTGTTAACATTATTAGAGCCCTCTAGACATGAAATAACACCCTTTAGTTAAAAGTTTAAACTGTCCTCCATGACAAGACAGAGATGACAGTTCTTTCTCACAATTAAAAGAATGCAAATAGATCTTCTTCTCTTCAGGAGCAGAGAATTTCAGAGGGAGAGAGAGAGAGCGCAAAGAAAAGCAAACAATCAAAAAATCAATACTTGTGCTTTTAAGTTTGCCGCGGCATTTTTAGAGGAGCGTCAGGATCTTCTAAGCAAACAGCCTCTGTGTAAACTGCCCCTCTGCTCACATCTCCTCCGTCAGGCGCAGAGAACGTCAGAGAGAGGGAGTGAGATTAAAGCAACAATCAAAAAATCAATATGTGTGCTTTTGTGCTTTTAAATATGCCGAGCACCGCAATAAAGCGGCATTTTTTTAGAGGAGCGTCAGTATCTTTTAAGCAAACAGACTCTGTGCAAACAGCCCCTCCGTCAGGCGCAGAGAATGTCAGAGAGGGTGAGATAGAGGCAGAGACAAGCAAACAATCAAGCTGCGCGCGGGATGCATATCTTATAGCATTGAGGAGTTTTAGTTAATATGTAATACATGCTCTGATTGGGTAGCTTCTAAGCCATCCGCCAATAGCGTCCCTTGTATGAAATCAACAGGGCAAACAAACTGAGAAAGCGTGTAGCATACATTAAAAGACCCACTGTCTGCAGAAATCCGCGAACCAGCGAAAAATCTGTGATATATATTTAGATGTGCTTACATTTAAAATCCAGCGATAGAGTGAAACCTGAAAGTCGGCCTTGATATAGCGAGGGATTACTGTATACACATATCAACATATATACACACATACATATACACACATACATACACACACACACACATATACATATATACAGTAGATATACACATACATACATACAGATAAATATACATATATATACACACACACATACATATATATATATATACACAAACATACATACATACAGACACACAAATATATATACAGACACATATATAAACATAAATATACATATCCACATATATATGCATATCCACATATATATATACACATATATATACATATCTACATATATATATACTGTATATAGCAAAATCCCCACGCTTTGCAGCGACCTTTGTATACCACGTTGTCAGTTCAGTACTCTGGATGTAATATGACCAAGCTGTGCACTGAGCTTACTTTTGAGACTGCAACGTATAGTTGTCCAGGAGAAAAGCAATGCTGCCTCAAATCAATGGCAACCTTTTGTAGTGTCTGTCCCTGAGACTTGTCATCGCGAAGCAGAGCCTTACTGGAAATTGGAGGCATTTGAATTGAAGTGGGAGATCAGAGGGTATAACGGTGATGTGAGAAAAACATTCAAAGTGTGGCGCTCTGCTGTTTTTTTGTGTAGCTGCCTTCACACTGCATCTTCGCTGCTTTATAAACAAACGCCATATAAGGCCATTGTTTCTCCTTGCTTCGTGGTTCTGTACTGTTTTATTGTTCATTTAATACGATTGCTATAGTTATTGTGTAGCTATTTGAGGCTAACTGTACTGTTTAGGTACCCATCTCCTTTATTTAATCCGCGGCTTGCACGCTATTTTTTGTTCATTTATTATGATTATGGTTATTTATTGATTACCCTCTTTAGCTGACTGCCTGCTCATATAAGGCGCTCCACTGGTTTTTTGTGAAGCAGCCTTTACACAGCTTCTCCGCTCTTTTATAAACGAATGACATATAAGGCCATCCTTTTCCGTCGCCTTGCCAAGAAAGCTGCCTTTTTATTTAATCCATGGGTTCTCCGCTGTCCCTCTTTAGCTGACTGTCTGCTCATATAAAGCGCTCCGCTGGTTTTTGTGAAGCAGCCTTTACACAGCTTCTCCACTGTTTTATAAACGAACGACATATAAGGCCATCCTTTTCCCTTTCTTCGCCAAGAAAGCTGCCCTTTTATTTAATCCACGGGTTCTCAGCTGTTTTATTGTTCATTTATTACGATTGTTATAGTTCTCTTTATATAGCACGTTGTCAGTTCAGCAGTCCGGTTGTAATATGACAAAGCTGTGCGAGCTCACTCTTGAGAATGCAACGTATAGTTGTCCAGGAGAAAAGCAATCTTGCTTGAAATCAATGGCAAACTTTTTGTAGCGTCTGTCCCTGAGACTTATTACTTGTCATCGCGAAGCAGAGCCTTACTGGAAATTGGAGGCATCTGAATTGAAATGGGAGATCAGAGGGTATAACGGGCATGCGAGGAATAAATTGAGTGTGGAGAAACTCTAGAGACAGCGTGTGTATTAACTTATGGATTTTTCTGTGAGTATTTGGTGGCAGCAAGTTGCCTTCGCAAGACCACGTTAGCTGTGGAGCTCAGCTCGGAGCATATTCTTTTCCTACCTTGTCAATTGTGTAATGCGTTTTTTGAACAGGTTTGATGCATGGAAGTGATCACTCGTACTGCGTTTAGTTAGTTCACGTGAGCTGCTCTCTTGTGTGATGTTGCGATGTCCACGGCTTCATTTAATGTTAGCTAAGACCCGGCACTTAAAAGTTTCTCGCTACAGCAATTTTAACTCCATTACAAAGTGATCCAAAGTCTCATTTATACCTCGTGTCATCTCATTAAACTTGTATCTCGCTAATAAAGTATTCAACGAAGGCATGACAAACGGCAGCGGGAGCGTGCCCATAAACTTAATTTAAACTTACGGTTTACACCATGCTTTGTTTCCGCAGTAGCTGCACTTAATGAATAAGCTTGTATGCATTTTTGTTCAGCGCTCTTTGGGAGCTCTTCCTTCTTTTCTACGTACTGCGTTCACAGTCAGTTGACGTCATTACGTGGGAGGCGTGATGATGTGAGATGCAGCTCCGCCCCCCACGGCCATCGAGCTAAAGTCCATTACAGTACTGTATATGGAGAAAAATAGGTTCCAGTTATGACCATTACGCGTATAATTTCAAATTAAACCTGCGCAACTTTTGCAAGTAAGCTGTAATGAATAAGCCTGCCAAATTTCAGCCTTCTACCTACACGGGAAGTTGGAGAATTAGTGATGAGTAAGTGAGTCAGTCAGTCAGTCAGTCAGTCAGTCAGTGAGGGCTTTGCCTTTTATTAGTATAGATATAAATGTAGTACCAAGCATGTGTAGATTGGGTAAATTTGTAACTTTAAACAAACCCAGCGTGAACAACTGTGGGTTGTATTGTATATTGTGTATTGTGCAATGAATTAGTGTCCAGTTCTAGGTCAGTTTAGACCCTCTGCAAGATATTTCTAGTACTGTCTTCAGCATTTGATAAACATGTAATAAAATCAGGCTCAGAAAACAGAAACAATGATGTGCCACTTTAATCCATAAACCTTACTTATTTAACCAAGCAAGCTACAGACATGGATGGGATGTCAGACATAACAGAATGCACTCATGTACAGTCCCACATCTGGCCTATTTAGAGTCCCCATTAATCAAACATAAATGTCTTTAACATATGGAAAGAAAAAATAGGTTTACCCAAAGTTCTTCTGTTGTTCAAAATAATACTTTAGATAATTTCATGCACCAATTTGGATTATATTGTATACCACAGGGCTCCCAATTATGTAAATAGTTAATGCATGAAAACTAGGAAAGAGTATAATTAGCATAGCTCACATGTCAGTTTTAATGGCTACTGTAAAGGTAAAGCATGTTACATCTGTATAATTGTAAACATCTTTTTTGTGAGGTACCCTGTGAGTGTGTGGCACATGCAAATGCATTTAAGAACACAATACATTTAGGCAAACAAATTGTACTCCCCTTATCTACACTGAACCTGCTTGTGGTGCAAACAACAGTTCAATGTAATGTGCTAAAAAAACAGCGAAAGATTAGAATAAAGTTGTACAAACAAACCTTTGTGCTTTTTTAAACTTAGTCCACAAGCAATGTGCAATTAATAAACACTACAATGTTACCATCTGCAAATAAAGTGACCCCTATATAAGAGCAAATGTTAGCCTTCTCTGTAAAGTAAATTGTCTACCACCTTTAAGCTTGTATACCCTCTTTGTGAAAAATGAGCACTAATAAAAATGTTTCAAATAATCTGGAAAAAAGCAGAAGAATCAGACTTAGGTATACAGTATGGTATTTGGTGGGGCAAGTGAAAGCATAAAGAGAAGTGAAATTATTCTTATCTATTATAAGCTTCCAAACTTTTATTTCTTGCTTGGATTTTACACAAGATATCTAAATCTGTTTAGGTGAGAGTTGTGCCTTTCTCTACTTACAGCTTCACACAATAATTGAATTTAGAACTTGTGTAGTTTCATTGCACCCATTGTTGTGGATTTAATTTTAAATGGATAAATCTGACATTTTCACTCATCAGTTTACGCTCAATAACCCATAACGCCCATAATGACAAAGTGATAACGTGCAAATTTATAACTGAAATATCTTATTCAAATAAGTATTCAAACCCTTAACTCAGAACTTTGCATAAGCCCCTTTGGCAGCAATTTCAGCTCTGAGTCTTCTTGTCTTGGTTTCTAGAAGCTTTGCACAACATAATTTGCGCAGTTGATCCTATTCCTCCTGCCAGATCCATTCAAGCTCTATTAGATTGAGTTGGGAAATATCTATATACTGCCATCTTTAGGCCTCTCCATACATACTGTATGGGGTTAAGTCTGGGCTTTGGCTGTCTTGAAGTCAATCTAGCATTTTCTCGATTGTATGCTTTGGATCATTATTGTGCCGAAAGGTGAACTGTGGCCCCAGGTTGCATTCACTCTGGAGCAGGTTTTCTTCAAAGACCACTTTGTATTTATTTGCATTCATCCTTCCCTCCAGAAAATTTGAATGGTAAAATATATCTGAGTATCGGTGCTGACCAAGTTCATCCTTTCATGGCTACACTTGGATGTTCACCTCCAGCATGATAATGCACCAAGTCATAAAATATGTATTGTCACCAAATAATTTTGAGAACATGACAGCAAGTTTTCATTACTTCAGTGGGATGCACAGTCTCCATATCTCAACCTTGTTGAGCATATTTAAGGTGAGTTGGAAAGAGCGGTTTGCAGGAAGACTGTGCAGCCATCCAATATGTAGCAAGAGTGCAAATACAGTCATTTCTATAAAGTAGAACATTTCAAAGAAACCCATCCAGCATCTTTTGGAATCCATTCCCAGACACTTTAATGGTGTTCTGACATGTAAAGGAGGCACACCTAACATGCTCCTAGTTAGGCGTAACTAATAAATTAGCATCTCAGCATAAATGAGAATAGAATAGGAGGCCTGGGTTTGTGAAACTAGATCAGATTCCATTTTTTTTTTCTTTTTTCTTTGTCACGCATAAAATACCTTTCAGAATGCACAGAGAGTTACAACATTCTGTTACTGGAAAGAAAGGAGATGAACAGCGTTGTTTTTCTCTAAAATGTCTCTGGCACACCTTTCTAAATGTGCCTTTCGTTTAGAAGCAAGGGCATAAAATTTATATTTACCATTAGAGCATTAGAATATTAGAAAAATCTAGACATCAACAGGCCATTGAGTTAGGCAAAGCTCACCAGTCCTATCCACTTAATTCTTCAAAAATAACATCAAGTCTAGTTTTGAAAGTCCCTACTGTCTACCACACTACTTGGTACCTTATTCCATGTGTCTATGGTTATCTGTGTAAAGAAAAACTTTCTAATGTTTGTGCAAAATTTACCCTTAATAAGTATCCAACTGTGTCCTTGCATTCTTGGTGAACTTATTTTAAAATAACGCTGTACTAATTCCCTTCTTAATTTTAAACACTTCAAATATGTCACCTCGGAATCTCCTTTTGCTTAAACTGAAAAGGCTCAGCTCTTCATCTTTTCTCATGATTCATCCCCTGTAGCCCTGGAATCAGCCTAGTTGCTCTACTCTAAACTTTTTCCAGTGCTGCTATGTCCTTTTTGTAGTACAAGTGACAGTAATAAATCCTTGAACCTATAATACTTTCAGTCTCCCTTTTTAGTTGGCTTTCAGTAAGTACAGTGGATAGTGACAGCACCAGCCTGCATGCAGAATGTCTCCTTTTCTATTGCAACACAAAACTACAACTAGAGGTAAATATTCTGACATTTATAGTACTTATTGAAACTCTAGGATGTGTTTTAATAGATGCAGTGTTTCATGGTGGTTAAGAAAAGGAAATGTGAGTCTCTCTATATTCTCTACAGTTAAAATGATCCTTTTGTCATTTTTTACAGTGACGAAGCTCAGAACTTGTTATTCTTATTTAAACCATAGGTTAGCTCCCCCGATTAGAAATTAGTCTGAGAAGTAAAGATAAGTCACCTGCTTTGATGCCTTCACCTATAGCAAGCATGATTCATTTTTCATTCTGCTGGCACAGCTCAAACATTTAAGTGAGTCCCTACCATTAAAAAGATGGCATTTGCTTTAAAATCAACAAAAAAATCAAATCAAAATTTATTTAAAAAGCACAATTTTAAAACACCATAAGTGTAAACCAATGTGCTGTACAATGCTCATGCTCACAGCACCGTGGACACACACACACTGGAAGCTGGGCACACAGTGAATGGCCTAGCCACGGCCGCGCATGATAAGCAAATAAAGCACACACACTGAAAGCTCGGCACACAGTGATGGGCTTAGCCGCGCATGATAAGCAAATAAAGGACATCATTGCTGGGGAGAGTGCTGATTGGGTAGTCGCGGCCACGCACATAAAATCCGTTGCTGGGGAGATGCCACACATACAATAATCAGCTGCACGCTACCACAGATTAAAATACTTGCGGGGAACTGCACAGTACTTGCTGGGGAGACGCCACAGGCACGATTATCAGCTACACGCCACACATTACATCAGTTGCTGGGGACACTGCTGACTGCCCACTGTTGTGACAGAAAATTAAAGTCATATTACGGACATGAAAGCCAGTATTACTGTCAGAGAAAATTACAGGCATTTTACGTAAATACAAACCAGTATTACTGCGAGAGAAAATTAAAGGCACACAATACAGTGACGCATATTACAGCCACATACAAGCCAGTATTACTGTAAGAGAAAATATTACGGACGTATCTACTAACAACGTGCCACCCAAAAAAAAATGACACGTCAAGTAGGACAAAAGACACAAACAATCAAATCCTATGTAAGCAACATCTCCTGGAAGAACAGTCAGCTCAACAAATAAAAATCAACAAAAGAAAGTCTGAAAGACAAAGAAAAATACGAGCAAATAGATCAATTTAAGAAAAAGAAAATGAGTGTCAAAAAATACTAAAAAAGAGACTCATTAGAGCAAACCTTAGAAAAAGTTGGCATTTACTTATCAGAACCAGTATTCAGCCACCGTCAGTTATATGTTGCATTATCAAGAGTTAGAAGTTTTCCAGATGTTGTTGTCAAGGTTGTAGATGGTCCTGAACAAGGCAAAATGTTGTTTATAATGAAATTTTATAGAAACATTTCATGAGGTAAAAAAATAGAAAATTTTTCCTAAATATCTTCTTCAGATATTGTGTCTTACAGATTGTTACAAAGTTTTACACTAAGGCAATATAAATTATACTTACTGTATTGTCATATACTTTTCTAATTTATTTTTATTATTATTTTACTTTAGGCTTCTTGCAAAAATATTTTTGACAAAAAAAATTAAGACAACAAACAGAATGAGGTCAAGGTCCCTTGACATTTAATATTAGTGTTCCTACTAATGTTTATGCAGTACTGTTCTAGCGCCCGTTATTGTAACAGGCTTAATGTCTAGTTATTAATAAAATTGATACCAGAGTTACTCATATACAGTTAAAAGCAATCGAAAACAAGTGTGTTTTAAGTCTTAAATTAAACATTTGAGTTGATGAAGCTAACCTAATTTCAATTGGCAGAGCATTCCATAACTTTGGTTCTAGAACTACAAAGGCACAATCACCCCTTATCTTCATCTTAGACTTTGGCATGACCAACAATTGCTGTTGAGAGGAATGTAAAAAGCGGACTGGATAATAAGGAACCAGCAACTCGGCCAGATAGGATGGGGCAGCACCATTTAGCGACTTATAAACCAAAAGTAAAATTTTAAAATGAGTCCTAAATTCAACTGAGAGGCAATGAAGCGAGGCCGAATTGGAGTAATGGACACAATTTCTGAGACCCAGTAAGGACACGAGCAGCAGCATTCTGAACAATCTGTAGTTGAAAAAGATGAAATTTTCTGATTCCAGAATAAAGTAAATTACAATAATCGAGATGTGATATAATAAAAGCAATAATAATAAAACCAATAGCTTATGGATTTAGAACAGCAAAAGTAGAAATAGAAAACAGAGTTACTTACCAAGAGTTGCAATAGTTTGTTTGACTGAAGAGGAGAATCAAAATCTATGGGCAGAGTCACTGACTCCAGCTGTAGCTGCACTATTTAACAAAGTGGTGCTTCGAGCTGGAATGTGTGTGTACCAGCATCCATGGCAGCATCCAGAGAGAAAAGGGAGGAACCATTAACACATAAACTCTGTCCAAGCTGGACCCGCTGCGTCCCAGGACATCTGGAGGACTACATACGTGGTTACAATCCCAGGAATGAATATGGTACAGCTGAATGTACGGAATCAGAATCAGCACCCACCTATGAACTGCCTACAGTCAAAATCTCACATTCAGCGTTGCTCCAGCTTGACCCTAGAAGTCCTCATTCACAGCTAACTGCTTCTCTGGGAGTCAGTTGAAGAATTATTACAATGTCTCTCAAACATGCAGACCCCTTACAAACAAGCTTCTACAAGTGCGCATCACTAGCCCTTCGGAGAGGCATTTCTGCACCAGCCAAAATTTGAGTCTTACTGTATTCCTCCTTCTGCCCCAAGGCAATGGCCACACGTACAGCAACCTGTATATTCAATATCTTATCTTGAATAGTCTTACGTGCCTTTGTCTTCAACATGGTATCCACAACAGGTCTCAGAGCCTCCACAAGTACAAGGGAAAGTTAATCCACTTAATCAGCCTGTACTGAATCCTAATTTACATAGTTTAATGCAAATGACTTCTGTGACATCATTTAGTATTCCAAAACCCAATCTTACTACATTCAGCTCAGATAAAGAGACCGGTTTTATCTTATTGAAAAAAGGGATTAGGCAGCCTTCTGGGACCTCATCCTCACCTAACAGAAAACTACAAATATCAGGTATTGCTTGCTAACCTTAAGTTCCCCTCTGTACTACAGGTTGCTAAGAGATATCTGTATGATCCCAATCCTTACATCAGTGTGATGCATGCCCTACAATAGAGATATGGTCAACAACAGCAATTAATTTAAGTAAATCTGGGTGTTATTTTGAATGCTCCTGCAGTAAGATCAGGGGATACTAAAGGTATTGAGGACTTTGCACAGTCAGTCAGTACTCTAGTAGGTTTCCTGAGCTCAATAGGCGGTGCTGCTGACATTACACTGAAAAAAGTTTGGTAATGATTCACACTTAATATTTTCAATCTGAACCAATATAATTCTTTTTAGCTTATTGATCCCACAATTTTTAAGTTGAGGCAAAGATTTAGAGTGATTGGGCGCAATTCACTAGTTTATACTGAAGTTAATCTATTTTTGTAAGTTATTCTTCTTTTTTGGCAGTTGGAAAGCCATCACGCTGGAAAGTTCAGCCCCTCAAACACAGCACACGAACAACCTAAAATATTAGGTTAACTGAAATAGGATTTTTACGTTTATTCCCTCCACCATAACTTACTTTGGTACAAATATTTTTTTTTACTTTGATTGAGATCTGAAGCCAAATATTTCAAACTACGACACTAAATGACTAATCTTAAGTTGCTTGAAAGAGAAAATTTACGTTGAATGAACAACATCAATTTTATACTTTTTTTAGTGTAAGCTGACTGGCTGGAAAGGAAAACACAGATACTACAAGTGGCTCAGAGGGCAACAGACTCATATCAGCCTTCATCCCATGTACCATAACACCGTGAAACGAAACCTGCTGAAACACCACCTGTCAAGATCTCCACAGTTTATCTTAGCAGTTAGTGGAGTTGAGTTAGTTAGTTACTCCACAGATGCAACATTGTAAAAATCAAGCACATTACTTAAATGCTTGCTCAGAGTTTACCAAATTAGACACTGCGCATCAGATGGAGTGGCTAAAGGGCAAAGAATGATGCTGAAAATGTGGCAGAGGGCACAAACTAGACAAATGCACACTGAAGAAACCATGTTCTAACTGTGGGGAACAACATCTTCAGGTTCTCCATGATGTAGCACAGTTAGCCATTAAAGTATTCTTACAATCAGTGCCTTCTCCAGTATGTTGTACATTGATCAGAGCCATTGTCTCAGTAAGGTTATGCTAAAGGATGTCCAGGTAATATTGTCTAATGACAAGAAAACCTTTAATACTTATGCTGTACTAAATGATGGATCTGAATGCACAATTATCTTACCAGCAGCTGTAAGACAGTTTGGTCTTGATGGAAGAAAGGAGCTTTAAGAACAGAGAACCATCCATCAGGATGCTGTACAATTAAATGGTGCAACAGTGGAATTTGCAGTATCAGCATTCAGTAATCCTAGAAAACAGTAGTCTCAGCAATGCATTTACTGCTGATCAGCTTAATTTGGCCCTCTAGAATCCCTTCAAAAAAAGTATAAGCACCTTAGGGGAATTCCCCTTATGTCATATACAAAAATTCAGCCAATGGTTCTAATTGGGTCTGACCATCCATACCTAATTACATCCATTAAGTCAGTGCACCAGGGACCCCCAATGGGACCAGTAACCCTATGTACTCAATTGGTCTGGACTTTATAAAGCCCAGCTGAATTCCTCCAGCAGCCTTATGATGAGGTTTCATGTTTGCTCAGTTCAATTCAGCAGCTGATTCATGACCACCATTATGTAGTGAAACTGTGGCAACCAGACACCCTTCCATTCTGTCAGGAGAAAGAAGTGATTGGGTCTAAACAAGACAAAGAAGCTATGAAGATACTTAATGGAGTACAGAGGTCTGCCATGCTTCTATTATGGAAGAAAACTATTCCCCTCTTTCATACATCTCCATTAGCAGTAATGAGCCTTTTGCAAAGTACTGAACACCAACAAACAGCAGTTCCTGAGAGGGCAAGTGAATATAATAAGGAGATTAATAAGCTCATGGACTTTGAATATGTTGTGAAAATTACCAGCCTAGAGGCAAGTGAATCTCCCAATATTTAGCGTATCCCTCACCATCGTATTCACCACAATAATAAAGCCAGACTGGTATTTAATTTTTCATTTGCCTACCATAATAAATAACTCAGCAATAGTCTGCTCCCAGGTCCATCTCTGAGCCCATCACCTCTTGGAGTCCTTCTGAGGTTCAGAGAATATCCAGAAGAATCAACCTTATGATTACATTGGGATTACATTGGGATTGTTCAACAGACACATTGGGTTACAAATTCAAGTCTATTCTTATGATTAGCCCACCATGAGGAATACCTACAAGGTCCTCACCAGTCAGTATGACCCAATAGGATATCTAATTTCCTTCTCCACTCCAGCTTAAATCCTGGTTCTGGCCCTTTGGAAAAAGGAACATGATTGGGATGAATCTATCTCCAATGAGCCTTTCCAAGCATGGAATGAATGGGAGAATGAATTGCTGCAGATACCTAAGACTGTCATCCCACACTGTTATACAGGAACATAGCCAAAACTGCCATTGACTTGCATGTTTTCTGTGATGCTTTCCAGCAAGCATATGGCTCTGTTGGATACCTCTTGATAGAAGGCGCTTATGGGTACATATAGGTGTCCTTTTTAATGTTAAGATCAAGGGTAGCACCTAAGAAACAACTGTCAGTGCCACATTTGGATCTCTACATTAACAGGTACACAGCTTGCAAAGCTACTGCATATAGAACTCTCAGTTTCTATTAGAAATACTGTTCTGTGGACTGACTCCACCATGGTATTAAATTGACTTAACTTCGAGTCCTGCCACTGAAAAGTGTTTGTGGGAACATATACTGCAGAGATTCAGGAACTCAAACGTTCTGCAGAATGGTGATATGTTGAATCTGCAGGGAATTCTGCTGATGACATTACCAGAGGGAAGACCTTGTTGTCATTATCCCAAGTGAGCAGGTGGAATCAAGGTCCTTCTTTTCTTCTCCTTTCAACAGATTATTGGCCGGGAATTCCTAAGCCTATTAAAACTGGGTCTGAAGAAATAAAGAAAATAGGGGAGGATGAAATACATCCCATTGAGATGTCACCTGATCATACTTTAAATAAAATTCTGAGTTGTGATTATGATGAAGGTTTGCTTCACCCTTGTCCAGAGTGAGTATTTGCTGAAATTCTGAGAACTTAATGGATACTTTAGGCAGACAAGCCATTAGAGGTCACAAACGACAGTGTGTTGAATGTCGTAAGTGGTGTGGTCAGCCTACCATTCCCAAGATGGCCAAACTTCCAAATGCATGTCTACGCATACAAACTCCACCTTTCTGGTCTATGGGAGTGGACTGCTTTTGTCCATTTACAATTAAAATAGGAAGAAGGTTAGTAAAGCTCTGGGGCATCATTTTTAAGTGTCTCACTACACAATGTATTCATTTAGACCTCATTCCCAGTATATACATAAATTAATTTCTTCTAGCTCTCAGAAGATTCATAGCTCATCATGACAAGCCTTATGAGATTGTGGCTGATACAGGAAGTAACTTTCGAGGTGGGTGCTAAGAACTTAATGAAGCATTTGTCACTATGGAGCCTGCACTTCAGGAACAACTTGTAAGGCAAAGTATAGAGTTTAATTTCAATCTACCTAATGCTCTTCATTTTGGAGACGTACTGTATGGGAACGAGAGATTAGATCAGTGAGGAACAACCTATATATTGTCCTCAAGGAGCATGTTGTTTCAGAGGAAGTTCTCCAAACAGTGCTTATGGAAGTGGAGGAAATTCTCAATGCTAAATCTCTTGGATACATTTCTTCTGATATAGCTGATCCAGATCCAGTAACTTCAAATCTCTTGATCATGGGGTGGTGGGACGTTTCCTTACCACAAGCAGTTTATGGATCTAGTGATTTGTTGGAACGTTGTTGCTCGAAACACAGCCAAGTTTCACCAGACCATTTTTGGTTCAAACTTACCAGTTGCTTCTTACCTGACTTGCAGCAAAGACATAGCTTTTTGCAGTGTTTGGAAGTTCACTAAAGTTATCTCTAGTGATGATGGAAAAACTTTCATTGCTGAAGTCAAAGTGAAGGATCATATTTATACTCATCCTGTAAATAAGCTTATGGAGCTGGCGAAAATACAACTGACACATGATATGGACACATTTAAGCATTTTAAATTCGTTGCTTGAATTTGCATCATCACATTAACAGTGTATGTGTGAGCATGTGCATGTGTTAGTTTTGTGCCTGATATAGATAGATAGATAGATAGATAGATAGATAGATAGATAGATAGATAGATAGATAGATAGATAGATAGATACTTTATTAATCCCAAAGGGAAATTCACATACTCCAGCAGCAACATACTGATGAAAAACGATAAAAAAAAATTAAATTAAAGAGTGATAAAAATGCAGATAAAACAGATAATAACTTTATATAATGTTAACGTTTATGCCCCCCCCCAGCCTAACCCCCGGGTGGAACTGAAGAGTTGCATACTGTGGCGGTGGAACGATCTCCTCAGTCTGTCAGTGGAGCAGGACAGTGACAGCAGTCTGTCGCTGAAGCTGCTCCTCTGTCTGGAGATGATACTGTTTAGTGGATGCAGTGGATTCTCCATGATTGACAGGAGCCTGCTCAGTGCCCGTCGCTCTGCCACAGATGTTAAACTGTCCAGCTTCATTCCTACAATAGAGCCTGCCTTCCTCACCAGATTGTCCAGGCGTGAGGCATCCTTCTTCTTTATGCTGCCTCCCCAGCACACCACCGCGTAGAAGAGGGCACTTGCCACAACCGTCTGATAGAACATCTGCAGCATCTTATTGCAGATGTTGAAGGATGCCAGTCTTCTAAGGAAGTATAGTTGGCTCTGTCCTCTGTTGCACAGCGCATCAGTATTGGCAGTCCAGTCCAATTTATGATATGCCAAAACGCTATACTTCCCGGAGTCTGCACATTGCTGCATTTATTCAAATACTTGTTAACTTTGTGTGCATCTGTTTTGATAAACCACACACACTTTTGTCTACAAATAAATGTTTAGTTTTTCAAAGCCATTGCAAGAAATCCTTTGAAATGTTCAGAGGTTAATTAAATCATTCTAGTTTAATTCAGGTGTGCTTCATCCTCCTTACCAGGGATTAGGATTTATTGCCACATACACACCAGTTTGACGCACACACAGTTTAACACCCCATATGAGTGACCTGTCTTATATGGTCACTTTTATTTTTTCCTTCAGTGGTGCCCATCCCAATCCTGGGCACCCAAACTGGCTGCAGGTTTGATTCTAACCAGCTTTTCAGTCACAGTCATTTGCACTCTGATTGACCTTTTTATTAAGTTTGTCTTTTTTCCTTCTCATTTTCTGAAGTTAGAAAAGAGCAGTAAATTTACATTCATAGGAAATTTTCATTTCACTTCATCATTTTAAGTTCTTAACAATCTTATCACTTTCCTATTGATACACCTTTTTCTGTTTACTCGGTTACGTTAATTCAAATCATGACAATTCAAAATGAGTGAGTAGACCCCAGGGTAAAAAGCGGTATAGAATGGTGACACTCTTGAAAGCAGAAATGTCAAAAAATTCGCTTGCAGTTTAGGAAGCACTATTATGTGTTACATAGAGATAGTTTAGTGATTTATATACAGTATCTGTTTCAGCATATTCACCACCATCATATTCTCATGCTTTTCCAGGTTATCTGGTTACTTAAGTCTTTATTCCAAAATATAACTTCAGGTCTGACACTGGTATATTAATGTATTGTGAATAAAACTGCATGTGCAATAGTAATTCTACTGATGCAAATGAAGACTTCTTCACTAATGTAATTAAATCTGTAGGCTTTAATAGCATACAAGCTTGTTTCCATTCAAGCATGTTGGCTATATCAAACACATGGCACACAGCTGCTACAGACTCTCTGGCTACCACCGTTTTTGCAGGTTTTAATTCTAACTAGTCTCACAATAAACAGGTTGCTCTTACTTAGATTTTGTTAATTTGTTACTGGTAATTAGCTGGACTTTTCTATTCTCATAAAATGCAATTTAGATGTATTAGTATTATATTTACATAAAAAATTAAGAAATTAATTTATTTTTGGCAAAGCATTAAATGTTTTTGTCTTTTATTAATTTTTAACTCACTTTTTCCTTTTGAAGTTTGCTCCCTTGAGTGTATCCAAGTACTGCCAAATAGTGAGAAGCAACTAATGTACTTCATGTCACATTCACTTGTATGCTAAATAATGTATTATGTAAATAATAAGAACATTAAAAGAGAGCAAAATTTTAAAAAGCAAGAAGAAGAAAAATAATTCACCTCAGTGTTATACGTAGTGCTCACAACCAGTTTCAGTTCTGCATTAAGGTTTAGTAGGCCATCCCAAATGTTTTGTAAAATAAGTGTCTCTAAATAATTTAAGGTATTATTGAAATGTGTATTGCAATCCATGACTGTGTCTTCCTCAGCTTTTTTTTCCAATTTTTTGTCATTTGCTCAATAACATGAAAATCGTTCCAGGAGCACTGTACAATGGCTGACCCTGTGCTCTGACCCCCAAAGGTCATGCAAAAAGACAATTTCTCTGAGGGGATTATATACATAGTGACTGATGACACTGCTGATTCTGCTCTGCTCTCCCTTAGCTGCGTGCTGACACTCTGTTAAACAGTAAAGCAATGGTAGTTACAGAACTACCCTTTGAAAAACTCCTTTTGAGACAGTATTTCAATGGGAAACAAGCACACTCTTAACTTGCCCTTTGCGGGATCAGCTGCAGGCTTAACATGTAACATGCTTCTCGCATGATGGTTAGAACATTTCAAGCTGAGCACTGACCTCACTCTCCTGTCCTTTCTCCTCTAGACTGTATCAGCTAGTACTTCCGAGCCACTGAACCTGTTCGACGAAGAAGGCTTTGTATTCTTTTAATTTGAAAAATGGAGCTGAAGCAGGACAATTGCCTGCATTGCTTAATATAACCTGTTTACTTATGTGCTAGAAAAGAACTCCTGTTTTGAATAAAGCCTTAAGATTGCTTGTGCGTGCTCAGCAATAAAGTTATTTTTTCTTGGAACATGGTCTTGTCTTTCGGTCTCTCATGCAACTTTGTGAAACAAGCTTGACAAAAGGTGCTAGAAGTGGGGTGTTGCACTGATGGATCCTCAACAGCCTCAATACGTTCAGCAAGTTCCCCTTCCACTTGACCTGGATGATGTACCTATAAGGGCTCCAGCCCCTACAGATCACAGGGATGAGTTTGTGAAATGGCTCCTTCGAATGACCCTTAGTGTTCCCTGTTTTGCTTTGAATGTACAGCCACGTTGATGCACTGAGTCAGGCAAGACTGGACTGCCATTGTGGCCCCTTTTTTGACCGGGGATACTCTGCAGGTTTTGTGAAGCCTCCCTCTTGAGAGAATTTGATTATGACTTCTTGAAGCAGCAAGTTCTTCTTCATATTGCTATTAGTTCCCTGGCCAAGTTATTTTTCTTTGGAAACCTTGTCTGCCTATATACAGTATATACACACACAGGAGGCAGCTGAAGTGCTCAAAAGAAGTTAATTCCCAGACCATGGGGTGGCAGAGTGCACTAATCCATTCTCTTATCTCCTTGCAGACCAAATGCAGAAAATTTGCCTGGTTCCCATGATGTCACTTCCGGTTCAGCCCCAGAAGACGTCACTTCCAGACCAACAGAAGAGTCCACCTCCTAATGATGTAATTTCGACAACTCAAGAAATTGCATCTCATTTCCAGTTCCGGTCCCAAGATCCCTCTTCTTCCTGTTTTTCAACTATATATCCATCATGTTTCCTAACCAGTTCAGTTCTATTTTTGAATCTTGTCTGGAAAGACCATTTTCTCCAATGTTTTGCATCTGCAGCCAACTTTCAGTTATATGGAAGGCTGCCCCAAACCTCTTTGTTTTGTCAAGGCTTGATTATTTACCACAACATATTGAAGAACCATTAAAGAATCAGTATTTTAAGAGTGTATATTGCTTATTGCAGTATGGTAATTTGTTTACTGCTGAAGGGTTGTATCCAATGGTATTGCACTGTTCTCTATGCTCTTGGGTGTTGGTGCACAATTCCAGCCTGAACCTTCCAGTTTAGAAATAGGGCCTTGAAGGTTATCACCCATTTTTAAATGGGGACCACCTATGGTTGTTGTTTTGGTTTTTAAATTGTGCGTTTGGACTTCCACTTCTAGGTTTTTCCAGTTGAGGCCATACAGCACACACTAGTGAAGTGGAATGAAAAGTCCAATACCATTTGCTGTTTAAAGGTAGGCACAGTAGTTTGACAAAGAAAGAAAGAAAGAACATCACTTTCAGGAATGCATCTTGATTTCCTACTACTGCTGAAAGCAGTTCAGGAAGTTTATGTGTGCTCATTTCCACTATATGAAAAAGAAGTCAGCAGTATGATGCCCTTGGTGCAGACAACACAGGTATGCATGTAGAAAATAAATTTATCTTCAATTGGTTGCTGCCCTTGCACTGACCATCAAACATCTGGCTGCACTGTAGTTAGTGCTGCTACCAGACATGCAGCGTGCAGAACAGCTTGTGCAATTTGGATTTTGCATATCCTTTTCATGTTATTGTGGCTTGTCTTTTTTTTTAGCTGAAAATCATTAAATTCTAAAATTCAAGTATTGCTATTTCAATTTAGGCAGTTAATTGCAAATAGATTTTCCAAAGTAGCAGGTGGCTGTGAGGCTCAGCCCATTTTTTTTTTTTTATAGAATTTAAACCTATATGGCGGTATTTTGCCAGATGATGACAATATCAGAGATATCACAATGATCTGATGCTAATTGAGGCAGGCCAGGCACCACCATTGCATTATTTAATTATTTTTGTGACCTGAAATATCAGCTGAAACCAGTGCACTGTTTCAGTACTGCTGAAAACAAAATAAATAAATTTAAAAAATAGTCAAAATAGAAGCTTGCCGTGACTAATAAAAGACAAAAAAAGGCTGGACCTTCCAGTAAAATAAAAAAGAGAGAGTTGGACTATCCAATAAAATTATAAAGAAAAAAATGGATAAAAAAGTAGTAGGTAGTACTCTCTACTAACATAGTGCACTAATGCTGGCTAATGATAAAAGAGAGCTGGACTTTCCAATAATAATAATAATAATACAAAGTGAAGCTAGTACCTTCCAGAGAACTCCCTAGAAAACAGGCTTAGATAGGAGAGGTATCTCACTCTGTCTATAGCTCTCAGAGGCTACAGCTATGCTTCAGAATTAGACCCATGCTTATCTGAATCATTATTATAATGGTTCTAATTTAACCAGATTTTATAAGCAGTGGCGTGAATCAAATAAAGAGAATGGCCTCTAGATGAAGCTTTTGATTGGGATCGTTGGAATTTCCTATTAAACAGCAGTAATGAAAAAAAAAATTGGTTTAATGATGAAGTTTAAGTTTATAATATGTGAAAAGTAGAAACTGAATTGTAACAGGAAAGGAATGTAAAAAAGTGCAGTTGAAGAAGACTTTTGAGTTTCAGCACGTTTTTGGTACTTTTGAATGTGATATTAAGTGTTGAGAGTGATGTTGCCTAAAAGTGTAGGGAATCTTAAACAAAGTTTTTATAGCATATATAAATCGACATTTATTAATATGACTTTTTTTCCTTTCAATTGGAATTATCCATCCATCCATCCATTTTCTAACCCGCTGAATCCGAATACAGGGTCACGGGGGTCTGCCGGAGCCAATCCCAGACAACACAGGGCACAAGGCAGGAACCAATCCTGGGCAGGGTGCCAACCCACCGCAGGACCAATTGGAATTAAAGTAATGGTAACTGTAAATTATAAGATACAGTATATATGGTATATTGATTTCTTTTCCCATCCTTCAAGTCACAAGAAATGGAATGCATCTGATACATCAGTGCTTTAGTAAAAGTGACAACCTTAGTATTTTAATGTTAAATTTATAAACTAGAATAAAATGTAGCAACATAATTAATGGAAGGATCTATTTTATTCTCTACAATTTAAAATGTTAATGAATTATTTTGGACGCTCTATTCAAATTTTTAATGTAGATATTGATGTAATTAGTAATAGTTACTTAAAGAATTCCATCCATCCATTCATTATCCAACCCGCTATATCCTAACACAGGGTCACTTACAACTATATGTGTAAAGAAATTGTTTTTGCTTTTTTAACATGTTAAGAAATATGTTTGACAGATGGATTTTAAGTTAATTTCTGTTGATCCAAAGAGCGTTTGAAACAAAAAGACAACACAGGAAGAAATGAAATGTTTTGTAAGAATTTCCTGTGAGCTTTCGACAGAGTGATATATGTATTACTAGTATGAATAGTGTAAAACTGGAGTACAAACATTAAGACCAGAAATATGTAGATACCTGAAGAATATTCTATACTGAAAAAGTGAAACTGGAAGTGTGGATCCTAACTGTTTTTGCTTATTTCAGTGCCAGTCGAAGCCTATTTGAAGCCATAGGTTTTAACAGCACCCCTTGGTGTCCATAGTAGGTAGCCAGTATTAGATTTCAATGACCAGGATTTGGGTGTCTCTTTTGGTGTCCGGAGTACACACCCTTTCAGTTACATAATTGGTGCCCCTCTGCATACATAATGCAGACTTTATGGAGCGCAGGCTCTAAACTTTCATAAGTGGCACCTTTAATGGATTGACTAGCTCAGGCTGTAATCACCATTCTAATTATGTGGTCACCTACTTGCTGCTCTGGGTAGCTGCCCATGTCACCCATACCTCTTAATCCACCACTGACTCATTTAATTTAATCTCTGAAACTAATTGGAGATTCATTAATTTGGAGGCTTTGATTTTTTAATCTGACTTCTGATTCCTAAATGAACGCTGTTGTCTCAATGACAATGGTGCTACATTTCCTTTCATTGACTCCTAGCTTCCAATTTTAGTTTTTTAGAGTGCACTGGCTGCTCCTTATCTTCAGAAGGGTATCATCAATATACTGTAGATAATAACAAATTTGTACTTTAAAATAACAGATTGGAATTTTCTTAACTTCTACAAGAACCCTCATATAATATGGCTCTTTCACTAATAAAATGGAGATAATTTTACTCTAGGGTAAAATTTGCCATTAATTTCAATGTTGTGAGACCAGCTAAATTCCCATTGTTCAGATACTTTACGTATGTACTTATTGTGATTGGTATGTTTTTCCAAAGGGTAGAGGCAATACCAACAACTCAATAAGATACACCTATGGAGGTTAGGTTCTTGTTGAAGGATCTATTTTGAATGTTATAAATAAAAGACAAAATTGAAGGAAACTTATACATAAAACTTGTTACATGCAGACTTCAGGACAGGTGGAAGGAACCAATCGAACCATTAAAAACAAATTAGCTAAATTACAGACAGAATTAAATTTGGATTAAATTTGTCATCTGCACTACCGTTATTGTTACTGCCAATAAAGGGTACCCCAACAAAAGTATAGGCCTAACACATTCTGAAATACTAACGGGAAGACCAAAGCAACAACCAGCATCTTAAGTCTTTATTCCAGCAGGTAAAGGCTGTTCTTTCTAGCTCATCAGAGGTAACAACAGATGGGTTTGAACCCAGAGAATGTGCTACAGTAAAAGCCTTTTAGTGAAAGAGCTGCCTGATACCATGGTGGAATGGGCCATATCAGGTACTTCTAATCTCTACTACAGTGCTAAAAACTAGAAGAGAGACCAAATTGGATTCATGCCTCCAATTGGTGGAAGGTTCCACCTCTTGATGATCAAGCTGCAGTGAAACAGCTAAAATTGAACCACAATTCAATTTAACAAAACAGACAGTGATAAAGATGGCCCTTTAATAGTGTTTCACATTCTAGTAATCCCTGACACCAATGAAATAGAAATACTGTAGATGTAATATCCTTCTTTGTGTGTATAGGGGTAATAAAGTAGCAAGGAGTTTAGAAAATGTGATTACTAATATGTCAGACAACATGATAGAGAAACACAATAGTCCTCGGAGAGCTGTAAATTGGAAAGAATGGAGTAATGACAAAAGTGAGTTGTGTATTTCAATTAGGATTGCATTCTATGATAGATACAGACTGCGCTACAACTGGTGCTAGGGTCAACCAAACAGTGGATGGATACAGAGTAACATGGCTAGTACCTAGTGCAGAAATAATAATCAGAGGAAATTCTAGATGAACGAACGCTGGCACTACTGGCTGCCACTGCTCTGCTGGAGACTTGGTTTAGTTTTATTTTATTAGTTAAGTATTATTAATTAATGTGATCTCTTCTAGTCTAATTGCCAGCATTTGTTATACTTTGTAGTTATCTACCGGAGTTTTGGTTGGTTGGTTTTAACGATATCTGATAAATCTGGTGTTTACCTGGTTGCTGATGACCTTCCTTCTCCAGCTGGAAGCTTTCCACAATGCAGATTAACACAGTGCTTCTTTAGAGAACACTTACCTGGATTACCCTGTTTTTCATACTTTATCCAGTGGTATCAATACTGCAGTATACAGCAGCAGAATTTCTTCAGCTTTTGTTTCACCCTTCTGAGCCACTATTGGCACTGTATCATCACTTGGATATTCTCCATCACTCTCTTTGGAAATACTTTCACCCCGGGTCTTGAAGGAACTTCAACTATCATGGCTGAAAGCCAATATGATTTTTTTGGTCTACTTTTCTTCTACCTTAATGTAGATCTGGACAGACTGTTAACCATAGTGTGCTAGCTAACCTAGTGTGGTCAGCTACCGCAACACCTGGGAAAAATAAACTTGCCTTTCGGCTGTTTAATGTCCATTCACTCTCCAGTAAGGGTCCTCTACTCTACAATCTGCTAACTGACCGCAGGCTTGATTTTCTTTGTAAGACTAAGACCTGGCAGCAACCTAATGATTTTTCACAGATTAATCAAGCTGTTCCTCTTGGGTTTGTTTACATCTACCAACCCCATGCCTCTGGTCAGTGTGGTGTTCATGATACTTTACAGTGGGAAGTGAAACGTATCCTCCAAAACTATGCCTCAGTATGTCTTATTTGAGTCCATTCTCTTACAAATCAATGGAGATTCTCTCACTATACTTGCCACTGTTTATTGACCGCTTAATCTGAATAAGAACTTTTTAAATGAATTGTTTGAGTTTGCAAATTCCCTTTGTTCTATGTCCACTAATGTTATTTACTAATACTCTTACAAAGGATCTTATATCATGCATTGATAGTATTGGTCTGCAGCAATTTATAGATTTTCCTACTCATTCCAGAGGCCATATTCTTAATCTTATCTGTTGTTTTGGTGTTACTCCTCATAATTGTACATCATCTGACCTGTCCATATCTGACCACAATCTGGTGTCTTTTAATGTCAGCTTAATATTATCTAAATCAACCCCACTTCATTCTATTCCATTTCGCAACATTAAGAATATTGACTTAACTGTCTTTTCCAATGGAGTTGACAGCCTACCCAGTAGTGACAATTTATATACCCCAGATGAACTGGTTTCCCACTACAATGATGGACTATACAGCCTTTTAGATAACTTCCTTTGAAAAACAAGACAGTCTTTTTCACTCACTCTGCCCCCTGGTTTACTCCAGAATTATGCCAACTTAAAGCTAAAGGAACACCTTCATCTAAAGACTGGCCTTGCTTTCCACAAGAATATGTATGATGAACACATGCACTACTATAAGAATACTCTGTCTGCAGCAAAAGCTGAATATTTTACTGCACTAATTAGGTCTGGTGAAGGGAATATTAGGGCTTTATTTTCTACTGTAAACAACATCCTATGGCCATCTGACAATATTCCACCTATTACTGCACTGATCGATGTAACTCTTTTATAACCATTTTTAACACTAAGGTTGGAAATATCCACCAGCTGTTGGCCTCTTTAGGAAACTCTGCACATGTAACATTTTATGATCTCCCCTCTTCTCTTCTTTCTAGTTTTAAACATCCGACAGTAGAGGAAATATGTGATATTATTAGAAAAGCCTTCTGCCTGTCAGTTGGATCCACTTCCTAGTCATGTGGTTAAATCCTGTTTCCCTTCTCTTTCCTCTTTAATAACTAACATCATACATTCTTCCCTTATCTCTGGTTTTGTTCCTTTATCTCCAAAGACAGCTGTAATAACTCCAGTTCTCAAGAAGTTTGATGTAGAACCATATAAACCTAAATAATGATCATTCAATCTCAAAATTCCTTCTCCTTTCAAAAATACTCGAAAAAATTATTGCTGTTCAGGTTTAAACCTACCTTTCGGAAAACCATTTGTTTAAACAATTTCAGTCTGGTGTTCATCCATTTCACAGTACAAAGATAGCCCTGGTTAAAATCGCCAATGACTGGCTAATGACAGCTGACTCTGAGCTGCTAACCATACTTGTGCTCCTTAATCTGACCTCTGCCTTTTTACACAATCTCTCATGATATTCTCCTAGAGAGATTAAAATCAGTTGGTATTGTTGGCATTCCACATACCTGGTTTAAATCTTATCTCTCAGTTTGTACAATTAAAAAAATTCATATAACAAGTTTGCCCAGTTGTCAGTGTTGTGCCCCAGGGCTCTGTCTTAGGTTCCCTTCTATTTATCATCTGCCTCAGTCATATATTTAGAAATTTGATATTCATTTCCACTGTTATGCTGATGTCACTCAGCTCTATTAAGCATAATTCCACTGTTCCATCTTTATTCCTCTCTGACTGCTTGCAGAAAGTTAAATCATGGTTGTCTGCTAACTTTTTTCAAATTAGTGATAAAACAGAGGTTCTTCTGGTAGAAACTAAAAGTGTCTTGGCCAAATGTGACAATATTTCTGTGACTTTTGATAATTCTTTAATCTCTTCTTCCTCCTAATTAAGAATTTAGATGCCATTCTTGATAGTACCTTATCATTTGAGGCACATATTAATAATATCAGCCTGTCGGCATATTTTCATCTGCATAATATTAGCCATTTACGCCCATCTCTTACAGCTAACAGCACTGCTATTCTTGTATATGGTCTGGTTAAATCTTGCATTGATTATTGAAATTCTGTCCTCTTTGGTCTTCCTCACAAACTCCCACACAAACTCCAACTGGTACAGAATGCTGCTGCTCATATCATTACCAGAACCCCTTCCATAGAACATGTTACCCCTGTCCTCTAGCACCTTCACTGGCTATGAGGCTCCCTGTTAAATACTGCATGGATTTTAAGGTTCTTTTTACTTTCAAGATCATCCATAATCTTACATATCCATAAATTTTCTTATCCTCTTTATATCTCCACTCCTTCCTTCCTTTATTCTTAGATCCTCCTCCCTATTAATCTTATTATACCTTCTGCTCACCTGACCAACATGGGGTTTACAGCTTTCAGTCGAGTGGCCTCTCACCTCTGGAACTCTCTCCCAAAAGACATTTGTTAACATTGACTCCATTCCTACCTTTAAACCCTACCTTAAAACACACCTTTTTAAACCTGCTTATTCTGTTTGATATAAATGTTAGATGATTTATTTAATTTCAATGTTAAATTAACACTAGTTTTATTGTAACTGTACTTTTTATATATTGTGACTTGCTATTAATCTGTTTTGTAAGGTGTCTTGAAGTCCCTTGAAAGGTGCCTATAAATAAAATAAGATAATAATAATATATGCTGTATTTTTACAGTTACCTATACTATAGACCCAATGACACTTTGTCTGAGTGGACAAATACAACTGGGTTTGTTACACCCGTATGCATAGTCATGCAACTAAATAAGAATTGGAATGTTATAATGTTATCTCTAGGTATAAGAAACTGTATATATTTTGTAATTGACAGAGTATAGTACAGGTACATTCTTTAATGTTACGTGTCACGGATAAAATGCTTTGCAGCCAATACCAGAAAATTGTTTGACAAAGAAAAATGACAGTAGCTTAGGAAATGGTATTTAACAGTGTTTTGGGAATAGGGGCACTCATGACTAGGGTGTCCAGCTCATTAGTGTAGCTCAAACTAACAATGGTTGGTGCAATGCAAAGAAGATAATTAATATTATTTTTTCTTTGGATCAAGGTAATATAGAAAATAACCAAGCAAAGGAAAAATTAGACACAACTGGAGATGGAGTGTCTCATGCAGAGAGTGGCAGTGGGACTGCAGTTTATGAATTTGAAGGTCCTGATGCAAACCAAGGATCTTAGAATTTAATTATTCGTAAGAAGGAGGCCTATATCTTGTAGCGATGAGAGTAGTGCTGACATCTTCTGAGGGGACGACTAACACTTACTATCCAAGGAAGATACAACATACCTTTAGTGGAAAACAATGGCAGCAGCCTAGTACAGATCATGACTGGATAAGGCAGCAGGTCAGCTTTGTGGATATGATTATATATAGTTGATGAAACCATATGAGAATTCCTATGTCTGGTTGTTCTTGTATACACATTGACTGGGGGAAAAGTCATTGGCAACATAAACCATTGACTTTTTGTAGTTTTTAAAGTAAATACTACAGTTGCCTGAATTGCTTTCAATAGAAATAATGAATGATCTGACAAAAAACAAAATACAGGATAAGGTACACTTTACAAAGCCAAGGTAACTAGTATCTATTAGATAGAGGGGTATCAAAGTTACTCTAACCCAAGAAAAGGTATGGCATTGGTCAGCAGTTGTGGAGAATGTTCAAGCCCAGAACCTCCTAAATTTTGTGAAATTTGCAAAAGTTCATATGTGAGGTTTATAAAATTAAAAATGCAACTGATGCTACTACAACATACATGATAACACAATTATAGGTTGATAAAACTAAAGTGGTGTAAATTTTAGAAGAAAGTAGACTGGCTTAACAAATTTGGTCATTTAATTGTTCTCCTAGGGATTATCATCCTGCTGAGTTTCTGGCAATTGTATATGTGAAGATAATCTTTTCTTATATTCTGAGGATCCTTTTGGTGCATTTTTGCACTCCAAGTGGGCTTCCATGTGTTTTTTTACTGAGATCAGTGGAATGTTGCAGTGATGGTTAAAGTTCAGGAAACTTTCTCCCATGTCCCCACAAGTTCTTTGGAGGTTAGCCAGAGTGACCATCAGGATTTTTGTCACCTATCTTTCCATGGCCCTTTTCCCATGATTGCTCAGGTTGGTGAGGCGGTCAACTTTAGGATGAGTCATGGTCTTTACAAACTTCCATTTAAGAATTACGAAGGTAACTGTGCTTTTGCGAAAATTCAATGCCGCAAGATGTTTTGCAGCCTTCCCCAAATCTGTGCTCTAGTTTAATTCTGTTTCTAATCTTTGAATGCTTTCCTTGGACATCATGGCTTAGTTTTTGCTCATCAGCTGTTGGTCCTTCTATAGACAAGTATGTGCTTTTCCTAATCATGTCCAGTCAATTGAATTGACTGCAGGTGGACTCCAAACAAGGTGTAGAAACATTTCAAAGATGATGAATAGAACAGGGTGTTCCTATGCCAAATTTCAATTGTCAGAGCCAACGGTCTAAATACTTATTTCAATGTGATAATTCAGTTTTTTTATTTTTAATAAATTTGGAAAATTTCTAAAATTATGTTTTCTTTGTCATTCTGTGGTATTGAGGGTTCGTGATGTGGGGACAAACTAAATTTAAATTATTTTGCAAAAGGCTGTAATACAGCAAAATATGTAAAATATATAATTAGTTTGCAGTTGTAAACAAAAATACAGTAAGAGTTTAGTTGTGTTTTGAATTGCAAGCATCTAGGAACAAACTATAAAATGAGATCCAGCCAAAGATCTGGCATGAAATCTTTTATATACCTTGCTGGAATATTCTTGTTTTAGTGAGAAATAGACATACGATATGGCATTTAGTATATGGAATTACACCTCTGCCTCATGGGTCACGTGTTTATATAATATGCCCAGTGATTTGTGGTGTGGAGTTTGCAAATTTTCCCAAAGTCAGCTTTTGATTTCTCCCACATCGAAAGAAATGGTAGTTAGGTAAATTGTTGATTTGAACTTGACACTACTTTTGTGTCAGTGGACCCTGAAATGGATTGGCAGCCTATCCAGGGCTGTTCCCTGCTTTGCGGTCAGTGTTGCTTGTATAGCCCCTGCCCCACTACAACCCTGATTTGGACTAAGTACATCTGAGAATTTATCCCATACCAGTAACACTTGACTTGACCATTCATAGTTTTCATACTGTTTCTCTGTACGTTTAGCATTCGTTTGCTCAGAGGCTGATGCGCTTGCTGCTTTCTGAGCAACTCTTCTTTCCTCCTCCCTAGCGGCCCACTTCTTCTCTTCTTTCGTCGGCATATTATCACGTTAAAACTGATTAAGTCAGTGTTTGTGTTGCAATTACTTAGTACCTTTTCCTTAATTTTTCACTTAAGCTGGCACTTAAGTCTTCAATCTGCCTCAAGAATGATTTAAGATATGAAGAGGTAGGGGAAGTGATGGCAAAGGTGGTAGGGATGAGAACGGCGCCCATATGCATGCACCGAACAGCCGCCCTGCTGGCAGCTGCCGAGAGTTGATTCTACAATAAAATAAAATAAAAATAAAAAGAGGAATAACCTTGGAGGTCAATCATCACGCCTAAAGCGGATAGTAGACGTCACGTAGTATATGTGTAACAAATTTCAGGTTGTCACACATGTGCGAGTAGGAGGCAGCTAAAGGGTCGGAGTAAGCGTAATAAAACATCTGACCAGGGGGCGGCAGAGTGCGCTGACTGTCTTTCTCAGTTCCCTACAGACCTTTCCCGGGAAATCCTGCAAGGTTCCGGCGCCTCAGAAGACGTCACTTCCGAAACCGGCCCCTTTGCTGACGTCACTTCCGAAGCCGGCCCCTTTGCTGACGTCACTTCCGAAGTCGGCCCCTCTGGTTTCTCCATTCTGATGACATTAGTTCCTCTCCAGACCTTTAAAACCTCCATCCTTGGGCTACTATAGCCAGTTCTGTGATATGCACATCGTGCTTTTGATTCAAAAACCCTTTTGCAGCTGGGAAAAACAATTTACAGGTGGCTGCCCCAAACCTTTAGAATGTTTTGCTTTATCACAAGGTCAATAGTTCAAAAGGTTTGTGAGCTATAGGTGATTAAAATACTGGACAGACAAATTAACATCCACAGTAGTGCATGGTATATAAGAAGATATTGTGTGAATACTGCAATTAAATTCCTACTTCAGTAACTGCCACAAACTACTGACAGCTTTAAACTACCACCAGTGGATATCAAAAAAAGAAAATGAATATTACACTATACATTAAATGCAAAGTTTTCAAGAAACAATAATGCAGTTCTAAGTATGAGTAGATGTTGAGTAACCTTATGAGCAGTGGATAAAAATTGTCCGTAAATCTAGTGATGCAAGTCCTCATAAATAAGATGATAAAAAGGTGGTTACCTCACCCTGCTGCTTCAGCTATTTGTTTTGATGATTTAATTTAGAAAATTGTCTTGTTGGATAAAGTCATCAAGCCAGTAAGTCATTGGACTTTTCTTCAAACAAAGACAATTGGATGCTGCTTCCACCACCATATTGCAACTAAATTATAAAAGTTTCATTAATAAAGTAATGAATGAGTTGGTGAAACAGTGCTAGGACATTTTATCTCAGACAAATAACTACAACACTTTACTTAAACACTTATGGTTCCATTCTAAAAGAAACCAAATGCTAAAAAATGTACTGTCCTCGGAACCACCAGCCTGCTTTATTTGCATACAAGATCATTCTTAAGATTCCAAAGAAACAGCTTCATACCAAGTTAGCCTTGGGAGAAGGCTAGTTTGGATTCAGAAAAGGAAGAGGAATGAGGGAAGCAATTGGATCACTGAGAGCATTCGGGGGAAAAGGAGCATCCTATATGGAATGGAGGTCAGTATATGCTATGTGAATTATTGGACTAGGTAGATTGGAGCAAACCAATGAGTGTTTTAATAAGACTTGGAATTTATTGGAGAGACAGCTGACTCTTTGAAAATTTGCAACAGGGAGCAGTTGGTGAGGACAGGGTGTCTGCTCTTACCATTTTTAAACCTAAGTAGAAGAGTTAGTAAGGGCAAAAAAAAAAGAGTTTAGATACAGTCTTGTCCAGTCCTGAAAATCCAGGACTTAAGAAAATGACACACCATGCAAACAAGTCACACATAAACAAGTATTAGTGGGTTATTACCTGAAATCAAAGCCGCATATTTGCAATAAGTGGTTCAGAAACTGCTATGGATAAACAGTTTCCCTTACTGTACTGCATCAAAGGCATAATGGCAACAAAAATATAGAAGAACAACAAAATCCAATCACAACAGAAATAATAGCTTTATACTTAGTCTATATTATAGAATCTTTCAGCATAAAATCATCTACTTGCTCTTCCAGGAGAACCCAAATGGAAAACTGGCAGAATAGATGATGCTGCAGCAGTTAGATCTGTCTCTGTAGGAGCTGTCAGAGTGCGCTTATATGGGACAAAGTTAGGCAGAGCCACAGTTCAGCAGCCCTAGTTTGGTCTGGGACGTAGTTGTGGTGTCAGAGTGTGTCTGGGGAACATTAAGATAATATTATTTTTTTATAATGAATTTTTCTAGAAATCATTGGGAAAAAAAATTCTCAGTGTTGCTCTTCACATGTTCAAAAACAGAGAAAAACTCTCACAGACTGAAACAGCATAATAGTAAAAACAAAAAAGCAAGAATGTAACATGTATGATTGCTTGACCTTTTTCCTTATTAATCTTTTCATGCCTTGTCTTTAAGACCTCCCCATTTCAAATTCATAATACATGCACAGGAAAACATAACAATTTCACACAGACAATGGCAGGAAGTCCAACTGAAACTCAGGACACTGAAACCAGTTTGTAAATTCTGCCTGTATTTGTATTTACAAAAAAAACAAATCTCTTAATGAAGTAGATTTCAGCTTTGCATTACTATTATTTACAAAAGTGAAGGCTAAACTAAACATGAAAAATCAGTCATTTGTCTGAAAAGCAACATATCTTTGAACAATTTTCATTATACTGTAGATGCTGAAAAATTACATTTCCTCATTTTACTTCTGTTTAAAAACCAAACATTGTTTCAGAAAATAGGACATCCTAGTTTTGCAAGAAAAAATGATTTATTAGCAGGAATTGAAACAACTCCCCCCCTTTCCCCCAAATAATATATTTTAAAGTTGTAATTATATTAAAGAAAAGCAAAATGTTAAATATTAAAAGTGTTTTAATGATTTTGAATGTATATACAATATATATATATATATATATATATTTATACTGCGGTGGGCTGGCGCCCTGCCCGGGGTTTGTTTTCTGCCTTGCACCCTGTGTTGGCTGGGATTGGCTCCAGCTGACCCCAGTGACCCTGTAGTTAGGATGTAGCAGGTTGGATAATGGATGGATGGATGGATGGATAAAATAATTTTTAACATTTCTCAGTTTAATCCATTGTTATTATGCTGGAAAACCCGTGTTCAGCTCAACTTTGATTTATAGACAGAGGACTTTATATTCTTATCCATGATCAGAAAACAGCTCCATAGCTCTACTTGATAGTCAGAACTGAGTTATTTTAAATTAAGGCAGTCTCAGATTTGTGCCAAACATATTGTTTATTAGATTTATTTTAGATCCATAGCAACATTATTTTAAAAATCTTAGGAATTTTTAAGATGGACTTTGTAACCCTACAAAAATAGCACAAAAATTGTATTCTCCTGGCTTCCTCACATAAAAGCAACTGATATTTAGCTTGCATCATATTGTTGATGTGTGAGCTGCAGTAACAGCCATTTGAAAATCCTTTGATCATATGTGGAGCTGCTTTAGGCATCTTATATGGCGAGATACTTTGCTCTGTGGGATAAGTTAGAAGAATTTCCACATCTCCATAGAGTGAGTGTGGTATTAAATTATCTCCCTTTGTAGTCTACTTGAATTACAGATGACTTTTAAATTTCAAAAGTATTTTCTCTACACAAAGCAATTATAAGATGTTTCCTAAAGTCGCCTGAGAACTCCTTAGATTGTGACATGGTGTGTTAATGTATAAGTGAAACCGCATCAATTAAGCTCTTTATATGTAGATTACGTCTGACACTTTTTTTTCTGGTGATTTGATTTCTGATTAATAAATAAGGTATCCAGTTATTTTAGTCCCCAGTAATAATTCCCTCAGGGACGGCACTAATAAGTCTTGATGCAGGACACAATCTAATTTTTATCTCTCTGTTTCTTTTTCTATTACATGCATCAAATTCTACTAACAATAATATAATCTGTGAATTGTAAACCTATCTGTTAGAAAATTAAGCATTCATTTTGAATAAACAATTGTTCACAGTAGATATAGATAGATAGATAGATAGATAGATAGATAGATAGATAGATAGATAGATAGATAGATAGATAGATAGATAGTATTTGGAGAATTAGAAAAAGGTGTGCAAAACTGCAGACAGTACTTTACATTTGTGTTTTCTAAGTGTTCTTTATTATGTAGTCTAATGCTACTATTTATTATGTTTTATTTAAATTTAATTTTTTAATTCAACTGCACTTTAAAGGTGATGCATTTGTTTTGAAATATGCTATGAAAAGATTTTATGGAATTTTAGACAGTTAAATGTAAAATAAGATAAGACTGTCGTATTGGTGATACATAGTGTAACAGCTGTTAGTGCATAGTCTTTGACAGACATTGTAAAGTGGAACTGTTATTATGTACTATTATTTGTTCACATTCTTTTAGTACACAAATCATTTATCTCTGATTTTCATGTACTGTATTTGACTTATTTCGCATTCCACCTCATAATCTTGTTTACACTGTAAAGCATCTTGTAATGCTGCACACTGTGAAAATAGACCAACACAGTTCAGTGGTATATTATTTGGGCTGTATTGGTGTAATTTGTGTCACATTAAAAATAGTTAAGGTTTCAAACAGATTTTACTGAGTGCCTACTATATATCATTGCACCTGTAAACTAAATGACTACATTTTTCATTATTTGTTTTGAAAATGAAAGCTATCAAAATGCCAAGAAATGATTGAGGCATACTTGTAGTAAGAAAAAATTTCCACCAGATGGCAGGAGTGCATGCAATTTACCATTTCTTAATGCTTGAGGTGAATAACCACTAAAATAAGGGGAATGGTTTGCACAATTTATACTATTATACATATTCTATACATTTTACAATAAAATTCATTTATGTTTATTTATTTAGTTCTTTATTTTTAATTTGTTTAAAGTGGTGATGAACAAGCATTTCATCTAGTGCAGTTAAGATACATTGTACTTTCACATTTGCATAAAATGTCTATATGTATTAGAAAAACTAAATAAACTGCAATTTAAAGAATATATTTGGTATTTTTCAAGTTAAAGCTATTTCTTCACAAACATGATTTATATACATTTGATCCATAAAATTGTGTTCTAAAATTAGACCTTTTTTAATCAATTAAAACTGTTCTTGCAGTTTACAATAGGTTAATGGGGACACAAGTCCATAGCTGAGTGAAAAACGCCTTAAAACATACTAAATATATCCACTTTGAAGCAGCAAAGATTTTTGATCTAATAAAACATGCTTTCCATGTTTATGAGCCATCCTTATGATAGCAAAAGGAAATTAGAAATAATTGTTTTATCACTGATTCTTGGTCCTATTTTTCTTGAGGTAAAAATATCCATTTGTTTGTTCATTTGCACACAAACACCATCATAAATGAAGTTATGACAGCCTCATTCCCCACCCTCTCTTTGCCAAGCTGTATTACGCTTAATATCTAATATCCTACTTTTGCTTCTGGTTCTGTTTCTCCCGTGGTTTATGTTCTACCATGGCTTGTAACAACAGACCGATGTGCGCTTATAATATAATTATTTTTTTCCACTGACTTTTCTCCCATTACATTCTGTGTTGTTATTTTACGTAGCATACACAGCAAGAATTTACGCCAAGAGGTAACATTGCAAAATGAGCACATATGAGCTTGTGCACATTACTTTGTACACATAACAATAAATCTGATCTGAACTGATTACACTGTATTGTATTTTCAATAAAAGCCTTAGATTTTTGAAAGAGCCAAAGAGCTGCACATTAGTAGTTAACTTTAGCCTCATGGATGAGCCACTCTTTCTGAGGAAATGATAATAAAAGAATTGAGGACAGCATGTTTAAATGAGTAAACTCACTGACACTCACTCATACCAATCAAACTGTAAATACACATAAAGAACAAGAAAAAAATCAATGCAGACCATGGTGCTGGGAGGCAGGAATGACATCTCTGAGCTATCATTTCAACTTGATTAAATTTAGATTTATTGGTGTTGATAAATTGACTCTAGCCTGTGAGTGTTCATACTGCTATGGGCTGACATATTGAACAGGAATGGGTCCTGCCTTGCAATTTCCCCACAATCCTGCCCTCATATATTGACGTATGTCTGTAGGGCTAGAAGTGGGCATACTGATGTGTACAGGAATCTCGCTTTCCAACAAACTCTGATCTCCAAGGGGAACCCCCCAAGACTATTCATTATCATATGCTCATATCAGAACTCTCCAATCTCCAGTTTGGGATGTTAAATGTCATGTAAAATTAACAATATCACATTATGAGAACAACCAGGATGCCAACAACACTGAGTATTGCCAGTAATTTAGTTCAACTTCAAACACTGCCCACAATGTCAGTTCAGTTCATATTGCATGCTACAGGCCACCTCAATATTCTCTCACACTGTAGCACACACCCCAATTATTACTCCAATATTTTGCAAGCTTATTTTATTCAAAATTTGTGAAAAAATTAAATAGATGGATGGATGAAATAAGATTCTAAACAGTGAAAGTATCTAAATAGTGAAAAGTGACTTTTTCAGTTATTATTGACTAACTCTGTACAGAAAAGACTGCACTTCCCATCTGGGCATCAACATTCAATAATGTCAATAATGGTGCTTGGCATTTAATTTCCGAGGTGAATCCAGACTCCGCAAACTGAAAGGTCAAAGCAGAGGAGGATGAATTAAAGGAAAGTAAAGTGTACAGCAAGTCTTCTTTTAAAATGGCTGAACATCACAACAATGTTTGGCTTTTTGCTTTTTTTCTGCCTTAAAACAACATGGATACTCTATTTTGCAATATATATGCAATCTTAAGACACGGATCAATACTCAGTAACATTTTTGTCTTGGAAAATGGGAGTATTTTGTAAGTTTTAAGGCTTTTACTATCTATTGACCAATTTCCCCATTATTCCTATTGTAAGCTAAAAAAACAGACAAGGTATTTTTAAAATTCATAAAAAATTTTCACTTTAGAACACAATTTTATGTGGCAAATGAATATATATCATAGTTATGAAAACATAACTATAACTTTAAAAATATCAAACTTCTAAACTTCTTTAAGATAAACAACAGCACACATGATTTCAAGTTTATTATTTTTTTCCTGGTATTGCCTTTTAGTTGTTTTGTTTTTTTTCTATTTGATTTTTTTTTAATTGGAGCCCAAAAACATACAGAAGTAAAAGTAATTTAATCAGCAGACAAGAACAAATATATACATGCTAATGGAAAAGCTTGCTGGTATATACTGTAGTGAAGTGGATGCTGTAACAGCTCCAGATCAGTATCTATAGTAAGGGTGTCCAACTGCGATCCTGGAGAGCCACAGTGGCTACAGGTTTTCATTATAACCATTTTCTTAATTAGTGACTAGTTTATGCTACTAATTAACTCATTTAATTTATTTGATATTTAAGACTCAGACCCTTTAAATCAGTACTGAGTAATGTTGGTCTTGGAGGGCCGCAGTGGCTTCAAGTTTTTGTTTCAAACCAGTTGCATCATGAGAAATTATTCATTGCTGATGAACCACGAATCACTCAAGTGACATTTTTCTGGATCATTTTAATTATCTCACTTATTAAGATTTTTGAACCTTTAATTGCTTAGTTTAGTTTTAAACGGTTATATTCATTGTTTTAACTGTTCCTTACAATAAGATACAAATGACAAAAGAACCAGCAGTTCTACATCTAGCTTGTTTCCATTTCCACACTTGTGTACTCATCATTTACTATTTGGTTTAATTAAGTTCACAGAAGGAAACTGAAATGAAAGTGAAGAATGGAAAACGACTCGTCTGTTTTAGGCTTCAAATTATGTGGATGATACTTGTATGATTAGAAAGGAAAAAAAATCTATGATTTAAGAATGAACTGACATAGTAGAGTTAAAACATTAACAAGCTATGAAATTAAATAATTCTAGCCGACGCCCGCTGTAGCACAGGGCGGTGTAAGAATAGGAACGGAAAACGGTGAGAAAGGATTTCAGAAATCAAGAAGAAAGAAATACTTCCTGAAAGACGCACTTCTGAATAGGTGTTTTGTTGGAGACAACAGATAATAAGTCAAAAGATCTAACCCTAGAAAAAGCCATGTCCAACAATAGTTTTGTTGCATGTATCTTGGACTTCCTGGAAATGTGGAGGGTAATATGATTATTTTGCCTACTCGTACGTTGTTATTTTCAGCCTTTGCTTGCAGTGCGTCTGATAATCCTTTGTATTGTTCCACGCACAGATCATGTTGATGTAATCTGAGATAGTTGAGACGCACGCCCTGTTTTAATTTACGCATCTACGACATACTGTTGCAATAGTTTGCCGCTGGAGTGCAAAATACTGAATGTATTCCTCATTGATAATCTATAAAATTGGCATTGAGTAAGCCTGATTTGGTTGGCAGTTCTTTTATAAGGAACATGTTGTAAATCTTTGTGCCAGCCAATGTCTCCGTAAGGGAATAAAAGTGGGTAAACCATAGGATCGCAATTCATATTGAGCGTGGAAATCTGTTTACAGGAGTTGCCTCTGGGATAGATGCAAATGTCCCTTTCGGCAGGGGGTTCGCCATCTTTTTCGACGAAAATCGCTGCAACATCGGCGTAACATGTCGGGGCATTGTATCATCGTAAATCCTGCCCAGGGTTTTTCTTGAAAACCATTCGTACAGATGCTGTTGGATTGGACTGAACGATTTCATGCATGTGTTTGTATGATTTAGTGAAGGGGTTGATGGATCTGATCATGGAATCTAGCTGGAGAAGTAAATTTTCGCTGTATGCAGAGTTCGCTTTATTTTGTAAGTGTACTTCAGTAGCTTGCACTGTGTCAAAAACATACAACTGTCCATATCCTGGAGAGGTAGAAGTGTTAGCGTATAGTGGAGGGATTTGGTGATAAATTTGCCCATGTATTTTAAAACAGTATGGTCCGTGGCCAGGAGGTTCAGTTATCTGTGTACCAATGGAAGCAAACGCTAGAGAAGAGTTGTATTCTCGAATGTGTTCACAGTCATTTTTGCCTTCTGAGGTTTGCTGTGTAAGAAGCTGTTCGTGATAAAGCTACTTTACCGTCGTGGCAGCACCTCAAATACTTGTTGGATGTATTACGCTCAGCAGACCAGTATAGTGAATGACAGTGTTTGCACTGCTGGTCTGGAGTCCCAATGTTGTACTCTTGGACGGGAAGACAGGAATGAGGTGAAGAAGTACCTGTGGTAACGGGAAGGGGATTGTGTGTATGTCTGCTGAGACTGCATTGGTTTGGAAACGTTGCTTTGCTGATGTCCATTGCAAGACTTGTGAATGAGTTTTGTTGTGTTTAGTCAGACAGTCCTGTGTAGTGAACTTCTTATTGCATTTCTGGCACTCATTTAGTTGTTGGGAAGAATGCCTTTTCTTGTGTTTAGCAAGTGAGGTTCACGTTTGAAAAGTTTTGTTGATGGAATCACACAGGAAGAATGTGTTACTGGAATGGGAGTCAGGTAATTTTTCATAGGATTGAATTTTTGTGTGTTTGTGAAGATAGTTCTCCGTTGTGAAACGTTTTGTGCAAGTGTGACACTGAAACAATTTGTCATTGCAGTGAATTTTCTTGTGTTTGGCAAGGCTGTGTTTTGTTTTGAAAGGTTTACTACAAACGTCGCAGAGGAAGGTTGTACCAGTAGACAAAACTGTAGTGTTTTGTGGGAGAGAAGAATCATTGAGGACTGATGTGTAGGTGTTATCAGACATAATATGCTGCTGTGGAGACATGATCAGAATCAGTAGGAGGGCTTCATAGTGGCGAAGAAGACGAATAGGAATCGAGAAATGCTGTGTCCGCTGCGTGTGGGCGGGACTGGTTTTGATGAACCAGAAGAGAAATATATATAAGACATCTGTTATTGGTGAGGTTTGGCTTCTAATTAACCAACTGAGCAGGAACAAAATTCTGCAGTCGCTGCGGCTAACCAAGATTAGAGCTGACCACCACTGATCTTTAGCATCTGGCGTGTTACACTGCTGTACTAGTGGTTGCCATTGTCCCTATCATTTAATCCCTGCTGTCACGTCCTCAGGTAGTGCCACAAAAATAAATAAATACATGGAATGTCTACTCTTCACTCTACTGTATCTACAAAGCTTGTAACCATGCTGTCCTGTTTATTTCTACCTTTTAGCTCCTTCTCATTTTTAACAACATGGCATCTACATCTCCTACATAAAATTTTTCCAAGTCAAGACAATGCCTTTATACTTTGTTTACATTAAACTGAAGATTTTTCTGCCTCACATTCTCTGTCACATCTGTATCCCAATACTCTTTTCTTATGTCTCTGTTGTTAGTCATTTGCAATAAAACATAAGTAACATGATAGTTATAATTTGTTACTAACCCTTACCTATTCTGTTTCTCTTCTCGGTATTCAAATGTGGCACTTGGTGCCACTGCCCACCTGCCAATTTGTTTTGCCTGCCTAAGGGAAAGTCAACCCTGATGGAGGATTGCAGGAATCGTCAGGTAGAGGGGTCTTTTTTAAATGGATTGGCTGACCCAGTGTTGTTTCAGCTGTGGGATGGCCAAATGGGGGAGGCAGCTTGATGGCTGAGGTCTCCAGGACTCTAAACAAATCCAAATCATATTATGTGATATCATCTGTTAAATTCTGCTCAAAAATTTTAATATTTTTATTTTTATACTGTATTGAGGGTTACTTGTGTTCTGTTCTCTGTATTGTATTGTATTGACCCCCTTCTTTTTGACACCCACTGCACGCCCAACATACCTGGAAAGGGATCTCTCTTTGAACTGCCTTTCCCAAGGTTTCTTCCATTTTTTCCCTACAAGGGTTTTTTGGGAGTTTTTCCTTGTCTTCTTAGAGAGTCAAGGCTGGGGGGCTGTACAAAAATAAATTGTATTGCATTATGTCTCAATATGCCTTCATTATAATTTCTGTCAGTCTTATGCTAATATTAATTTTTCCTATATTAGACAAAAATGGGACAACATTTCCCTCCCAAAAGTCCAGCAACTGGTCTGCTCAGTTCCCAGACATTTATGGACTGTTGTTAAAAGAAGAAGGGTTGCTACACAATGATAAACATGGCCCCGTCCCAACTTTTTTGAGACGTGTTACTGCCATCAAATTCAAAATTACCTTATTCTGTTCTTAAAATGGTATATTTTCTCTGTTTAAACATTTGATATGTTTTCTATGTTCTATTGTGAATAACATATTGGATTATGAGATTTGCATATAATTGCATTCTGTTTTTATTTACATTTTGCACAGTGGGAATTGGGGTTGTATTTTTTCTGTATTCTTTGTTTTCATTGTTTTCTATCATTCTGATAGTATTGTTCTATGCATTTACTTGTCTAATTGTGAATTTTTTGTTTATTGTTTTAGTTTTTATTTAGTTTCTATGTATGTTCCCTGTTCTCTGATGTCCCATGTATTTTGTGGATGGCTCCCTAAGAGGCAGGGCTACCCTTCCATTACTGTTAAAGGCCCCTCCCCAACCAATACAGGCAAGCTGGGAAGTGAAGTCTCTTTGCTGTTCATTTGAATAAGCTCTGGTGGATTTTTCTGGTTTTTGTGAGAATTGCTTTGTTCTTTGTAATTTTGCTCTGGTTCTTGACTTTTTGCTGTTGTTTGGTGTATTCATGTGAATTTTTAATGGGACTTGCTTCGGATCACCTATTGGGTAAGTCCTTTTCAATTATTTTTTGCTCTTTTGAACACTTTGTTGAGATAAATCACAACACCCACCATGACATCCTCACTGGTTACAAGCACTTGACACATAGTAATGCTACAAGAACACAAACGCAATTTTTAATATATAAAATACTATATATTTATATATATACAGTATATATATATATATATATATATATATATATATATATATATATATAGTCACACACGTGCAAGTAGGAGACAACTAAAGGGCCTGAATAATGGTAATTCCACACCCAACCAGGGGGCAGCAGGGTGCACTAACTGTTTTTCTCAATCTCTTGCAGACCATTCTCGGGAAATTCTGCATGGTGCCTCTGATGACATCACTTCCGGTGCTAGCAAATAAAGACGCCATCTTTACTCTCAAGAATCAGTTCTGTTTTGGACTCTGAACTATAAAGATCTCTAAAACTTAATCTTTAGCAGCCAGGACATAATATACAGGTGGCTGTCCCAAACCTTTTTGATGTCTTTCCTGATGTCTTTGTGTGTTCTTTGTGACAATATATATAAATGAAAAACTATGCAGCATCATTACAGATAGCATTCCAATCCTGACAGCCCTAAACTATGCTGAAATCAATGGAGCACTTGGTCAGCAGATGTAAATATGTTTAGCTGTGCTTCTGACTGCGAAGATTACTCTTTTTCACAACAGATTCATTCAGTTTGAGCCTTGATGCATGCAAGAATAATTCAGGATTATGTAAGTTGCAGAACAACTCATAATGTATGATGGTAAAACAGTAATTTATGCATTTATATACAGTATGTGTGCTCAGATTTGTGTAAGAAATTAAAGAAAAGAACAACTCATTTCAGCTCTACAAAGTATGGATGAAAAGGGCATAAATAAAATCTATTAAGAAAAGAAAATGTATTTCATGAAAGAACTTTTGACAGCTATTATAAAATATATTTTTGACACAGTATATGGAGAAATAACCCAATACAAATTTTAATTATTAGTAATAAAAAGAAACTACTTATTGTAATAATAAAAGGAATATTAGGTTTTATTTGTAATTTACATATTTCATTATATTATGTTAATAATTTGAATGTTAGGGTTGTGGCCAGACAAGAGCACAATTGAGAGGTCCCTGCAACTGTGAAGACACCAAGTCCAGAGAACTAATATGAATGGCATTTAATATAAACACCAAAATATTCAAGTGAGGGTTACACAGAAGTAGTGAGTGTAATGAAAAATGCAAGAAAAAAAACAGTCTCTAAATATCCTACTTATTTAATTATGTATAGTACTAAATGGTTCCTTTCTCCCTCCCAGCCTTTCAGCCTGGAGCTGAGAAAACTTTTAGTTCTATATCTGTTCTGCCCAGAAGTACTTCTGGGCCATACCCTATCTTTAATAAAAACAATATCCTGAACTTGTGTCACTTTACAGTAAAATAACGTTACATAACATTCTCAAACTTATATTATCTGAATCCAGGTTAAAGGTATTGTAGTGGCTGGTTGGCTACTGTGACAGGTAGGCAGGTTCAGGGACAAGATTGAGAGGGGCGAGATGAGCAAGCTAAGGGAGTGCTCTTTGGGGAATCTTCAGGAAGACAAAGGAAGGTGGGTGGAGTCTGAGTGTGGCAGGGGTTAAATAAGAGCCTGCACAAGGAAGGAGGTTCTACTTCTGAAGGAGTGAGATGTCAAGGAGGACAAAGTCAGTTAGACAGATAGATAGATAGATACTTTATTAATCCCAAGGGGAAATTCACATACTCCAAGTTAAGACGTTTTTCAGGCATTTCCTGTGACCAAGAACAACAGAAAGGTTTAGGTCGTGTCTGAAGTTGGTTTCACAAGTTGGTGTGTGTGTCTTTACAAGTGGTATTAGAAATGGGATGCAGAATGGACAGATGACTATAGAAAGAGAACTGGTGCAAGTGAAGGTGTAGTGCATGGGTTGGTGATAGTAACCCAAATCTATTTGCTTCCAGGCCGGGGAGTGGGCTGCATGATTTTGTGTAATGTCGAGGTAGCACTTTGGAGGAAGCCTGTGTTGATCTGGACACCCAGTTGTTGGGAGTCAAGATAGAGCCCAACGGAAGAAATTTAATGTGGCCTCCTTGAAGGGAGTAGCATAATCCTGAGCTTTTTGATGGAGCTTCTCACCAGACATACTGGAATACCATAGCTGGAGGTTTGCCAGCAGTCCAAAGTTTGCTCCCAACTTTGTCACAATAGCAGCTCCCCTTCACTTTCTATTTGGCCAGGGCACTGCATTCCAGTGTGGCATAGAGGAAATAAGGGGTATTTCCACAGCTAAAGAATGCTCTGTGTCATGCACCTGTGCTGGCACAACCTAATCCATGCTTGCCTTTTTATGGTATATGGTGGTATACTACATCTGTACGCTGAGCTGACCTGAATGTAATTACTGCAGAGTTCTTGGTAGTAGTGGAAGCTACCAAAAATTTCCAGAACTACCTTTGTGGTCTGCCCTTCATTGTGCGCAGCAATCACGCTGCCCTTGAAAGGTTGTTGTTTTTCTATGAACCTACTGGCTCAAGTGGCTTCAATCCTTCCAATTCTCATTGGAGCACAGTGAAAGCGGCACCTGACATAATCCAGATGCCCTGTTCCAGAGACCTTGTGCAGAGAATGACTGCCAGGACTATACGTGACTGGAAGAGCTGAAGAAGGAAAAGGCCAAGTACTTGAAGGAGGGACTCCATTGTTGTGTTCTAGCTGTGCCTGAAAATTAAAGAGAGTTTTTTATATAGGAAAAGTTGGATCCAGAGCTGAGCAAAGAACACTGTGATAAAGGGGCTCTGGTCCCAGTGGGAAAGTCTGACCATCCAGATGTGTGTATTGAAATGGAGATGGCAGATTGTAGTGCCCAAAGTACTTCAGGAAAAGGTTCTGTGACACGTGTACAGAGCCCCAGGGCAGGACACTTTGAAGTGACAAAAACTTTCAAACTTTAGCACTTTTACTGGGGATGCTGTTGCAAGGACATAGGGGATTTCTGTCATTGGTGTGACCTGTGCATAGCCAAGAAGGGCCCCCTGGGACAGTCAATAGCACTGTCGCAACAATATGGAGCAGTGTGGGAACCTATGGAAAGAGTAGGGATAGATGTATTCCCTTCTTGAAATTTAACTGAGAAAACCATTTTGTGCTTGTGGCCATAGACTATTTCACCAAGTGGCCAGAAGCATATGCTTTGCCAAATCAAGAAGCAGAGACCATGGCAGAGACAGTAATTGTGGGCAGCATTAGTCATTTTGGGGTTCCAGCTGAACTTCATTTCAGATAAGGTGTGCAATTTGGAATGCAAAGTGTTTCAGGCTATGGGTGCCCAGTTAGGAATTATGAAAACCCACACTACACTCCCGCATCTGCAAAGCAATGGGTTGGCAAAGCAATTCACACTGTTACCACAGAGCTGGCTCCTGTCACTGAAAAAGATCAGCGCGCGACTGGGATCTACATTTTCCTTTGATTTTAATGGGATGTCACAAAGCTGTGCAGGAGTCCACAGGCTTCACACTTAAATTGCTAATGCTGAGAGGTGAAATAAGAACACTTACTGCGATGGTGCTGAGTCTTCCTCCTGATAATGCATCATCACCTGCCAGAGAACTGCTGGACAGGTTGGGAGTCACACAAAATTTTGCTTGTGAGCATATGCAAGAAGTTGGTCTCACCCAGAAGAGACATTATGATATCCAAGTGCAGGGGTGGCTTTTTGAGAGGGTGTGGGTTTATAGCCATAAGAGAAGGAAAGGCAAATCCCTAAATATTATGGCTTAGTAAATCTGAAACTATTCACTTAGCCAAGGGAACACTAAATGATAATGCATTTCTTCATAGATCAAGAAATACTAATTAAGGAGGTGGACTTGGGATAATTCTATCTGCTGAACTACAAAGCATCTTGGAGATTAAAACAGATTACTTCACAATTATAGTACTAGTCTACAGAACAGCAGACCAGTAGGGCCAACTTCAACGCTTTATGAATGAATTCGGCAGGCTTTATCTGGTCCAGCCATAAATTATGATCATATAGTGTTGAAGCAGTTCAATATACACATTGATGTTGAAACGGACACACTTATTTGTTTTGCCAGATTGTCAGTGACTCAACTCCTAGTCATAACCTCACATTAGATTTAATTATTACTTAAAGGAAGTTATTTCTGATCACTAGAAACAAGGACAGTGCAACAACTAGATTATAACTCTGCATCAAAATTTGTAGATATTTTAAGAAACTGGAGCATAACTGTTGAAAACAATTTGGATCAGCTAACTCAGTTTACAAAGGGGCTTTGAAAGAAGCTTTGGATACAGTAGCTCCCCTTAAAACAAAAGCGATCAAAGCATATAGAAACTCAAACTCTTAAATTAGGATGGCGAAAACCGGAGCATATGTATGTGGAGAACAACAAAGATGCAGGTCTTCTAAACTGTATGGATAGAGAGTGTTAAAAGTAGTGAAAAGCTCTTTTTATAGCCTGCTTAGACATCTTTAATAGATAACAACAGTAATAACCCTTGTGAACTATTTAGATCATTTGCTAATCTAACGATTGGTAATTTGTGATTTACAATAAAAATACCTACAGGCATTAGCAGTGCATGCTTAATGAACGTCTTTAATGAGAAAATTGACAATATAAGACCCCAGATTTCACCACCACTACACAAACTTAATACTAGACAAACAAACCCTGACTCATCATGCGCACCATTTTAATAATTTTCATTTGGTAACTGAACAGGAAGTCATAACTTTAATTTCTAAATTGAAACCTCCTACTTGTTAGCTAGACCCAGTTCCAAGTAAACTGATAAAAAGCTCAACAGATGTTCTGGCTGCACCCATTCTTAGCATTATCAATAGTTCATTGCTGAATGAACCAAAAGTATCACTTATCAGACCATTCTTTGAAAAGCCAGAGCTGAATACATATACACTTAAAAATTATAAACCCATTTCAAATTCACCCTTTCTCTCTAAACTATTTGCGAAAAGTAGCCACCACTCAGCTCCAGTCTTATGTTACAAATCACAATTTATTTGAGAAATTCCAGTTTAGCTTCCACACTGGTCATAGTACAGGAATAGTATGTACTTGATAAAAATGTGTCCCTTAACATATTCTTCAAAGAAAATGAGCCAAGGACATTGAATCTCAGGTTGAAAAAAATAATTTATTGCATTTTTTAAGTAAACATTGAAAATGAGTCTTACTGACAACACACAAGGGCTAACCTAGCAATCATGTCTTTGAGAATTTGGAGTAAAAACAAGGTTCCCAGAAAATCACCCACGCAGGAGAATGAACAAACTCTACCTATAACTTAGACAGAATCCAGAATGATAGATGAAAGAAACAGTAGCACTAACCCCTGCACCACTCTGTTGCCTGTCACCCCAATAGAGTAACAATACAGTGTTAAAAAGGGCAATAAAGCACCAAAAGAAAATGCACCATATATATGTAAATAGTGCCATAGAAATATATTGTGTCCTGTCTGATATTCTGCTTTACCTCCTGTTTTTCATGGGAAATGTAAAATCTTCAACCGTTTAATATTACAAAGGACCCTGAGTTGACAAAAAAAAAAATGTTTATTTAATGTATGCTGATTTGCACACAAAAGTAAGAATTTCTCTGCACTCTCTACCTGTCACAATAATGACCTTATTAAAGATAGTAACAAAAACCATAGTACTTGTAAAAAAACTGAAGCAGGCACCTTTGTATTACAGTGACAAAAACATCCCTGTACAATACGAATAAACTAATATCTAAAACATACATAATAAAATAATGTCTAAAATACTATAAATAAATAATAATATCTAAAACAAACATAATAAAACAACAATGTCAATTTAGAAATGAAAAAAGAAGAAACCATCTTATAGCCAGAAGGACAGTGGTTCTCAAACTCAACCACTGGGACCCTATATGGCTGCAGTTTACTAAACTTAATTTTGTAACCTCAATATTGAACTCAAAACACAGAAACTGGAAAATAACAGTTCCTTTAATTAGGGTAATAATCCAATCTGATTAAAAAGTAAAGTTGTCTGAACAAAAACCTGCAGCCTGGGCTGATTCTAAAAACCACTGCCCTAGGATATACACTGTATATATATGTATATGTTGTGACAAGAAGAGACATGAGACATAGCAAAGGTTTGGGGCAGCCACCCATATAATCTGTTTCCTGGCTGCAAAAAGTAAAAGTTTGAATGTAAGTCAAGTTTACAAGACAGAGTACAAAGCAGAACTGAATTCCAGAGGAAAGGAGCGAGGCTTGATAGGAAGTCTGGAGGAAGTGATATCATCCTCGGCAGGCCCGTCGCGACAAGGCAGGCAAACCAAGCAATTGCTTGGGGCCCCGAGCTGGCCTGGGGCCCCAAGACAACGACTGGTTAAGAATAAAATGCAGCGACAAACTGTGTGAGCCCCATTGATAGTGAATGCAGTAAAGTGCAATGACACTGTTATCGGGATCCCCTCAAGGGGCCCCTCGCTGACAGCAGCCAGCCAACCACGCGATTTCTGCTGCCGGCAAAATACAAAACTTCCTCGGTAGTCATGAAGTGGAATTAAATTCGGAAGCCAAAAAGAAAGAAGAGAAAGGAAGAAGAGGATAAGAAAAACAAGACAGTGGTAAGTGATAAATTACACACATAAAATAGCTCTTGTACAAATGGTGCAATTTTGCAGCAGGTAGGCTAGCAGAAATATGTATGGCTATGCTGTGGTTCCTTTGCGTGCGTCGGGGTCCTCCATGTCCATTTTGCTTGGGGCTCCCAAATTCCTTCAAACGGCCCTGATCCTCGGGGCGAGGACTGGAAGTGATGTTGTCCTTGGGGCCAGGACTGGAAGTGGCATGTCTCCAGTCGAGGCAGTGGCTCCTGGTGGGATTTCCCAGGAAGGGTCTGCAGGGAACTCACAAAGAGTGTTAGTGCACCCTGCCCCTCCTGGGCAGATATATTACCATATTTCTCTAAGCTCTTCAGCTGCCTCCTACTCACACGTGTGTGACAATGTATATGTATATGTATATAGCATTAGTTTCAAGTAGTATTAATTCCTGTAATTCATGGTAACATAAATGGTTAAGTCAGTTACTTCATTCTTTTCAACATGAACCTTCAGCTTTGCTTTTATGTTTCCAGCACAGCTCTGTCACCTACGCAGTGATGATTTGAAGCAGCAAGGCTGCAAACACCTAACACCCACATAAGATGTTCTGTAGCTCACTCCCTGAATAAATATTTCAACCAATCAGCAACTAAGTTTATCTAGCAGTGAAGGAAAATGGTCATCCCTTTGAAACCTCTAGACTTCATCAGGATGGAAGTATTCACAGTTTCTATGACTACCATATAGATGATATATAATTTCAGTATTCAGCCGGTAACTTTACCAGTGCCATATAACTAGAAGCTTACCTAATTGTAACACCATAACTTTTAAAATGTTTTAATTGATTACTGATATTACTAACAAAAAATAATGCAAAGAAAAAAAATCATCATTTTAAGGAATATACTTATATTAAATAGACTTTTTATTGGATTGAAACTTTGTCTGGGGAATTGCAGGAATTAGCAAAGAATGAGTACATGCACTCTTGCTTAATCCAGTTTAGGTTCATGTGGAGCTAGAATATATTCCAGCTGCATTAAACACAAGGAATCAATTCTGGATGTGGAAAACTATCTTTCCTAAGGCATAGGCCTACACATAAACTATCTTTCCTAAGGCATAGGCCTACACATACAATTTTTGTAAACTGTTGTTTTATCCAAATAGGCTTACTTCACGATATTTGTCCTTTCTGAGCTGCTTTACAATGGTGCAGTTCCCAAAGTTAGCAGTGTATCTGCCACAAATACACAGCAAAGTTCATCTCTCTTGTTTAAGCCTATGGTAGCATAGCCGGTTAGTTTATATATGTAAAAGTTTACTGTTCTGTACTATTGCTTCTAGTTTTAAAGCTGTTATGTGCTGAATATTATGTTTCTTTGCTTGTAGTTTCATACCTGGTCTTTGTTAATAAACTGGAGATTTGTACGCTTCGTGTCAAGACAGTCTCCAAGTCGTTGAGAACATACTATCTATCTATCTATCTATCTATCTATCTATCTATCTATCTATCTATCTATCTATCTATCTTCGCTCGCCAAACCCCGTGTTTGGTTTTCCAGATACACACTTTTAAGTTTTTTTTTCTTTGAATTGTTGCTATTTCATTAGTTTCACTTTTATTTCAGAACTTCTGTATATTATTACAATATTTGGAATCTTTGTAGTCCCAATATGCTGAATCTTTTTAATGAGGTCAGTGAGACGTGTTTAATGACTTTGTACCATAATTCAGGATAGGTTTCTCTGTTTGGAATTTCAGCACAGACAAAATGATCTACATCATCAGCAGTTAATACATTTTTTTGCAAAGCAACCAATAAATGCATGTAAGGTAAACTCCGTTTTTGAAATTCTCTAACTTAAACTTCAAAGCCTTACAATATTTACATACTTCTGACATACTGTGTCCATATATTTGATCTCTATTCACCTTTTCGTTATTTCTGCGAGTAATAATTTCTCTTTCTTTGCGCTAATGTAATGTTTACTTTCTTTGTTTTGACACTGTCATTTTTTTCTGCTTTCATATTCTGTATTTTGCTCTGCATGTGTTTTGCGCATACGTTTTTTTGAGTCTTTTGAATTCCAGTTTTCATTATCTTTAACCTGCTCTGTGTTTGGCCCCCTTATTTTTTAACCTCTTTGTTTTTGACTCTGTCTTTTATTTCTGACCTCGCTTTGTCCTGCATTTTTTTCAATGACACCTGGTCCATGGTGATTATTTTCCCTTTTTCGAGTAATAATTTCCGTTTGTTTGCATTACTGCGATCTTTACTTCCTTTTTTTATACTTTCTAATTTTCCTACTTTCATATTCTTTAACTTTCTCCACATGTGTATAGCGCCAACGTTTGTGAACGTGTTTATGACGTTCTGCTTTGTCTTTAACTCTCTGTCTTTTAATTCTGAGCCAGATTGGACATGCTTTTTTTTTCAATTCCATTTGTTCTGGGCTGATAATTACTTTCCTTATTTTCTGAATTTGCACCTAGATTCTTCTTTGTCTTTTATTTCTCTCCAAAGCTTTTGAGTCTATTTTCTCTGCACTGCTTTCTTCTTCACTTAGTTGTCAACGTTTAATTTATAACATACTGTCCTTATACGCTTTATATGCGCTGAGAGAAATGGATCTCTGTGTGCTCGAAGCCTCCTTTACACAATTGAGTGTTTTGCTGCCCGTGGTCTTATTTGATATTGATTGTAAGTAGGGCGTGTCTTGCAAGAATCTTATGTTCCATGTCATCGCGAGACGGTCCTGGGTCAATCTCTTGGCACAAAGTCTCATGTTGAAGGTCCCCGCGAGATGCTCCATGGCCAATCTCTTTCATCTCGCGGTTTCTTTTAAGTGTCTTCCGTGATCTTCACGTGAAGATCACGTCTCGTCACCCTACTGTTTCTCTGCAGGATTTCTTTTTATAATATATATATATATATATATATATACATATATATATATGTATGTATATTTTAAAGGGAGTTATCATATGCAAGATGGTTCGATTCTGGACATTAGTGGTGGCTGGAACTAGAAGTTCTCAACTTTTTGTCACAAGTTTTGTCACAACTTATAGCCTTACCTTTTAACACTAGAATTACCAGAGCCTACTTAAAAACTCGTAATTCCGTCCCACCTTAAACTGCTTCTTAAATCCCTTCACACCTCTCCGCCAGCCCTTTGTCTCTAAATGTGCTGATAAAGAGAAGCCGGCTATTCCATCCCCCCACCAATTTAGAACGTGCACGAACTTCTCTCAGCTCATGCCTTGATTGAGTATCTGGGAGTGAAGTGGAGTTTTAGAGTGAAATAATAGATCGTTGTTTGGAACACACGCATTTCATGTCTGTTCCGTTTCTACAGTAATCTGTGTCAACACATTGTTAAAACAGAAACTTTTTTATATTCTAGTAGTAGATGACAAAATGTAGGCATAAACTATATAATGTATGAAGCCTGAAGTCCAAATAGCAAAGAAACATTTTCACAAGAATAACACAATTGCACTTTTATTCAAACATATAACTGCAGAAAGAAAAGCCGCCTTAACATGCGACATTGACACCAGTTTACTATAACTGACTCTGTGGTTCAATAGATACAGCCCCGCTTGAATCAAGGGTCACGGGTTCGATCCTGCGCCCTCCCTTTTGAGAAGTAAACTGTTCTTAGTCTTACTGTTTTAGAATAAAACATACATTTGATTTCAGTCTGTAACAGCCGGTGCAATTTATGATCTTTGTAAAGGTTAGCTTTTTTTTTATTCACTTTTCACTCTCTCAGTCGCGTTCAGAATCAATCCATACAACCCCATCTGACACGGCTGTTTTCACTAAAGACGCGCTATAGCTCTGCAGTGTACCACGATGCATACTAACGCCCCCCCCCACCGGTTCTGACACACAAACGCTGGCGAAGCTGCCTTCTTCGTATCTCACCGTCACTTGCTTTTCTTTTTATTCAGTTTTATTGAGTGTTCCTGCCAGTCCCCGCATGTTGCTGTATGCTTTTTCTTTTGCACCCAGGACATGCAGAAGAAAGAATGGTAAAGACCAACTTCGGCGCTATATGCAATCATCAGACACTCCCCATCTGCCCGTGTCGTTCAAACACAGGAACATATATTGGTGTAAAAGTATAACAAAAGTGCACTTTTATTCAAGTGCACTTTTTCCATCGCCTTTTCCTGTAAGAAGCAGTGTACACACTTCTCTCTATGCTGTGGTTTCTATTACACACCTGAAAGAAAGACAATATATGTGAAAATATAATCGCACTAATGCAATATTATTTGAAAACGAACAGCGTCAGATCGGGTGTGAATTTATGCAGGAACTGGAAATTCTCTGATGCGGACCCTTCCCCCAGGGAAGAAAGTACAGTGTCAGGTGCTCATTCAGTGTAATAGAAACCATAGCACAGAGAGGTGTGTACACGGCAACAAGTACACGTGTCGTAAATGTAGGAAGGACGGTCCTTGGGTGTGTGGGAACTGTTAATATTTGAATGTGATGATTTTATATAGCACGGAATGAAAATCTTCACTTCTTAGCATTGCACCATGCAAGATGTCGTATCAATCGCCTACTGTAACTTGCTTTCTTTTTTCTTCGGTTATACAGGTAGTTTTGAATAAAAGTGCACTTGTTTTGTTTGCGAAATGAAGTGTCTGCGTGCACTTTTCGTGGCATTACACGTGTATTTTTTGAGCATGCCCGTTTGAGCAGTATAAAAGTATTGAAAAGTATAACAAAACAACGGGCAGATGGAGAGTGTCTGATGATTGCATATAGCGCCGAACTTACTGCTCTTTACTATTCTCTCCTCTGCGTGCCCTGGAGTACAAAAGAAACAGAATACAGACGCGCTATAGCTCTGTGCTGTACCACGATGCATACTAACGCCCCCACCGGTTCTGACACACAGACGCTGGCGAAGCTGTCTTCTTCGTATCTCACCGTCACTTGATTTTCTTTTTATTCAGTTTTATTGAGTGTTCCTGCCAGTCCCCGCATGTTGCTGTATGCTGGATATTTTCACATATATTGTCTTTCTTTCAGGTGTGTAATAGAAACCACAGCATAGAGAGAAGTGTGTACACTGCTTCTTACAGGAAAAGGCGATGGAAAAAGTGCACTTGAATAAAAGTGCACTTTTGTTATACTTTTACACCAATATATGTTCCTGTGTTTGAACGACACGGGCAGATGGGGAGTGTCTGATGATTGCATATAGCGCCGAAGTTGGTCTTTACCATTCTTTCTTCTGCATGTCCTGGGTGCAAAAGAAAAGCATACAGCAACATGCGGGACTGGCAGGAACACTCAATAAAACTGAATAAAAAGAAAAGCAAGTGACGGTGAGATACGAAGAAGGCAGCTTCGCCAGCGTTTGTGTGTCAGAACCGGGGTGGGGGTTAGTATGCATCGTGGTACACTGCAGAGCTATAGCGCGTCTTTAGTGAAAACAGCCGTGTCAGATGGGGTTGTATGGATTGATTCTGAACGCGACTGAGAGAGTGAAAAGTGAATAAAAAAAAAAAAAGCTAACCTTTACAAAGATCATAAATTGCACCGGCTGTTACAGACTGAAATCAAATGTATGTTTTTATTCTAAAACAGTAAGACTAAGAACAGTTTACTTCTCAAAAGGGAGGGGCGAGGATCGAACCCGTGACCCCTTGATTCAAGCGGGGCTGTATCTATTGAACCACAGAGTCAGTTATAGTAAACTGGTGTCAATGTCGCATGTTAAGGCGGCTTTTTTTTTCTGCAGTTATATGTTTGAATAAAAGTGCAATTGTGTTATTCTTGTGAAAATGTTTCTTTGCTATTTGGACTTCAGGCTTCATACATTATATAGTTTATGCCTACATTTTGTCATCTACTACTAGAATATAAAAAAGTTTCTGTTTTAACAATGTGTTGACACAGATTACTGTAGAAACGGAACAGACATGAAATGCGTGTGTTCCAAACAACGATCTATTATTTCACTCTAAAACTCCACTTCACTCCCAGATACTCAATCAAGGCATGAGCTGAGAGAAGTTCGTGCACGCTCTAAATTGGTGGGGGATGGAATAGCCGGCTTCTCTTTATCAGCACATTTAGAAGACAAAGGGCGCTGGAGAGGTGTGAAGGGATTTAAGAAGCAGTTTAAGGTGGGACGGAATTACGAATTTTTTCGTAGGCTCTGGTAATTCTAGTGTTAAAAGTGTACTACACTCATGTTGTAAGAGTAGCTTCCTTTGTCATTTTAAACGGTTGCCTTTTTGTATTACAGTATTGATGATGTAATCATTTTTATTATGACATAATAAATAGTTCCATAAATTGAACTGAAATTAAATTTGGTTTTAGATTTAAATGTAAATAAATATAAATGTAAATTTAATTTTATTGATTGGCAATGATTAATTGATGGAAAACCAGACAAGTCTAGATTCATAGATTCTTTATTTCAGTTTGCTTTGAAACATTTTCTTATATGACATATTTTGTTTGCTCTTTTAATAATTTGATGGCCTTTAGAGTTTTTGTATTTTGTGCTCATATAAATAGTGGGCTAATAATGCACAAGAACAGAGTGACTGATGGTACAATTACAATTGACAAAATTATTTAAAACAGACATATTTCAATAGTGCAAAATCATCAATGTAGAATTAATTAATTCCACAGCTCCAGAACTTGACACATTTTTACAAGAATTCAAACAAGCATAAAGTATTTTTCTATGTTGAATCAAAATAACCAGCCAGGACAGCTCTGCATGCTTCTTTGATATAGCAAACAAACTTGTCTTCTTCAAGTATTGATTAAAAAAACTGATCACTGGCTTAGTAAACATAGTCCATAATCTCCTAAATAACTGTTGAGGTGGAAGCGGACCTTATTTTCAGGTCTGTAAATGAAATGGGAGAAAGAGTTAATGGCTAAATTTTCTTTCTTTTCTAGCTGAGTGTGATTTGTACCTTGTTACAGCTTTAGGGGTGTTTCCCTCATGTGTGACTATATATATATAGTCTATAGTATAAATCTTCTTTTGTTCTACAAGATTAGAGAGAGAGGCATTATTACCACAAAACAACCCCCCGTCCGATTATGCTTCACTCACCTCAGGGCTTGTTGACTGTCTCCTAAGCACACGTGTGTGATTATATATATATATATATAGTCAAACAACTTCCTGGAAAACAACATCACTACAAATCACTCTTCCGGTCTTCCAATGATGATGTCACTTCTGTCTGAACCAAATGACATCACTTCCGGTCTCACGAAGACGACGTCACTTCCGTCCAATAAGAATGCCATCACTTCTGGTCCCACGATGTTAACGTCACTTCCATCCAATACGAATGACGTCACGTCCGGTCCCACGATGATGACGTCACTTCCTGCCATATCACCTCGGGAAGCCATTTTACATACTGTATTAAATCCCAGCAATGCTGTACCGCTCTGTCAAATGTTTAATCTATTTTTCAATCAAAATTGGGGCAACAAAAGTCTGTTCAACAATACAAGGGGCTAATCCCCAAATCTTTATGATTGTTTGTGACTTAATTCATCACTATATATATATATATGATTGTTTGTGACTTAATTCATCACTATATATATACATATGAAAAGGTTTGGGAACCCCTCTCAGCCTACATAATAATTCACTGTTCTTTCAACAATAAAGATAACAGTGGTATGTCTTTCATTTCCTAGGAACATCTGAGTACTGGGGTGTTTTCCGAAAGATTTTCAGTGAAGCAGTATTTAGTTGTATGAAATTAAATCAAATGTGAAAAACTGGCTGTTCAAAAATGTGGGTCCACTTGTAATTTTGCTGATTTGAATGCATGTAACTGCTCAATACTGATTACTTGCAACACCAAATTGGTTGGATTAGCTCATTAAGCCTTGAACTTCAAAGACAGGTATGTCCAATCATGTGAAAAGGTATTTAAGGTGGTCAATTGCAAGTTGTGCTTCCCTTTGACTCTCCTCTGAAGAGTGACAGCATGGGATCCTCAAAGCTACTCTCAAAAGATCTGAAAACAAAGATTGCTCAGTATCATGGTTTAGGGGAATGCAAGGGCAGCACTTCCGCCACACCAGGAAGTGCTGCCGGAAGACCATTATCAGCACCTGGAGCACATCCAGGGCATGATAAAAGGGGCCGCCTCACTCCCTTCGAGGAGCCGGGGTCGGGAGGAGATAGACGGAGCTTGCGAAGGAGAGGTGGAGGTGGCTGAAGAGAGAGAGAGGATAAGGACTGAGAAAGAGTGAGTGTGGAGAAGAATTGTAAATAGTGGAATAAATAAACCAGTGTGTTTTAGACATTGGTGTCGTGTCTGTCTGGGCCCGGCTATCTATCACAATATATATATGTGTGTGTGTGTGTGTGTGTATATATATCTATACTAATAAAAGGCAAAGCCCTCACTGACTGACTGACTGACTGACTCACTCACTCACTCATCACTAATTCTCCAACTTCCCGTGAAGGTAGAAGGCTGAAATTTGGCAGGCTCATTCCTTAAGCTTACTTACAAAAGTTAAGCAGGTTTCATTTCGAAATTCTATTCGTAACGGTCATAACTGAATCCTACTTACGTACATATATACGGCCATAGCCTGCAGCTCGTTCGCCGTGTGAGGCGGAGTTGCATCAGCCATCACCACGCCTCCCACGTAGTTGGCTGCCTGCCTATTTTGCCTCCCACATAATTGAGTGCCTGCCCATATAAGGCCGTCCGTCAGCAGCAATCCAATAGACACGCTGACGCTACGAGGCGTTTGTCATGCCTAAAATGAATACAATTTTTGCGAGATATAAGTTTAGTGAGACGACGCAAGGTATAAATGAGACTTTTGATCACTTTGTAATGGAGTTAAAATTGCTGGTGAAGGACTGTGCTTATGCAAACGAAGATGAGATGGTCAGGGATAGAATAGTGTTTGGCACAAACTCAGCAAAAGTGCGAGAGAAACTTTTAAGTGCCGGGTCTGAGCTAACATTAAATAAAGCCGTGGACATCGCAAGAGATAGCAAACCTTCGATGCATGTACTCCGAGCGGCTCACGTGAACTGTCTGTGAACTCAGTATGCAGACAACAAGCAAAAGCTCCAAAGAGCGCTGAACAATAAACGCATTACACAATTGAGAAGGCAGTAAAAGGATATGAACGAAAGTGACACATACAAGCATGTTCATAAGTGCAGCTACTGTGGAAACAAAGCACACGGTGGAAAAAGTCAATGTCCAGCTAAAGGAAGACAGTGCAAACGAAGATGAGATGGTCAGGGATAGAATAATGTTTGGCACAAACTCAGCGAAAGTGCGAGAGAAACTTTTAAGTGCCGGGTCTGAGCTAACATTAAATAAAGCAGTGGACATCGCAAGATCGCATGAGATATTCGCGATATACAAGTTTAATGAGAAAACGCAGGGTATAAACAAGACTTTTGATCACTTTGTAACGGAGTTAAAATTGCTGGTGAAGGACTGTGCTTATGTAAACGAAGATGAGATGGTCAGAGATAGAATAGTGTTTGGCACAAACTCAGCGAAAGTGTGAGAGAAACTTTTAAGTGCTGGGTCTGAGCTAACATTAAATAAAGCCGTGGACATCGCAAGATTGCACAAGATATTCGCGAGATACAAGTTTAATGAAAAGAAGCAGGGTATAAATGAGACTTTTGATCACTTTGTAACGAGGTTAAAATTGCTGGGGAAGGATTGTGCTTATGCAAACGAAGATGAGATGGTCAGGGACAGAATAGTGTTTGGCACAAACTCAGCGAAAGTGTGAGAGAAACTTTTAAGTGCCGGGTCTGAGCTAACATTAAATAAAGTAGTGGACATCGCCAGATCGCATGAGATAGCACAAGCACAGCTGAGAACCTTCGATGCATGTACTCCGAGCGGCTTACATGAACTGACTGTGAACGCAGTACGCAGACAACAAGCAAGAGCATTACACAATTGAGAAGGCATGTGACTATGCAGGTTCGGCTCCATACTCCCATTGAGCCCTTGAACCCAACACCGTCGGTAATGTCACCGATGAGCTAGTCAGTGCAGGCAACAATTCAGCAATTGAGCAAGGGGATGGGAAAAAGTGCTTTTATTAAAAATATCAAAACAAAAACAGTGTTCAAATAAATAGTGCAGTAATTTCATAATCTTCTTTAAATAAATAATCCAATAAAAGAAAAACGTGGAGGTAAAAACACTACAAAAAAAACAATCCTTTAAAATGAGGTTAAAACGATCATCAGGAAACAGTCTATAAAAACAACAAGCCTGGTGCTTCTTTTATAATGCATTTAGCATTGGCGTCTCACCTGCTTCTCCCGGTTGGGCTTTGCAACAGGTGAGATGCTCTCAATGCAGCTGACCTTCTTAGTGCCTACTTCTGTTGTTCGGATTGCCCCACCGATCCTTGGCTCCGATCGGCTCCTCCGGACAGCAACTTGGGAATTACTTGCGACCAAGGCTCTCACACAGGGAACACCACGTCCCAAGTCCCGACTCCAGCTACCTTCTGCGGAGAGTCCTGCGCCTTCCGGTCACTCCCGCCCTTCTGATTAAACTCTGTGGGAGTGACCACAACCACTACTTCTCCCAGGTGTTGGTCAAACACCCAGGCTGCCTTCAGCTGCCTGCGAGCGCTAGCTCGCTCGCCCACTTCCTGCTGCACCGATTTGCTCTCTCTCTCTCTCTCTCCTTACTGCTTCCTGCTGCAACCTCCGTTTCCTTCTCTTTCCTTTTTTTTTTTGTTGTTCTTTTTTCCCCCTCTATCCGACTCGTGCTTTTTTTATATAGCGAGGGGCCATAGCAGCTGCAGCACATTAGCCACGGGAACAATCACGGATGTGGGCAGTCCCTCACCTGTGTACTAGGTGAGAAACGTCCACACTGCAGAATGCCCTGCGGCTTGCTAAAGCCATTACGCCCCCTCACGAAACCGCAGCGAGTGAGGTGATTATCTATTTAAAACTGGCCCTTACTGAGAGCACTGTGGACCCGCTATACCACAAGGCAGCAAAAGAATATGAAGCGAGTGATGCATACAAGCAAACAAAGCACATGGTGGAAAATAAATGTCCAGCTAAATGAAGACAGTGTAAAAAATGTGGTAAATTGAACCACTTCGCTAAAGTTTGCAGGACTAGGAAAGGTAAACCCGTGCATGCAGTGTGTGATGTCTCAGAGAAAGAGGAAGACGAGCTGTTTATTGATGCAGTGAGAAAGGAACAGCCCTCTGAATCTGAACAAGCCTTTGTAAACATATCAATAGGAAAGCAAGGTGTAAAGCTTAAGTTTAAATTAAGTTCATAGACACCCTGCCGAAAAATATTCGCAGGCAAATCCACAACTAAATGCCAGGAATGCCTGTTAAACATCTTAGATCCATGAGTACTGATTTGGGTAGTGAACACTTCGATGAATGAAACCTGTTATCTTTACAACGGTTGACAAACATGGATTATAACTTGAACATAACACATCCTCCAAATACGAACCTGATTGAAAGAAATAATGATAATCAAATCCTTAATGACAGCAACTCTCATAACAGTCACAAAACAATTACATTGACAATCATGTTGCGTTATTTTTAAAATGTTTCCTTTTCCTTTTCATAACTTCTTTAACACACTACTTCCCCACTGCAAGCGGTATTTTGCTAGTATATATATGTATTGTGATATATGGCCAGCCAATACTCCCAGGCCACCAGATGGAGCCCTCCTTGCAGCATAGAGGTGCCCCGAATGCCAGCAGGGAATCATGGCCATTGGAGTTTTCCTTCACAGCCCTGCTGGATACCCTGGGGGCCACCACAGGACGCTGCAGGGAGGCTCAAGGATTGTTTTCCATACAGCCCAGAAGTACGTCAAAGTCACATGGACAGAAAAAATTACGTGCTTCTGGGTTGAAGAAAAGGAGCTTTTATCTGACCCGGAAGTGTTCCCAGTCACATGGACAAAGAGAGAGAAACAGTTCCGGGTCAAGGACTATAAAGGACTCTGGGAAATCCCAGACGGACGAGCTGAGTCAGGTGGCAGGGTGACAACGCATCTGGGTGTGGAGGATTGTTTATTGTTGGAGTTCATCATTCATTATTGTATTGGTTATTGATTTATTAATATAGTGGAGTGGAGGGTGCTTTGTGCATTTGATTATTATAATAAAGTCAAGAATTGGACTTTTATCTGGTGTCTGGAATCTGTTCTGAGGGTTCAAGGGGACAACCACGTCCCCTATATGTCACAGTATATATAAAATTGTCGTGACCCAAGTAGTTAAAATTCAAACAATTGTGTTGGTTTGATGATAATGGGTCCTGCATCTATCTTTTCGATTAGTTGTTCTTGTTTTTATTTAATTTCTATTTGAGATATAAAGATGGGGCAGAAAAAGTTAATAAATAGGTGCAATTTTTGCTTAAATGACAGCAGATTCACTACAGTTCATGAAAGAAAGCTACATTTAAAATCTTGGGTAGATGCTGATTTCAAAAAGCTTTGCAAGGTGAAATGTGTAGGAGGTACTGTATATGGGAATTCATTTCTTAAGTGTGATCACTGCCCTGTAGCAGAGAGAGTGGGAGTTAACTAAGAAAAGAATAAAGCATATGCAACTCATTCTCAGTGGGTCTATCAGAAGAATATGTAGAAGATATTTTTAAGTATGTATAAAAGCCATCACATAAAAAAGATGCAGATCATTTTGAATTATGTAATGAGTTTATTATATGGCATCCTGTCCTGGGCTATTTTCTGCTTTTTGTCCATTGCTACTGTAATAATTTCTGGATCTCTGTGACCCTTAATTGGATTAAGCAGATTTGACAATGAATGAATGAATGAATGAAAACAATAAGTAATGTGTTATGATACAATACATTGAGGAGCATATTGATGGGATAGATTCAGCACTACCTAACAATATTGGGAGAATGCCTGATTGGTGTTTTACATCAAAGTTATCCCTGTCACCTCAAAGAATAATGACCTTGTCATGGTGAAGTGGCTTGAACAGTAAACTGATTTTGAACCTTTTACTTTAAAACCATGAGTACCTGATATGTTCCTACTGTTGCATCGGTCTAAGCTGTGGAGCTAAACAAAGCAGCACCCAAACTTTAACTTTCATGATGGTTCTAATTAAAACAAATTAAATATAAACTGACATGGTCCATCTAGCATCTAGTTCAGAACTTATCTTTATCTAAAGGTCACTGAAACGTTTTACGGTTTAATACCTCCCGTTATGTCCTTTCAAAAAGTCTCCTTTCAGCTTCATTTGCAACTAAAATGCTTCCAGTCTTACTGATATGCAAGCAACTCTTGAAAACAACATTCTTTGCAAATCATCTGGGTACTGCTTAGACTTTTTAATACTCTGCTCTCCTCTTGGATACTCTTGTAGCAGTACTGACCAATTCATCTGCCAAGGAACTTTGCTTAATTAAATGCTCATTTTCATGGAACTTTCTACATTTTTTTCTCTATATTTCCATGCATAAATGTCTCTGTCCATGGAGTGATTGTTAAATTAAACAATTCATCTGCTTTTATACATTTTTCAAATTACATCACCTTATCTAATACATCACATTACCTGACTGCTAATGTGCAGAACTTTAGTACTCCTCCAATCAACTAATGCCACCAATAATTTCTGATTGATATTCTGAGGGTTGTTTTGCATGATTGTCTTATTGATCTTAGTACTGCTGCATAGGAGAGGAGCATGGGCTTTCTCATTAGTTTATCCCTGCTTTCTGAAGGCATGTTTGTTACTCATTTACCTCATTCTAATCATGGGAAAATGTGTTGTTATCTTCTTTAAGACGGGGCAGATTTAAGTGGCATTTAGTTAGCCCTTGAGTTAAATTTGGTCCTTTTCCTTGTATATAATAATTCACTCACTATAGCTTTATATAGTGTGACACATGAGTCATTGTCTTGCACCCAAGAGAAAATGCCAAGTCCAAAGGGTTCAAGAAAACCACAGAAACAATCAGGGTACTTATTCAAATGGTATCTACCATTTCAATGCACAAAGACACAGAAAACATGCAGTGATGGGGCCAGGTCAATGGCAGGGTTAGAATGTTCCCCGCATCAGCCATCAGAAAACAAACATATTACACGGTGAGGCTGCGAACTTGCAGTTGCCTTGGTGATAGACAAGCAACCCTCGACAGGTGTGTCAAATGCATTTCAGCGTGCAGCACAGATGGGGAGGGTCTCAAAAGGGTTCAAAAATCTCACACCCCCACCCTCAGCTTTATTCACACTGGTATGGACAAAGTGGCTGCCTAAGCCGGGCATGGCCAAACACAAGACAACATCAGCCTTGACATGCGTAGCAGCAGGATGGTGGCAAACATCAACAGCAAATGGCTGCAAGCTAGTAAATCACTGAGTGAGCTGGGCATTTTTATCCTTCTGTCTGTAGGGCCACTGAAGCAGACTGTGGTTAGTCACCAGGGTAGTAATGGAGGGTCTCCACCACCCTCTTAATAGCCAAAAATTGTTTTTCAATGGTTGAGTAATTATGCTCACTGGAGAACAATTTTCTACTCAAAAATCTGATGGGATGTTCTTCTCCATCAAAACACTGAGAGCACCGCCACCCCAAACCGAAAGCGCTTATATCCCTCTGTAGAATTAATTCCTTAGAAATTTCTGGATTCTGCAGGACCAGGAATGATGACAAAGCAGTTTTTAAGTCAGAAAAGCCTCTTTTATATCATCAGCTCAGACAATGGTGCAGTTTTTTCTGCCCTTCGTCAGGTCAGTGAGAGGTGTGGCACTATGTGCAAAATTCAGAATGAATTGTCTGTAATAATCAGTGAATCAGAGGAAAGCACAAACTTGCTTCTGCATTTCTTGACATGGATACGCATGCACCTCACCCACCTTATCCAACTTCGGTTTAATCTATCTATCTATCTATCTATCTATCTATCTATCTATCTATCTATCTATCTATCTATCTATCTATCTATCTATCTATCTATCTATCAAACCTATTTCCATACAGTTCCCCAAATAATGTATTTTCAACATACTAAATTTACACTTCTTAGGGTTAGCTGTGAACCCAGCCTGCCTGAAACTGCCAAATACCTTTTGCAGATATTCAAGATATGACCACCAATCTTTACTGAAAATGACCACATCATCGAAGTATGCTCCAGGAATACATGGAATGGGGCCACAGAGGCCAGAGTGGGGAATGTGGTCTTCTCGCAACTGGACTCCTCTAGTGGAGTGGTTTGCAACATGTGCTTGTTTAAATGCAAAGTCTAGGCTGCTTTTGGCCCGTTGCAGGCATTCAGTCTCTGTCAGAATGTGAGTCTCTGCTTCCTCAGGGCCCAATGCAGCACCCCGCTCTTCCCCAGCCACTCTTTCTCTGTGGCCTGTAGCTGCAGTCTGGCTTGTGGAGGTCAGGTGGAGGACAGGTATTCCTCTACGTTACTGAATAAATCGTGTTCAAACTCTGCGCTGGTTTCTTGACTGACTTTGTCAGTGGCAAGTCCCTCCCTTTCTACTACAGAAAGAGGTGTTCTACAGGTTGTTAGGATTCATGGGAAGAGGGCACTCCTCTTCTCTATTAAGAGACCAGGGTGAAGTATTTGATACAGCAGTCCAAAGTTCCCCCTTTTAAATTTCAGAGGGAGTCTCATATTCTTTAATGTCTCCATGAACACAGCAGATGTTCAACCAGTCTGTTTTTGTGTAGGGAATTGACTGGAGCAAGTCACAGAGAACTACACAGAGGTCACTACCAGAGTCCAACAGGGCTAGGATTTCGCCAACTTCAGAGAAACCTTAAAAGTGTCTTTCTTCAACACCCCAGGGGAAGCCTGTGACATGCATACCTGGGCCAGACCGAAGTCCATGGACTGTGCAGGTGGGAGGTGGCACTCCCGAGCCCGATGCCCCAGTTGATTACAGCCAATGCACCTGTGTTCGATCTCAACTGTGGAGTTCCTACGATAGCGCCTTCCGCCTATGGCATCAGTTCAGATGCCCCTACCAGTAGTGTCAGCAAGTCTAGGAGCATGGGTTTGAGCAGGAGAAACTGAGGCAGAGAGTGGCAGCAGATTTTGCTCTGAGGAGAGGTGAGGATGAGGTGATGGCTGAGGCAGCGACTTGTAGCTTCAGTTGATTCTAAATGTAGTTTCAGGTGGAGACTCGATGGTTGGGTTGAAGTCGGGGGCAAGTTAGGATAGCCTATCTGTTTCCAGGTGGTTTGGGCACCATACAATCTGTGGGTCAGGTCTAACAGTGAGTGGACATCTTTCCAGAGCATCTCATCACAAAGGTCTTTGTTTATCCCTGACAAGACTGTGTTAATAGCAAGGTTTTCCACATTGTATTTGAAGGTGTCTCCACGAAACCAGCTTTGAATCAGGTCCACCAAGTTCTGGACCTATCCCTAGATGGGGCATCCAGGATCAATCTACCGCAGCCGAAACTGACGTCCCTTGGCCAAGGAGCTCAAAGCCATATGGAGGAAGATCTGTTGCTTTAGGAAAATCAAACCTTTCAGGAGGAAGGTTTTTTGATGACCTTATAGGACCTCCCCGGTAAAACAGGAGGCCAAAATAGCTGCCCAACCTCTCTTGTCCCAGCCACAAAAGGTCATTGCTAAAGAAGCTGGCTGTTCAAAAAGTGCTGTATCCAAGCATATTAATAGAAAGTTGAGTGGAAGGAAAAAATGGGACAGATGAAGGTGTACAAGCAACAAGGATGACCGCAGCTTTGAGAGGATTATGAAGCAATGTGAAGCAAAAGTATCTGGGACATTGGCTACTCCTGAACCAGAGACAACGTCAAAAGCGTCTTACCTTGGCTAAGAAGAAAACGGATTGGACTATTGCCCAGTGGTCCAAAGTCCTCTTTTCAGGTGAAAGTAAATTTTGCATTTCATTTGGAAATCAAGGTCCCAGAGTCTGGACAAAGAGTGGAGAGGCACAGAATCCAAGTTGCTTGAGGTTGTGAAGGATGGCCGGCCATACTGTATATTCTGGCCCACACCTCCAAGCCGCCATATGTAGCCCTCCCAGCAGCATGGAGGTCCCCCGAATTCCAGCAGGACCTCATGGACCTTGTAGTTTTTATAAACAGCCCTGCTGGATACCATGGGGACCACCAGGAGTCGCTGTAGGGAGGCTTGGGGAGGGCTACATACCCTATAACCCGGAAGTACATCCTAGTCACATGAGCAGTAGGAATGACGTGCTTCCGGGGTGAAGAAAAGGACTTTGTAGCTGACCCAGAAGTGATAGGGAATCTCATGGACTGTACGGTGGGTTCACTTCCGGGTCAGGAGATATAAAATGACCAGTGGAAACTCCCAGACGACGAGCTGAGCTGGGAGGAAGGGTGGCTAAGTGTCTGGGAGTTGGAGGATTGTTTATTGTATTAATTAATGAGTAGTGTGGAGTGGAGAGTGCTTGGTGCATGTAATTATTATAATAAAAATAAGAATTATTGGACTTTTACCTGGTGTTTGGCGTGGTACCTGAGGGTTCAAGGGAGTGATAGTGCTCCCTACTCTGTTGTTCCACTGTGTTTTATGAAGTCCAAAGTCAGTGCAGCCGTCTACCAGGAAATTTTAGAGCACTTCATGTTTCCCTCTGCTGACAAACTTTATAGAGATCCTGATATTATTTTCCAGCAAGACTTGGCACCTGCCCACACTGCCAAAAGTACCAATACCTGGTTTAATGACCTTGGTTTCACTGTGCTTGATTGGCCAGCAAACTCTCCTGACCTAAACCCCATAGAGAATCTATGAGGTAATATCAAAAGGAAGATGAGAGACATCAGAGCCAACAATGCAGATGAGCTGAAGGCCGCTATCAAAGCATCCTGGGCTTGCAAAACACCTCAGCAGTGCCACAGGCTGATCGCCTTCATGCCACGCTGCATTGATGCAGTAATTCATCCAAAAGAGCTCTGACCAAGTATTGAGTGCGTACATGGGCATACTTTTCAGTAGGACAACATTTTGTATTAAAAATCTATTTTTATTGGTCTTATGTAATATTAAAATTTTCTGTGATATTGAATTTTTAGTTTTAATTAACATATCACTGTGTAATGCAGTGTTTCCTAACCTCGGTCCTGGGGGCACACTGTGGCTGTAGGTTTTTGTTCCAACCAGCTTCTGTTTGTAATTGGACTCGTGGGCTAATTAAGTGATGTGTTATTTCCCAATGTGTCTGTGTTTTGGGAACAATATAGGAATTAGAAAACTAAGTTTGGTAAAGTATGTATATATATATATATATATATATATATATATATATATATATATATATATATATATATGTGTGTGTTAAAATGTAGACATGGGAGTAACATTTTTTTTAACAATATTTTCATCTTAATTTTCATTCTACTTTTCCAGGTTAATTAATCCATTATTTACTAATTAGTGGGTCTGATGCTAAAGTAGTTGCAGCCTTTGATTATTCACTGTTGCCAACGTGTCTGCTCTGCTCCTTTTTAATTATCATTAAAAAAAATGGGAGAAACTGCACAGAGAAAGGGCAAAATATAATGAAATCTAAAAAAAGAGAGTTAAGAATTTAAGTCTATAGCAAAAGCAGAAATATTTCTAAATGTCTTATAAATATAAAAATCATGCTGCCGTGCTTTTCTGAATGTAGAATAAAAGAAAAATAATACCAGCTAATTAAATGAGATCAATGTTATCAGATGTTGTCACTGATTAGGAATTTTGTTGGAACAAAACCTGCAGCCACAGTGTGCCCCCAGGGCAGAGGTTGGGAAACACTGGTGTAATGAATCTATATAATATATGAGTTTCACTTTTTGTATTGAATTACTGAAATAAATTAACTTTTCAATGATATTTTAATTTATTGAGATGCACCTGTCAATTAAAATTAATTAAAATTGTAAATTTATTAAAATTAAAATTAAAGGAACATTTTCTAATCAGAGTATAGCCTTAGGTCAAATGAAACATGGGATATTGATCTGGTCAGTAAAGTAGCAGAGAGGGTTATTAATCAGTTTTAGCTGCTTTGGTGTTAATGAAATTAACAACAGGTGCACTAGAGGAGCAACAATGAGACGACCCCCAAAACAGGAATGGTTTAGCAGGTGGAGGCCACTGACAGGTGGAGGCCCTGTTGGGACTCTGGCACCAGAAGTACTCCTGGGTCCAGTATAAAAGGAACTGCCTTGCCACATTTGGGCAAGTCGGAGTCAGGACAAAAGATGACAAATTTCTGCTGGAGGTGTGAAGGGGAGAAAAGAGAGTAATAATAGACACATTGTGTGTATTGGAGAGCCATTGTAAAGTTATTGTGGAAAATAAATCATTTATTTGTACATTAAGCTTGTGTTTGTGTGGTTCTGTCTGACGTTTGGAAGGTTGCAGTCATTGCATATATATATATATATATATATATATATATATATATATATATATATAGATAATATATATTTTTTTTTCGGAAAGCTTAGAGAAAAAGCATTTAGCAAGTGCTATAAAGCTCAAGTGCTTACCAGGGGCCTCATGTATAATGCTGTGCGTAGAACTCACATTATAACATGGCATAAGCACAAAAGCGTACGCACAGAAAAATCCAGATGTAGGAATCTGTTCGTACGCAAACTTCCATGTTCTTCCGCTACATAAATCCCGATCAGCGTGAAAAGTAATGCTCGTGCACGCACCTGCTGTCCAGCCCCAACTCCTGCCATAATTATGCCTTTTTGAATATGCAAATCAATATAAATAGCCCTTAAGCTCAGCCTTCTGTGAAAAGATAATGGGAAAAGCACTGGAGAAAATATAAGAATTTCAGCAAAAACCAACTATTGTTGGTTTAAATAGTGGTATAATCAACAAAAGGAAGTAGATCGAGTGACAGAGTGTCGGAGAAACTCGAAAGCTCAAGTTCACAAAGTCGCACAGTGCCCGAAATAAAAAAGAAGATGAAAAGGCGAGTTGTAGCCCACCGTCTGAGTGTCATATGAAAGCTTATTATGGTACAGAGAAAAAAAAAATAGGCACACAGTGGGAAAAAAGCACGAAATGTCAGCTTTAATCTTGAAATTTCCACTTTAATCATGTAGTTTATTTTGTCATTAAATTAGAACATCATAAACTTCATCTTAAAATCGTTTAATTTACTAGTTTCTCAAATCCCATCGTAACTAAAGTAGCACGTTAAATGCTTTGTTTTGTACTTGATCTTCTATGTGCTCTATCTGTGTGAATCACTACGTGCTTCCGTGCTTTGTCTTCCTCCAACAGAACACAGAATCTTTTACATTCATAATATTACAGCTCTCTGAATAATTAAAATACTGAGATATATACGCAATATCTTTTTTATGATTATAGGAGTTAAAGTATGTTATTAAACATGGTGCAGTGATTGTGTGCGACCTTTGATGAAATTATTGCAGCAGTACTGTCTCTTTCAAATGTACTAACCTCCAATTCCTGTCCTTACTTTTCTTTCTCCAAATACCCAATTGCCACACAATCAGCTCTGTAATAGACGTTAAGCCATCTGTAAGCTTACAACAACGATTTTTCAGAACTTTTAAGGAACATTGAAATATCTTCGTAGTACGTGTTTAATTATTCTATCCTTCTATCCTTCCAGTGTCGCGCCAGCCCAGCAGGAATACAGCACGAGGTAGGATCAATCCGTAAACTAGCTAGCGCTGCGGCACCATGTCCTCACATGTTTAATTATTAACAACTAGCAAAATACCCACGCTTCGCAGCAGCAAAGTACTGCCGTAAAAGTTTTATTAAGAAACCAAAAATTTCGTAAAGATGGGGCCAGCCTTCTACCTACATGGGAAGTTGGAAAATTAGTGACGTTGGAAAGTTCAATATGGCGGCCGACAGTGGCGTCATACCATCAAAATAAGTACGTACAGCGGTTTCGTTTAGCGCAGGGAAGCCACCTACCAAATTTCGTGAAGATGGAGCCATAAATAAGAAAGTTCAACATGGCGGACATTGTCGACCGTTATCGACCGTTATGACCGTTATGTGTAGAATTTTGAAATGAAACCTGCTTAACTTTTGTAAGTAAGCTGTAAGGAATAAGCCTGCCAAGTTTCAGCCTTCTATCTACACAGGAAGTTGGAGAATTAGTGATGAGTCAGTGAGTCAGTCAGTCAGTCAGTCAGTCAGTGAGGGCTTTGCCTTTTATTAGTATAGATACAGATTATTTAAATGAAGTTAAAGTTTTATCTGTATAATATAATCAACATATTTTGCTGCATTTCATCTTAAAAATGATATTGTCATCATATGTAAATACGCGCTTTATAAAGTGGCACAGGTTGTCCAATATTATAACTGTAGTGCAAGTTTACAGTGAGGTGATTGTACTTACAAGTACAAACAGTTCTACAAGGAGCACTTAATGGACTGATTGACTGTGCTTAAAGTTCTTAGGATGAAACTGTTTCTGAACCGCGAGGTCCATACGGGAAAGTCTCTGAAGTGTTTTGCTATGGCTGAGGCAGCGTGCGCTTGATGCTGTATCCCAATAATTCTCTTTCCGATCAGCTGCTGCTGTGATTCCCCACTCAGATACAGTGATATAAATACTCTTAGTGGTGCAGTGAGAGTAATATGGAAAAAGATGATTTGCTGTGGCAACCCTTAACGGGAGCAGCTGAAAGAAGAAAAAGTAGGTGCAGTGACAGTAACAATGCTAAAGCAGTTATGGTATTTGGAATACTATGGCTGTTCCTTGGACCATTATATTGTTACAGGTTAATTATAATCAGATGCATTACACTAATAAACAATATGCGGTTAGTTTCAGCATATTTACTCTATAAAGCCTCATCAGGAATGTGGATCTAAGAAAGAAAGGGTAACCACACAGGAACAGTAGTACTGCTTTGACGCTGGGTGCCGCCAATCTGCAAAACCGAGTGCAGAACTTGCGTATGACAGGGTATGAGGTACCGTGGAAATGTACGTGGTTTTACGCCAAGTGTAGGTTTTATACATCTCGATTTGAACGTGGAAACATTCGTGCGCAACATTTCTGTGCGTATGAAATCTTTATACATGAGGCCCCAGGTGTTCTGGCTGTGAGCGTAAAGGCATTTAACCTATTTAACATCCTCATCTTATCTGAAACTTTGTGTCAAATATCGACAATTCCCATCAGCCAGCACTCTGCTTCAGACGATTTCTTCAGAACAAAGTTTAAATAAGAACATCAACAAAAGTGGCATGTCATCAAAGGTATGCTGCATTTTTTATTTCCTCAACAAATTTAGATAACAATTTCATTGTTTGGCTGGATTACAGCATTAATCTTCTTATCTCATCTTGGATTTTGTTTAGATATGTTGAATTTATAAAAGATACTTTTCCCCTTTTATTTTAATCTGGACCCTTTTCTGAGAAATGTGTAGGCAAAATAAGCGTATGCTATGTTGCCCACCCCTGAAGAAGCAATCTTCCTTTCTTTCTTTCTAAACCTAAACAAAAACCTGTTTTTAGTAAAGTCTAGCTATTGCAAGCTTGCACATGAAACATAAAGCATTCAAAAGCTGTTTTCCTTATCACTACTTCTTTGATGTTATATTTAACAATCTATGATTGAAACTGCGGTGATGTGATGCACTTGGCTATGCATGTGCTTCATTTTACTGTGTTCACTATGTGTAACAATAAATCTGAGAAGAGTGATCATGCTACATTTTTTTAATCAGTGCATAACCTTGCATTTTTGAAAAACTTATCACTGCTGTCCATCTCCATATCATCATTAAGTTTGCAGTTCCAATCAACGATCAGCATTAAGTGCTTTCTGAAGTAAAAAAAAACAAAGAGGAAAAAAAAAAAAAATATATCTGCAAATTAACCAAAGGAGCCAAACCACGATTGAACAGAATGAACCATTATTTTTTTTCTATAGCTATTGGAGGTGCTCTTTTTTCTCATTGTGAAAAGTAAAGAATGGTGTTTTTGAGTGAGTAAAAGTAAATACGGTAGTCACTTTTGCTTTTTTTCATTGGTAGACATTAATTCAAACCCATAAGGCAATACTAATTTTAGACTGATGCAAATGGAGAGTCAAAATTTTTAATCATGCAGTTTTTAACCTCAAATGAATCAAATTTAAATCATGTTAAATTGCTCTTCCCTTCTCATGCCCCTTTGGCCCAGCCAGCTTTAGATGCTTCCCACAGTCCCTGCTGTTTGGAGCTCACTAAGTTATTTCTTTTCACCTGTTCTTTCCTGTACAGTGCTTAAAACATTAAATTCATTACATGGACCATGTTAATCTGCAGCCTGAAAGTGACATTGCTTTTTGTAATTAGTTCAATTAAAACACAATTCTGTGTTTTAACTTTATTGTCTGGCTATAGGCATGGCAAAAAAAAAAGCTTGAACATACAGCAAACAAAAAACACAAAAAGAAGTATTTGTGTATAAGACATTAACAAATGAAAATAATAAACACACTCAAAATTCAAATTATCCCTACTGATTACCTGTTTCAAATCAAATTAATACAGTTCCTGAAATTTCCTGTTTTGCAATGACCATCAACAAAGTACTTGGAAAAGTAGAAATTGATTTTGAGAAGAAATATTACACTCATGGATCAATTATATGTAGCATGTTCAACAGTAGGCAGCTCAAGTGAACTAATACTATTAGCTCTGGAAAAAATGAATGGCACTATAACTGAGACTTATTATTTTAGAAAATATTCCAGGCAAAGCTAGGTACACAGGTAGTTCTATAATATGTTACATTATTGAAGTCACTATCTGTTGATAAACCATGAAAGTTCTTTGATGTTGGAGTCTTCAAGCTGATGACACTTTTCAAGGCATTTCTGGGAAGCTACAAAAATATGGAAATAAAGTCAAGAAAGTGAAAGGGTTAATAATTGCCACACACTTTCTAACGTTCTTGAAAATTCATGATATTGCATAAGCCAATTCTAAACTAAAATAATTTTAGTATGTATTACAGTATGAGTTTTTTAAATAAGCTAATAAATACATGCCAAACCTAAAAAGTTGTATATTTAGCATTTTTTGAAAATTATCTTCTACAGTGATTGACTTTTGTATCTCTATTGTTAAAAACATTCCAAATTTTTGGTACATAAAGAGTTTCTTAGTATTTCTTACCAGTCTGCTCTCTCCTTCAGGGCTTAGTTCTTAACATGATGAGAAGGCCAGCACTTGAAGAGAGATAATGATTAGAGGTCATTAAACAACAAGCTTTCCAAAATGCAGTATATAAAGATGTAAGATCAATAATACTTATTACAATACAATGAAAAGTGCTTTAAAATCAAGCCTAAATGATACTGGAAGCCAATGAAGTAGGGATGAAGCAGGCACAGACACTTACTTTTAAAGAATCCTAGCTGTTGCATTTTTGAGAAGCTGAATCCTGTTTTGTTATTTATTTGTTTATTTTTTGCAACTCTGTTAAAAGCTAACTTGTCATTCTCATGATGTTTTCTTAAGTAACCTGGGTAATGTGGGATATGAAGTTTAATTCAGAATCAACAATGGCACATACAGTTTTTACTTCCTGCTTTGCCTGTGAGATTTTCAATTAAGATCCCAATTGTAGTCAATTAGTAGAATTTATGTATTTTCTCTTATAAAGTAAAGTACTGGTCATCTACTTTGTTACAATGGATAGATGTTCAGTCACAGGGTAAAACACATGCATTAACTGTGTGTTATCTATAGCTATGGAAATTCATGTCATTTTATAATAATTCTGCTGAAGGAGAAGGTGTAATGTGAATACTAACACACCAAGGAAGGATCCTTGTGGCACCATATTCTATATCAGAGGTGTCCAGGTCTGATCCTTTCTGCCACTTTCTTAATCTGTGACCACTTTCTGCAGGTAATTGACTCTGTTCTCTTCATTTTAATGTCCTTGCCTTTTAAGACTCAGTACTTCAAATTGCTTTATTCTTTTCCTCAAATAGCAGCTAAGCAACAATGAGATGTGAAGCGAGACAACAGATGACTAGCTGAGTCGGGACCTCAAAAATCCAACCAATTTAATTCCAACTAGTTTCTTAATTAGAATTCTTGCTGTTTAATTAAACCTGTTATGCAATTCCATGGCTCGCTCTAATTCTGCCACACTAAACATTTCTAGAACTGCTGTTTTTTTTGTGTCTAAGAGTATCATCAAAATGTTTTGTGGACCCAAGCAGATCAGCTGATCTTCACCTTTATTTATTTTGAGATATTGTGTGATGGAATGCCCTGCGGTGGGCTGGCGCCCTGCCTGGGATTTGTTTCCTGCCTTGCACCCTGTGTTGGCTGGGATTGGCTCCAGCAGACCCCCGTGACCCTGTAGTTCGGATATAGCGGGTTGGATGATGGATGGATAGATGGATGAGTGATGGAAACAGGTTTGCGATTAACAGTTGTCTAAAATTCCATGAATATATGACTAAAACCAATTTAGGGCAGAGCCCAAGATGCCAACATATTGTTTTGGGTGGGGAAGAACTCTATGATCTAAGTTGTCAAAAGCAGAAGATCACATTTAGAAGAATACATGCCGACACTTTATTTTCTACAGTATCGTTAATTAGTTCATAGTCCTCAGTAACTGTTTGCAGTTCCTGTCAAACTCCTGCTAGAACACTGCCACTAATCATTACTAGGATACTTTAGTTTGGACAACAAAGTTTGTTTTTTAAAGCTAAACATTTTGCAATGCACTGTATCAATGCATGGTACCCAACCTAAGCATTGGTTTACAACTAATAATTTGATTATTAGTCTCTCTAGTCAAGTCTTACAGAGATAAAAACAACTGCTATAGATGGTCATCCCAAGGAAGGCATGCATATTTCTTTCATATGTGACATTTAGTCTTATCATAAGTGAGCAACCTATTCACTTTATGCTGCAAGAGCTTAATTAACAACTCCTACATAGAATGTTTAACACTTTTGAGGCTGAGATATAGTAAACTTTAACTTTTTCCAAGTTGCAGCCAAGTCAGCCTCTGTCAGACTGCCAGGGACCTGTTGGAGATTACACTAGATTCCAGTTGTTAGTTAAATATCATGTAATTTTTGGGACCTCCTGTACAGGGATGCATGTTCTCAGATGCTAAAAGGATCCTTATGACATCAAATAAATTCAGGTTAAGATTTTCTTTATTTCTGTATAATGGAAGTTCTCACAATAACCATAGTCACTTCAGAGATAAGAGACCAAATAGTAAGTTTTATAGCATAAACAGACAAATTTATTCAGAAAATATTTTATTTGCTTAAAATGCTTTTTATGAAAGTTGCCTTTTCATGTCTTATAGAAAATCCATATTTTTAAAACATATTTGATTAGTCAAGCTTTTGCCCTGACTTTCTTCACCTTGAGCCATTAGTATGATGCCATTTTACATATTCAATTCAATTCAGTTTACTTTTATATAGTGTTTTTCATTGTGTACAAGCACAGATAGCTGTCACACATTCTCTAGTAAAGTGTAAGTATAGACTTTACTAATTATTAAATGCAGAATTAGTACACATAAAGACAAAGATTGTTTAAACACACAAATAATAAACTATTATGTATGTGTTTCTTTTTTTGTATGTCCTTCCCCTTTACATAGCTATACCTATGAAATTACTCCACAGACATCCTTTTCTAGGACAAATACAACTGGGAACAATCTACACTTAGAAAATGATTCTTTAGGGGGGCTTAATTAATTAACACACAATTCCATGTAAATAAATAAAATAATTCAAATTTAGATCACTGTGTTTAATCTAACACTACCCAAATAAGTTACTTCAGTGGAGTAAGTTATGTTAACGTATTTTATTTCAATTACCCAAACATACTTTAATTACTAACTGTTAAGCAAACAGCTCTTTTAAACCCAATACCTGAATGTTAAGCCAAGTCAAGTTCAAGTCAAGTTGAGGAGCATGCACTGGTACAGTGCATTGCCGCACCCACTTCATGATGAAACAACTCGGGATCCCAGTTTGCAACCCCCCAGGCAGACACATGGTCCAGTCCTACCCTCCGGAAATGACCCTCTATCTGCCGTAGCCAGGTGTTACGTGGGTGACCCCTTAGCCTAGTCCATCCACTCAGGTCCCCAGCAATGAGGATCATACGAGCCGGATCACCCTCGGGGAAACCTGCCACATAACCGTAGTGCCGTAACTGATGCTCCCTCACAATGCAGGTAATTTGCCTCATTCAAGACTCCATGAGCAACCGCTCATTCGACACAAAGAAAAACCAACAGTATCCAAGGATTTTCTGGAGAGACACAGTACCGAAGGAGTCCAGTCTCAGGTCACTGGATATTGTCCATGTCTTGCAACGATATAGAAAAACAGGAAGCACCAGGACTCTAAAGACTTGGACCTTCGTCCTTTTGCATAGATATTGGGAGCGCCACACCCCCTTTCCAGCAACCTCATGACCTCCCCATGCTCTCCCAATCAGTCAACTGACTTCATAGGAAGAGTCACCAGAGGCATGAATGTTACTGCCAAGGTAAGTAAACAACTCGACAAGGTCGACACTCTCCGCAAACAGACATATTGCTGAAGATCACAGCATCGTCAGCAAAGTCAAGATCCATGAACCTTTCTTCACCGACAGATGCCCCACAGCCACTGAACCCCACGACCTTGCCCAACACCCAGTCCATACAACCATTGATCAGAGTAGGAGCAAGAACACACCCCGACGAACCCCAGAATCAACTGGGAAAAATGCAGAGGTTCTGCCTCCACTCTGCACAGCACTCACAGTACCAGTGTACAGGTCGGCCATGATATATAGCAACCTTGAGGGGAACCTGCGAACTCTCATGATGTCCCACAGGGCAGCTTGATCAACCTAGTTTAACACTTTGTGAAAATCAACAAAGGCTGCAAAGAAACTGCCGATATTCGTGTTTGCGCTCCATGAGAACCCTCAGTGCCAGGATGCGGTCAATGGTAGACTTCTTGGGCATAAAACCAGACTGTTCCAGTTGCTGGTAGGTGAGCAAGTGATCACGAATCTTATTGAGGACGACCCTAGCAAGGACCTTACCCGGCACAGAGAGCAGTGTTATCCACCTGTAGTTGCTGCAATCCAAGCAATCACCCTTCCTTTTCCCATTTTCCAGTCAGTTGGGATGATGCCAGTCTATCAAATTGAAGCAAAGATTGCTTACAATGCCACGAGGACAGCCTTACCACCAGCCTGGAGAAGTTCACTTTGGATACCACAGATCCCTGCAGCCTTTCCCCCACTCAGCTGGTTCACCACCTGTGCAATCTCAGTGAGACTGGGTGGTTCACAGCTAATTGGAGGATCAGCCTCAAGAACTGTAAACCCAGAGATATCCAACGTTATAGCCAGAGGATCAGTTTTGAACAACTGCTCAAAGTAGCCAGCCCAGCAGGTAATGGAATATGCTTAAAGTTGCTTTGTAACAGCAAATCATCCTAAAATAATTTTTGAAAGCTTCAAACATGTTTTTTATGAGTAAATTCAACCTAAAACAACTGGGTAATGGCAACATACCCTAGAAATGATTTCTGTGAGTGGTGCTGTGATTTAAAGCGATCCCTTCACATTGTTCCTACATTAGTTATCCAAGTCAGTTTTACAAGAAAGGATGCATAATGCCTTGAAACCTGCTTCTCTTGAATAAAGGTATTTCAAATTAGCTGTGTAATACAGTAACAACACACCCCAAGAGTATGCAGAGCGTGGTTAACTTTCTTTTGAAACAAATGTTGCAGTTTAACCAAACAGATGACAAGAATCTGTAAAACAGTACAACTTTAATTCTCCTCCATTCACCATCCTCCTTGTACCCCTCATATCCTCTACACTCTCAAGTTAACACATAGACATACAGTGTCACTTCTTCATAAATAGCTTGCTTTTGCACACAGAATTTAAATATCTAAATATTTATAAATATCTAAAACCCAGTAGTTATTCCTGCAAAATACATTTAACCTCATAAATTAACAATCATGTTATGAGTTTACAATGGCAGAAATAAACCTTAATTAACACCATTTAAGCTTGAAGCACATAGTGTAGTCTTGAGTTCAAATTGGTACCCTTCTCACACAGGCTTCTTTCTTATTCCTGAGGTTCCCCTAAATTTTTGTTCTTTTTTCAAAAATACATGGAGCCACTGACTCGACCGCCTTACACTTCTTGTGTTAATGCTGAGACAAGATAAAAGACACTCCAGGTATTATCATTTGGCAATGCATATACAGTATATGGGGCCATATTGCTCAAGCAATTATTGGAAAGATAAATACTTTGAATGCCCCTTGTACACCATACTAGGTTTCTTGACCATGATGGAGGACCCACATACAATGTGAAATGTCTTAGCACTTTTCCTGTCAGTGTAAGCCTTCATTTCTTTTTGTTTTTGACTACTGTTTAAAAGCTCCTTTTATGTATGAGGGATAGAACAAATGTAGTTTGTGGGGGTCAGTTAATGATAATACATTTTTAGGTGAACTGACTGTGTAATCCAAAATGGCATTATGGCTTTGCGATTATACCATTAAACTGAATAAGAAGGGTAGAATTGATGACTAGAAAGTTATCATGAATATGCTGTTAACTACACACCCATAAACAAGCACCTATGTGTATATGCAATGTGAAAGCAATATTAGAAATACAGTAGGTGTCATTATCTTTCGTAAAATTGCTGCTGCCTGGTTACACTGCTTACCTTTGCCAGCAATACAGAATCATCTTACCATTTCCAAAATATATGATGACTTGGACAAGTACACTTCTAAAAGAGTTTAGGTTTCGCTTTTATTTAGTAGCATTGCCACATATCATGCTATTGGTTTGTCTGTTTAAATGATGTCCTTGTCCTAGATTCTCACTTAGCTTATGTATAGTGGCAATACCCTACCACCTTATATTTCTAGGGCATAGTTTTAGACCTTACCCCATCATCTTAATTAAAAGTCTGGGAAGTCCCTTAACACCTTTCTTTTTGAAACAGGGGATGGAAGTGATTAAAAAGAGAAATATAGATAGGTGAGCGAGCCCATGAGGAATTACCTACTGAATCCAAGGGAAATATTCAGTAGTTGTACTTAGGGATTCTTCCTGTGCTCAGGTGATTGGAAATGCGACAAGACCTGGAAATCAACAGAAGCATGCTGCTGAGGACTTCAGGTACAATTCTGACTTGCCAAATACACTGAAAAATGGATTCTTTTAAGAATCAGTAGGATTATTAGCATTACTCTTGTTTTGGGAAGACAATCCTCAGTACAACAGTTGGTTGTAACATCAGTGTATTTACAGTACTTGGCATAGGACTTGTAAATGTGTTCAAGACACAAACTTGAGTTTTTTTTACTTATAGAAACTTTATGAAGTGGGTGTTCTTCTTCTTTCTTCAGCTGCTCCTGTTAGGAGTTGCCACAGCGGATCATCTTTTTCCATATCTTCCTGTCTTCTGCATCTTGCTCTGTCACACCCATCACCTGAATGTCCTCTCTCGCCACATCCATAAACCTTCTCTTAGGCCATCTTCTTGCCCTCTTGGATGGCAGCTCTATCTTTAACATTCTTTTCCTAATATACCCAGTGTCTCTCCTCTGCACATGTCCAAACCAGCACAATCTCGCTCCTTTAGTTTTGTCTCCCATCCGTCCAACCTGAGCTGACCCTCTAATGTACTCATTTCTAATCCTGCCCATCCTCGTCACACCCAGTGCAAATCTTAGCATCTTTAACTCTGCTACCTCCAGCTCTTTCTCCTGCTTTCTGTTCAGTGCCACCATCTCCAATCCATATAACATAGCTAGTCTCACTACTATCCTGTAGATTTTCCCTTTTACTCTTGCTGATAACCATCTGTCACAAATTACACCTGACACTCTTTTCCACCAATTCCACCCTTCCTGCACTCTCTTTTTCACCTCTCTTCCACAATCCCAGTTACTCTATATTGATAATCCTAAGTATTTAAACTCATCCACCTTCACCAGCTGTACTCCCTGCATCCTCATGATTCCACTGACCTTCCTCTCATTGACAAACGTGTATTCTTTCTTGTTCCTACTGACCTTCATTCCTAATCCTCTCCAGAGCATATCTCCACCTCTCCAGGGGCTCCTCAACCTGCTCCCTACTCTTGCTCCAGATCACAATGTCATCAGCAAACATCATAGTCCATGGGGACTCCTGTCTAATCTCGTCTGTCAACATGTCCATCACCACTGCAAATAGGAAAGGTCTCAGAGCCGATCCTTGATGTAATCCCACCTCCACGCTAAATGCATCTGTCACTCCTACCACGGACCTCACCACAGTCACACTTCCCTCGCACATATCCTGTACAACTCTTACATACTTCTCTGCCACTCCCGACTTCCTCATACAATACCACAACTTCTCTCGATGCACCCTGTCATATGCTTTCTCCAGGTCTACAAATAAACAATGCAACTCCTTCTGGCCTTCTCTATACTTCTCTGTACCATACTGCTGCTCACCAATCATCACCTCCCTTCTTAACTGAGCTTCCACTACTCTTTCCCATAACTTCATGCTGTGGCTCATCGGTTTTATCCCCTTGTAGTTAACACAGCTCTGCACATCCCCCTTCGTCTTAAAAATCGGTACCAGTACACTTCTTTTCCACTCCTCAGGCATCCTCTCACTTTCCAAGATTCCATTAAACAATTTGGTTAAAAACTCCACTGCCATCTCTCCTAAACAAGTCCATGCTTCCACAGGTGTGTCATCTGGACCAACGGCCTTTCCATTCTTTGTCCTCTTCATAGCTGTCCTTACTTCCTCCTTGCTAATCCGTTGCACTTCCTGGTTCACTATCTCTACATCATCCAACCTTCTGTCTCTCTAATTCTCTTCATTCATCAGCCTCTCGAAGTACTCATTCCATCTTCTCAACACACCCACCTCGCTTGTGAGCATGTTTCCATCTTTATCCTTTATCACCCTAACCTGCTGCACATCTTTCCCAGTTCGGTCCCTCTGTCTAGCCAATCAGTACAGATTCTTTTCTCCCTCCTTAGTGTCCAACCTCTCATACAACTCATCATACACCTTTTCTTTAGCCTTTGCCACCTCTCTCTTCACCTTGCACCTTATCTCCTTGTATTCTTGTCTACTTTCTGCATATCTCTGACTATTTCACTTCTTCTTTGCCAGCCTCTTCCTCTGTATACTCTCCTGTACTTCTCCATTCCACTGCCAGGTTTTCCTCCTTCCTCTGTCCAGATGTCATGCCAAGCACCCTTCTTACTACTTCTGCTGTAATTGCTCTGGTAACTCTTCATTGCCACCAAGTGCCTGTCTTACCTCCCCTCTAAACTCAACCTTACAGTCTTCTTTTTTCAACTTCCACCACTTGATCCTTGGCTGTAACTTACAAATACAAAATCAAATACAAATCCTGTATGCTTTCTATAGTTTTGCTATCCAGGGCTTGATTTTTTTGCTGTGTATACTGGACTTTGAAGTTTGTGTTGCACATTAGATTTTGGGGCAGGTTATAATAATGTTTAGGGAATTTTACTTTTATTCTGTGCCAGATCATTTGTCTTCAAAGTTTGCCAGTGTTCTGTCTGATTTTTATTTGGTCTCCTTTAGTATCAATCTTATGGTCATTTTTGTTATTGCTCTGTCATTTTGTCAGTAAAATGAGGGTTTGTTCCAGTTTAGGGTAATGGTATTTGGTTTAAGGAATGCAAGAGCATTGTTTTATGGAGCAAATTCTGTGGGAGTTGATTGGAAACTTGTGCTTCATCTTTGTTGATGACATTGTTGTCTTCTCCCTACCAAATAAACAACACTTACAGGACTGGTGAACCTGTTGATGATATTAGTGTTGCATGGAGAGATCGAATTGTTACTGCAGTCGTGAAAACATAAGATTTACTTAAAAATATAATTTTGCCAAGAGCTAAGAGTAAGAAAGCAAAAAAGTTTTTAGTAGTAAGAAATAATTTTTTTTTTGTATTTTGTAGTTGCATGAGTGGCAATGCAAAAAGCTGGTCTGTCTAAACATCCTAGAGGATCTTTACTGGATGTATTGTTTTCTATTTTTTGTATTTTTAGTAAAACTTGTTACTGACCTGTGCAAGTGTGAGAAACATACAAAGCATAAGTACAGTAGGACCTACAAGGTCTCTGAGCTGCTGTATTTTTCTTTCAAATTACAAGGTTGATCAGATAATGGGAGAACACCTTTGAATCCTAAAACTCAGTATATAGAGATGAAAATATTTTTGACAAAATTAAAAACGACAGTGATGAACTATACACACAAGCCACTTACGTTTCCTGGTCTTGGATTTTTTTTTCATCCAGGTACTACTCTTTCCTAAGACATGCAACTTAAGTCATGCATCCAGTACTAGAAAGCAGGTGAAGTTCTACTTTTGGTTTCCACTACGTGTTTTCTGAAAGCTCCTGCAACTAAACATTTTTAAGTGTATTGGAACATAAAAAATATTCAAAAAGGTATTGCCAGTGCTACTTGATATGATATGGAGAATGGCATTTAGGTAAATATTAGAAGTTGGGAAAAACTGACATACAGCTCAATAAAATACATTGCAAAGAAAGTCTAAAATAAGAGTATAAAAATCCAAAAGATCAACATATTCTTAACTTTACCTTTCATGTATGTGAGTACTGTGGTACCCGGATGGGGGTTTTACCCATCCAGGACGCCCATGAAGACCAGAGGAGGGCTTGTGTCTCCTCCAGACCTCGAGGGGGCGACCGCGGGTAAAGAGCTGGGAAGTTCAACCCTGTAGGGCCTGTGGTCACCGCCAGGGGGACCCCAATACCTGGAGGACCTTGGACCTCAGCACTTCCACCACACCAGGAAGTGCTGGGGGGAATAGGAACAGGGACACCAGGAGTGCTTCCGGGGAGACAGTCGGCACTTCCGCCACACTGGGGCGTATCGGTGGGAGATTGCTGGGAACACACCTGGAGCACATCTGGGTGCTTATTTAAAGGGCTGCCTCCTTTCAGAGTTGGACTTGAGTTGGGTGGAAGAAGGATGAGGTCTTTGGAAGAGAGAAGGAGGCGGTCTGAAGAGACAGAGAGAGAAGGCATTGTGGTGTTGGCCTGGACTATGGGGTATTGGGGCTTGTGAGCTGACTGTGAAATATGTAAACCCTCAATAAATGTGTGTGGGGTGATTACAACGTGTCTGCCTGTCTGTGTCCGGGTCATATTCCACAGTATGTAAATACAGTATTTGTTGCTTATGTTTGATGTACAGGTAATTGGTTTTCAAGTTACCACCATCTTCAGAGTTCTGGTTTATGATGGAAAAATACCTGGAACCAGGAATGTATTCTTATTCTGATTGTTATTCCTGGTTTCCACAGGTTCTTAGTATTAGCAGAAAAATGGAAAAATTGACCCATTATAACAGAGCGGGGTGCACGAGTGAATGGAATTTGTGGCAACTGGGTTGGCTCATCCTTTGCTCCTGTTTCAAGTGGGATAGAATCAGAAGATGAATTCACCCTAATAAAAGGACAAGTGCCTGTGTTTCTGTTTGGTTGCTGTGTCTCTGTCATTCCAACAGGTGGCACATCACAAGCATGTTTGTGATATTCCATCTGTTGGAATGACAAATGTAATACATTTTATAACTACATGCATTACAAAATACATTCCGGTAGGTGATGTACTGCAATGTTAACACTGAAGTCTAAATTGATTGTTTAGTTTTTAACCAATTTTAGATGGGTAGTACAGCTAGTAAATTAATATTGTCTTTTGGAAGATTTTTTTAACTAAGCCATATATTTTTTGACAAAGATGATTAAATTATATTAGTAAAAATTGGTTGTCGTGTTAATGTGTTTCATTAAAAAAACTATTTTATGCCACTTGTATTTTGTCCTTAAGGCTATTTCTATTCTTTTTAAAAGTTGTCAGATTTTTCAATTTCCATTACATGACTCATTAGTTTGTTCCAGGTATCTATGACATATTTGAAAAATATCAAAGAATGGCTTTCCTGTGGTAAACCTCTGACTTATGAGCTCAGCACACTGTCGCTGCACTAGTTGCAGATCAGCCTTGCTGTCAACCTAACACATAAGCATTCAAACCCGTTGAACTCAAGAATTTCTTTAAACTAGACAATTAGAATTTCCTTGTCTGTTGCACGATGCCATCACTGCTATACCATATTTGCATGGCCAGGAAAGCTAACAATTAGAGTAAGTGTAGACAGCTATAGAACAGATTTCAAAATAAAAATATTATATCATGATTAACATTATAAGAAGGCTAATTCAACAAGATTTAAATTTAAAGACAAAAAACTTCTTACAGTACATTAGTATTAGGGCCATGTCAATGATGGCTGTTTATTCCAAATTCGGGTGGGGGGCACTCTTCTTTATTCTCTTGCTTTAGAATCTGTAAAAGTTTTCTTGCTTTTTTGCATGGTTGGGAGTGATCAGTTGACGAGAAAAATACAGGTCCAAATGCATTATTTGATATATTCAGTAGTTAAATAAAAATCAAAAATTACTTAATAAGCAGGTGTTTTCTGGGATACAATAAAAATATATGTAAAAATTGCTCTTTTGCTAATCATCCATGAGAACATTTTCTAAATTTCCTGTTTTCTGGTCAATGGCACTGCAAAAATGAGCACCAAACTGAAGCCAAACAATTACAAAACCTTAGTTTATTGCTGGCACAGACATGGTTATGCCTGGCAGAAACATGAGATGACAGAAATACAGTAATATAAGGATCAGGAGATGGACATGACAGGAACAGGGCCGCCATCAGGGGGGAAGAGGAGATACTCCCATATTGGGCCCAATAAAAATATCACTTGCCGGGGGCCTGGACATCCTTTGCTATTATGTTGGAGAGGTGGAGCCTCGTCCCAGTGGCCAGGACATTTACAGCTGCCACTGCTGGCTATATGTTGTGACCTTGCTCTCCTTCCCTTTGTGTGTCACATGCCTCCATTAAGCAGCAGCTGTTCCTCCTCTCTCCCTCCCTGTAGGTTTTATTTGCTGTCAGACAGCCAGAGGAGGCAGTACATGGGTTGGCCAACACTGCTTGTAGATTGTGTGAGCAGCCTTGTTCCTGCCTCACTCCATCTCCCTCCCTAGTGGGCCAATGGGGAGTCAAAGCACTGCTGCCCTCTAATTGGCTGTAATCTCACATGCTCTGCCCACCCCCTGTGTTCTCATCAGCCTCACCCTCCCTTAGTCAGTGAGATCACTGAGGAGAGGAGAAATGTTCCTTGAAGGCAGGCAGCCTGCAGTTCATTGTGCATATTTTATTTTTGCATCCCAATACTGTTTTCACTCTTTATTTCACTGTGAAAACAATTTAGTAGTCTATAAGTCACATAGATCACTATGGTCATAATTTCAGCTTGAAAGCAATTCATATATTTATTTTTTGCTGTTGCCATATTAAACAATAATGTATCCTCTTATGTCTGGTTATCAAAAATGTAAGGAAAGAAAAGAGTGAGAGCAAGAGGAGGAAAGCTTAAAAAAGAAAAAAAGCATCTTGAAGTACTTTAAACCGGAAAAGCAGCCAATAAGGTGTTGGAATGTATTAAGCTTCTGAAGCAGTTCTGCAAGTCATTCCACATCTAAATGAAGAAAGAATGCCTTCTTGCTCCAATCCACAAATGAAACTTTGACGGTGAGTAAAGAAGACACACCCTCTAGTGCCAGGCCAATTGCTGCTGCTTTGAAATTATTGTTCTACTCTCTATGATGGAACACTTTTGCCTCTGAACTTTCAGAGACTGTAGAACCATTGTGCAGCATATCCATTGAGGTTGTCCCCTTTACTGTTCCAAGTGAATCCTCTGAAAGTGTTGACTATTTAGAAGATGTGACTTGGAAGGACCCAGCATTGTGGTCAGAAGTCCTTAAGGACAAAGAAATGATTGTGTGTTCAGGATTAATGACAGAAGAGGAGTTCAAGGAAATGGCACATTGTATGACTTAAGATGTTGATGGACTTTTTTAGTGAATTTCTTCTCTATGCAAAATCATCACATGGACATGAAAAATTTTTATGAGACTGGCTTAGATGGAGCAATAGCATACAAGCGTTATACTGCATAAGTTATTTTTAAATTTTCCACTAACTACAGCAGCAAGGGTACAAGTTATCTCTGCAGAAAAGAAGGCTTTGGTCCTATGAAAAATATGTGTCATAAGGTGTACATTGGATTGCCAGGTCATGAACAATTGGCTCAGCACAGGAAACACTCCACTCCACACCAATCTGCTTCTGACTTTTGTGTGTAAGTTTGTATTTGGCATTAATAAAGTTTGCATTTAGGGGAGACACACAAAGAATTGGGGTTGTTAAAAATGGAAATTTTCTAGGAACTCTTGAAATCCTATCTTGATACGATGTATTACTTAATAATCATTTAGAAAAGGAAAAGATATTTATAAAGGAAAGATATTACCAGCTCATATATCTATCTTGGTCTTCCCAAAACAAATTTATTGATATTTCTGGAAATCATGTTCTGAATAACAACAACATTTATTTATATAGCACATTTTCATACAAAAAGTAGCTCAAAGTGCTTTACATAATGAAGAATAGAAAAATAAAAGACACAGTAATAATATAAACTAAGTCAACATTAATTAACATAGAATAAGAGTAAGGTCCAATGGCCAGGGTGGACAGAAAAAACAAAAAACTCCAGACGGCTGGAGAAAAAAATAAAATCTATAGGGATTGTAATGCAGACCATTAGACTGCCCAGCCCCCTCTAGTGAATGCTAGTCTTTCTGAAAGAAAATAAGCAATATATTTTACCATCATATGTGGTCCTTCACCTCACATTTCTCATAGAGAACAGAATGTAATAGTTATAAGAGATGTTCACCGAGATCCATTAGAAGGAAGTCAGAGCATTCAAGAGAGGGTCCTTGAGTTTTTTGATTTATTTATAAAGATGGGAAAAAATTGCGGAAATGATAATATCAAGAATAAGTCATTATGGAATCGGTCTCAGTAATAGTAGAGTTCAGGGATATGATAATGGAGGAAATATGTCTGGCAGAATTAAAGGAATACAAGCCAGAATCAGGGATAAATATCCTGAAGCTATATTTTGTCCTAGTGCTGCTCACAGACTTAGTCTTGTAGGAGTACATGTTTTTGGATTATACTGCATGTTCTTTGCAGCAGCAGTCCTGAAGAATGGAACACCTTAACTGTAGAAGTAGGCAGTTTTTTACATGTGACACCAGGTGGAGTGCACAAATAGAAGCTGTTCGGCCTATTTCTCAAAGACCTTCAAGCATTCTCACTGCACTGGAGAAGATCATGACATTTGGGAAACTATCAACAGATGGACATTTTTCATTCTTAATATTTTTCTTCATTTAAAGGCACTTTTTGGACAAAATTCTTGGAAAAAGTTCTGCAAAGTTTTGAAGAGAAGAATAAAATCTTGCAGCCCATGTCTAATTCTATGGATATTGCTGCTGCTAATATCAAGGCTCTAATTGAAGAAATACAGTCACTTAGTGAAAACTGGCTTTCTCTGCTTTCAGAAACTACAGTGGTAGTGAATAACATGAATATTCCCACAGAATTAATTAATACGCAACAGCTTCATCAAACAAGAACACGATAAGAGGATGTACAACATAACTTCTAAGTAAAATGTTCTTACTGACAATAATTTCTGACCATTATCAATGGTTTAAGTCAATGGAAGATATCTGTGAGTTGTTTGCTTCTATCTTGAAATTAAGGAAACTTCAGGATGAAGATCTCATAACTTCGTAACATGAATTGATCTCTGCATACCCACATGACTTTACAGAATCCTTACTGGGAGAACTACAGCATTTTCACAAAGTGTATGTGGCTACTTTTTTAGAGGATCTGCTGCCATTAGATTTACTGAATGCCATCTGTGACCTACAGCTTCAGGGAATATTCATTTAGTTATGTATTTCTCTAAGATTATTTACAACTTAATAACGCTTCGACATTCAGTGGCAGCAGGGGAAAGATTTTTTATTAAATTGTCCTTAATCAAGAGCTACCTACATTCAACAATGAGTTAGCTGCATTGCTTGCAAAAAAGGTAGATTTCAAGGACCTCATAAAAGACTTTGCAAACTGGAAGGTGAGATGGATGACTTATCCAAATATTTAGAAAATGCTTTGACTTTTGCAATATTGGATCTTTTAAACAAGTTTTTGGACAGTGTGGTTTGTGCTAGAATATTGATACTCATTAAGTACTTAATGTGTCATCTCTTAAACATCTTTATGTATAATACGCTACTGTGGCTGTTTGTTTGTCTGCCCAGGATTTTAAATCACCTGTAGCTCAAAAAACCGTTTGACATATTGACCTGAAATTTGGTGCATATATACTATATGACGTCTACTATCCACTTTTGGGGTGATGATTGACCACCAAGGTTATTCCTCTTTTTATTTTTATTTTATTTAATTGTAGAATCATCCCTACCACCTTCGCCATCACTTCCCCTACCTCTTCATATCTTACATCATTCTTGAGGCAGATTAAAGACTTAAGTGCCAGCTTAAGTGAAAAACCAAACAAAGTAACTAAGTAATTGCAACACAAACACTGATTTAATCAGTTTTAACACGAAAACATGCGGACAAAAGAAAAGAAGTGGGCAGCTAGGGTGGAGAAAAGAAGAGCTGCTCAGGAAGCAGCAGGGGCATCAACCTCTGAGCAGACGAATACTAAATGTTCAGCGAAAGAGTATAAAAAAGATGAATGCTCAATTCAATTGTATTCACTGTGCCATTACTGGTATTTATATGTTTAAATGCCAACTAAGACATTTGAAAGTATTTTTTTCTATATACTATACTATACTGTATTTTATTGAAAATGTTGCTGCTAAAGCTTCTGTTTAGTTTCGTACTTGAAGAAAATTGTTTTTCTCATAATTTAGAAAGTGTTCATCTTTTGACTAAAAGATTCAACTGAATGACTCTTACTTATTGGAACTCAGTAGTTATAGGAATGATTAGTGGAAAAATACGAGGTGTGGCAGAAAAGTAATGAGACTGATGTTTTATTTACCAAAGTTTTTATTTTTTTCAAACATCAATGTTATCCCCTTCAAAGTAGTTCCCTTGGGCAGCTACACACTCGGAGAAGTTGTTCCCACTGTTGGTAACAGCGCTGGAAGTCTTCAACCGGTATGGTCTTCAGCATGTCTATACACTCTTTTGGATGTTTTCTAAAGTCCCGAATTGACGTCCTTTGAGGACATTTTTCAGTTTAGGAAAAAGGAAAAAGTCACACGGACTGAGGTCAGGTGAATAAGGGGGCCGGGGAACCACAGGAATGCCTTTTGAGGTCAAAAATTCTGTTATGGAGAAGGCAGTTTTTCAGCACCATTTTGGCACAGACCTTTCGCATGTGCAAATGTTCAATCAAAATTTGATGAACGGTAAATCTGTTCAAATGTAATTCTTCACTCAACATTCTTAATGTTAAACGACGGTCTGATCTCACAAGAGTGTTCACATGTTCGATGTTTTCATTGGTTTTCGAAGCTGAAGTCCTCCCTGAACGGTGAACATCTTCAACGTGTTTTCTGCCTTCCAAAAATGATTTGTGCCAGCGAAAAACTTGAGCTCGGGATAAAGAATGTTCCCCATAGGCCTGTTTTAACTTTTCAAACGTCATACTTGCCGTTTAATGGCACAGTGTTGCTCCAAATTCCGCTGTTCCATTTTGCGTGACGCACAACCAAAAACACAACTTCGCTAATAGCAGTCATAAAAATCACGTAGTTAACGGAAGGAGTTGAAACTCGCACTGAGCTATGGGAGGGTACTGATACACGTGCTCTATCAAGGACAACAGCGCAGCGTTGCCAGATTGCTTGCAGTGTTGCCAGTCTCATTACTTTTCTGCCACACCTCGTATGTCAGTACCATTCACTAGTGTAGCTCTGCTGTTTTTACATTTAGATGTGCAGAACCATTCTAACATAACTACGGAGATAGCATTATTTTCTTCTAAACTACATATTTCACCTGATGGCTCAACTAAAAGTATCATACTTATATATTTTAAATGACAATTGTTCTGGACTGCCTCCTTAAGAATGCAAAATATTGATATGTAAACATATGTCACTCAACCCTGTGATATAACTGAAACTGTATTTATAATTCTTCTTTAAGATTACATAACACTATTCACATCTGTGTAAGAGCCTGAAGAAGTAAATTAAAGCAACTCTGTAGTGGGTTGTTGTACACTAAACAGGTAATTATCTCTTCAGAAGCACTGGTTCCTATCAGTTATGGATCTCTGCTATACTCTGACAAGAGTTTGAAGCCATATAACAATCTGACCATAGACTCTATTACCTAGCTGATCCCCTACCCCATGTTATCTCTACCCTGCTTCTGCATTAATGCAGAGACCTTTTATGAAGTGACTGGGGTGTGGGAAGAAGAACTTTCAGGACAGTGCATGGGTGGGCAGTAGGGGTGTGGTTGGGAGGTGGGTGTGGCTGGACATCTCTTCCAGGAAGTCTAACTGACTTAGGGGACCAATCGGAGATCTGGAGAGTTTAATTAATGACAGCAGCCATCCCTGCCAAGATGGTAAGTTTGCAGTCTATGCAGACTTACAACAAGTTACATGGGTAGCAATCCACTACAGGATTTCTTTAAGCAACATTCTTATTTAACAAATTCCCAGTATGGCTCTGTGGAAATCAGTAGCAGTGTACAGGTTTCATTAATTTGTATGATGTATAAAATACATCTTCTATATCCACAAAAACGCATCAGTTATCATTTAAGTAAATTTTGTGCTAATAAATATCCATTTCTGAATACATGACAATAAAATTTATTGAAGATTGGATATAAATAAACTGGGTTTGAGTTGATTCTTACTACAGCTTAAACAGACTGATGAAAGACAAAAGCATTAAGCCATTAGTCATTTATTCAATACATCCTGCAAGAACAAAAGGTGAGATTTCCATATGGTGGTGTGTTGGAATTAATTTAAGAATTTCTAAGTTGTTGTGATGTGATCCTTAAGGCTGAATTGTGTGAAAAGGTGCTATATGGGCACAGACCTGACACAGACTGACACCGTGAGGCACACATAAAATAAATAAACTTTTTACTTTCTTCACCTGTGGGGCACATCTTCCCCGTGTCCCACAGGCACAACACAGTACTTATTACTGTTATTTTTATTTTTATAGCTACTAGTAAAATATCTTGGTAAACTCATAACATGCATATTGCTTATGCAGGGCCATATTGGAAAGTTTACTGGATTGGTGTCTGTCCAGGTTAAGTGCCAGAATGCACCTGATGACCGTGGTCTTGTTTGAAAATAGTTGTAAGTAGGGTGTGACTTGAAAGAATCTCATGGCAAAAGTCTCTGTTTCACTGAACTTCCTTCCAAAAAGTCTCTTCAAAAAGTCATGCCTTGTTGCAAGTTTAGTCTTGTCTCATCCCAAGATTTTTTTATTATAATATTTATTATAATAGAGAGATTTGAGCACCTGTGGAATATACAGGCTTGCAGGCCCACAAGAATCAGCATAAAACTTAGGTTGAGATTAGAGCTAAAGCAAAAATAAATAACTATTTGCACTGATACGTGTGTATTCTTGTTATGCTGCAGATGTTGGTGCATCATATTTTTCTTTGGTAAAGAAGTGGTGGAGATTGTTGTTACATAGCATTTGATTGGTTAAGTTATCTTAAAATAGATTTGTTTAAATTAGGTTAAGTTAGATTAGGTTAGTTAGTCTGCCTCAACGTGGTGGCAGGCTCGATGTGGTGGCAGGCTTATAAATCTTTTTACTTGACAGAAGTTTGGGTATGTGGTGGCCCAGAATTTTACCTAGAATGGGGCTAAGAAATTTATGATGGCAGCCCTGGATGTGAATCATAGTCACAGAGGTAGAAACTGAACGTAGCACCAAACCTAGTAGCCCAGTACATAAAATGAAAGAAAAGTGGAAAATGAAATAATAAGCTCTATAACACCTAAAGTTTAATTAATGTTCAGAGTTTTATCTGCAGTCTCAGAAGCTGCATAAAAGGTGAAGATTGTTTATAAAGCTTTGAATTCGTTACATCCCAATTGCGACTTCCATGGACTGTGACCCTAGTTACAGTACATTGCGTTATAGTAGCCAACTTGCAAAATTGTAACATCTAAATGGTGATGCAGAAACCACAAACATGAGAATTAAAAGTAAATTCTTCCAAGTGCAAAAATATACAGCAAATGATCATCCAAAAGGATTCCTTGCTTCAGAGCCAAAAAACGTATTAAAAGTAGAAACAAAATTATAATATATGCTGAAACACTGCACACATGAGCTTGATGAGTGCCTAACATGGGTCAATTTTAAGAGGGAAGAGAGAGGATGTAACAAAGTGTCTAACCCAATTTTTGCTTTTGTTCCCAGGATTGATGTATTTCCACTCACAAAACAGTGAAGACGTTTCTTATCTCCTTTTGTGAAGGTGGCTCTGGTGTTAAAGAACACCAGTACAGGAAGCTGTCATCATTTAGATCAGTTATGCTGAGCAGAGCACATCAGCTATTTAATGGCTCTAAGTTTTCTATCATTTACCGAAAATCAATTTCTTGGTATTAAATGCAAATGCTGGCTGGCTCCCAAAACTCTTTTCATGTCTTTCTCTCATTTTGTTTTCTCACACTGGGCAACACTTACACTCACCAACTGAAGTATATAATGATACAAAATGATAATGGTGTTTCCTAAAGTTACTTGAAGGTCATGTCAGAAGCAGTCTAGAAAGTAGGTCAAGGAATTTCAGAATAAAAGACACATTTTTACTTTCTGTTAAAAAATACACTTTGTCCACTGGGTTTATTGCGCTGTAAATATTAATTGTTTCAAGTTCGTTTCATTGCAGTTTTTATGGTAATGGTTTGGGCTGCATACTATTATTTTATTTTGCTTCATGTCAAACAACATTTCTTCAATTCATTGGAGGAGGTCACATGTGCACTGCAGAATAGTTCATTAAGTCATAGGTGGTCTTTCAATTTGAATGACACTGACATTAAAATACACTTTAGAGTTACCGAACACCAGGGGCATTATTTCTGTAACTGTACAGCTTGTCAGAAGTTATAATCAACTAGAAGTGTGCAGTCAACAAATTCCATTTTGTTACCTGGCAACATCTAAATCCCTCTATTAGCAAAAATAAATCTGAAGATGGTGCAAGGGAGAAACAGACAAAGAGAACTCCAGTATAACAGTATAGTGATGGCCTAGAGCAGGCTCCAACAGTGCTAGAAATTTTTAATGTTTGGATTTTTAAAGAAATCTAGTAAATTGATGTTTGTCCTTCAATACACACATACAGCTGCACTGGACCAAAACTTACAGCTTCATAGAATACATTCTTGTCACTGTCTGGAAGTTAATTCTATTGATAACTTTTTTGTATGTGCCATTTCTATTTTCTGTCTTAGACAATCAGTAGCCTGCGGTGGGCTGGCGCTCTGCCCGGGGTTTGTTTCCTGCCTTGCGCCCTGTGCTGGATGGGATTGGCTCCAGCAGACCCCTGTGACCCTGTAGTTAGGATATAGCGGGTTGGGTAATGGATGGATGGATGGATAATCATTAGAAGAACATCATGCTGAAGCTCATTAGTGTCCTTTGCATTGTGTTTCCCAACTCATTTTGGAGTGTGGCATTGATTGTGATTACTGTGCCTTGGGGCCATTGTTGACTTTGCTTTTTGACAACCTTCATCACTTAACAGTCAGAAGACAAGCTCAGAACACAGAACACATTGAAAAGAGACTACATTGAAAAACAAGCTGAGTGGTAAATCAGTATAAATATCTGGCAATGACATGTGATTTGGAAATGAAACAATATTGTATAATTTAAAAAAAAAACATCACTGATATGTCACTCTCTTATTTCCTGAACTCTGTTTATTTAGTGCAAGGTGACACAGGGCAAGATCCTATACTGGTACAAATAGGGACAAGGAAAGAACTAGCTATAGATATAATGCCTGTCCTTTAACAGGCACTTACCACAACAATGTAACCTTGCCACATTACTGACAACCATGAGACACTTTAGTACATTGACAATGTGCAATTACTTCCAAGGCTGCTTCACAGTGTGAGAACAATTGGTGATGGTGGAAAAGACTGGAATATCCTTCAGGCATCTGCATTTAATCAAACTAATTGGAAAATTATGTACTACAGTTTGAACCTAAATTGTACACATTATGATTCCAAAATGTAGTCAGTGCAACCCACATGTTTGAATTCATGATTCAAAGTTAACAGGTATCAATAAATCTTGTTGAAAATGTATCTCTCAGGTTAAAATCCAGTTTTACACCCAGACCTTATATGATTCTGAATCTAAGACAACAACAACATTTATTTATATAGCACGTTTTCATACAAATTATGTAGCTCAAAGTGCTTTACATGATGAAGAAAAAAAAAATAATAAGATTAGGCAATTCTAAGTAACAAAGAATAAAGTAAGGTCTGATGGCCAGGAGGACAGAAAACACAAACAAAAAAAAAAACTCCAGAGGGCTGGAGAAAAAAAAAATCTGCAGGGGTTCCAAGGCCACGAGACCACCCAGCCCCCTCTAGGCATTCTAACATAAATGATCTCAATCAGTCCTCATAGTTCTCAGGCAAGAATCCAAGAATGTGGACATCTGGGGCCTCATGTATAAATAGTGCGTATGCACAGAAATGTTGAACTTTTCCATGTTGAAATCGCGATGTATAAAACCTACACTTGGCGTAAAGCCACGCACTTTTCCACGGTACCTCATACCTTGTCGTACGCAAGTTCTCCACTCGGTTTTGCAGACTGGCAGCACCCAGCGTCAAAGCAATGCTACTGTTCCTGTATGGTTACACCTTATTTTCCTGACGCGGCTTTATAAATACACTGAAACTAACAGCATATTGTTTATTAGTGTAATGCATCTGATTGTAATTAACTTGTAACAAAATAATGGTCCAGGGAATAGCCATAGTATTCCAAATACCATAACTGCTTTAGTGTTGTTACTCTCACTGCACCTTCTTCTTCTTCTTCTTTCAGCTGCTCCCGTTAGGAGTTGCCACAGTGGATCATCTTTTTCCATATTACTCTCACTGCACCACTCGGAGTATTTATATCACTGTATCTGAGTGTGAATCACAGCAGCAGCTGATCAGAAAGAGAATTATCGGTATACAGCATCAAGCCCACGCTACCTCAGCCACGGCAAAACATTTCAAAGCCTTTACTGTACGGACCTCGTGGTTCAGAAATAGTTTCATTCCAAGAACTTTAAACGCACTTAATCAATTGCTACTTGTAAAACTGTTTGTACTTATAAGTACAATCACCCCACTGTAAACTTGCACTACAGTTATAATATTGCACAACCTGAGCCACTTTATAAAACGCGTATTTACATATGATCACTATATCATTTTTAAGATGAAATGCAGCAAAATGTTTATTATATTATACAGATAAAACTTTAACTTCATTTAAATAATCTATATTCTTCACTGGGACTGTCGTGAAGGATAGAATAATTAAACATGTACTACGAAGTGTGACAGATAGGGGGCGCTCTCGCTCCCTTGAACCCCTGTCCACGACTCCAGACACCAGGTAAAAGTCCAATAAGTGACTTTATTAATCTTCTACAGTGCACAAAGCACCCTCTCCTCCACTATATTCATAAACCAATAACAATAATAAACAATAAACAATCCTCCGACTCCCAGATGCGTTGCCCTACTACCACCCAGCTCAGCTCGCCGTCTGGGAGCTCCCATAGTCCTTTTATAGTACCCGACCCGGAAATGTTTCCCAATCCCCAGTCCACGTGACTCTTTCACTTTCGGGTCAGGTACAAGTCCTTTTCTTTTCACCCCGGAAGCACGTCGCTCTTCCTCTGACACACTTCCGGGTTATAGGGCATAAATAAATCTTCGGTCCTCCCTGCAGCTCCCTCTTGCAGCCCCTGTGGTGTCCAGCAGGGTCTTGTATAAAAACTACATAGTCCATGACTCTCTGCTGGTCTTCGGGGCACCTCCATACTGCAGGGAGGGCTCCATCTGGCGGCCTGGGGGTATTGGCCGGGATGACAAGCTGGCCAAAGATCACAGAAGATATTTCAATGTTCCTTAAACATTCTGAAGAATTGGCGCTCTAAGCTTACAGATGGCTTAACGTCTATTACAGAGCTGATTATGTGGCGATCAGTTACTATGAGAAAGAAAAGCAAGGACTGCAGGGGCGGCTACGCCAATATATATTGAATATAAAACAGAAAGAGAAAATAACAACACAGCTAAAAACGCAGCGACAAATTTCGGCAAAAGTTAAATGCTTGTGTCATGAGCACGAGGCGGCTATGCAGTGTCCGCAACAGACGTGGCCATCCACCGTGCATAAGATACCATATCGACATTGGCAGGTGAAGGGGCCACCGATTCTTTCTCTGCCCAGGGCCACCACAAGCCTAGAGCCAGCCCTGAGTACTGCTGCAATAAATTATTTCATCGAAGGTTGCACACAATCACTGCACCGTGAAACCCATGTTTAATAACGTGTTTTAACTCCTATCATCATGAAAATGATATCACTCATACATTTCAGTTATTCAGAGAGCTGTAATATCATGAATGTAATGGATTCTGTGTCTGGTTGGAGGTGGAGAGCCGGTTTAAGAAGCAAGTAGTGATTCACACACATAGAGCACATAGAAGATCACATACAAAACAAAGCATTTAACGTGCTACTTTAATTACGATGTGATTTGAGAAACTGGTTAATTAAACAATTTTAAGATGAAGTTTATGATGTTCTACTTTAATGACAAAATAAACTACATGATTAAAGTGGAAATTTATTTGACATTTTGTGCTTTTTCCCCACTTTGTGCTTTTTTTTTCTCTGTACCCTAATATGCTTTCATATGACACTCAGACAGTGGGCTACAACTCATCTTTTTCACTGCGACTTTGATATCTGACAACTTCTTTTTTATTTCTGGCACTGTGCGACTTTGTGAACGTGAGCTTTCAAGTTTCTCCAACCTTCTATGTCACTCGATCAACTTCCTTTTGTTGATTATACCACGGTTTAAGTAAACAAATAGTATGTTTTTCCTTTGCCTCCACTTGGTATTCGCTGAAATTCTTATATTTTCCCCTGTGCTTTTCCCATTGTCTTTTCACAGAAGGCTCAGCTTAAGGGCAATTTTTATTGATTTGCATATTCAAAGAGGCGTAATTCTGGGAGGAGTTGGGGCGTTACATAAAGTGCGTGCATGAGCGTTACTTTTCAGGCTGATCGGGATTTATGTAGCGGAAGAACGTGGAAGTTGGAGTACGCACAGATTCCTGCATCTGGGTTTTTCTGTGCGTAAGCACATTTCGGCTTTTGTGCTTGCGCCATCTTATAGTGCGAATTCTACGCACGGCGTTAATATTAATCTTTCATGGCAATTATAAAAGAGATTTTACTCACATTATGTAAACTATTATTATAACATTATTATTAACACTATTATTAACATTATGTATACTGAATGTTTTTCAGATCACTTTATTATTATAAATCACATTGCTGCATACTGTATAAGCTCAATCAATTGCACATTTTCTTTATTGGTTTTACCTGGACTGTTTCATTTTCATTTGTGGCCATTCTCCTATTTTTCAAAGATTGTCACACTGTTAAAAAGCATTTTCTGGACTATAAGTGCATCATAGAACTGTAATTGTTAACCCTTTTTGTTTTTGTTCTATTGGAACTTCTTACCTTTGTAACATAAGCTAATCACATAAAACAGGAACGCTTAGTAGCTGTAGAAGACGGGCCTGCAAAGAAAAACATTGAGACTTTTACAGACATGTTGGATTTAGAGAAAGGTCAAAACTTTAAAGCAGCAAAATGGTCAATTTTGCTAGACACTCCATGTGCTTATGAGCGAGATGTTCCACCTGCATGTACAGATTTGGTCTGTTAAGTAACATTAGGCCGAGAGGGACTAGGGATGTTCACGCCTAGGCCCTGACAAGCTTTTCAAAGTTATCAAATTCAAGCAGGATGCACACTACCATCACTAAGACTCCTTCTGTAACTTCAAGACACTGAACACAACACACATTGGGTTCGTCGGCCAGCATCATCTATGACAGCTCTTGAAGTATCCAGGTTGTATGGTGATTTGCAATATCCATTCACTTTTTGTTTCTTCCATTGGCACATTAATACATTTTAGAATGTTAAAGGTTATATTGACTGAATAAAGTATCTAAACCCACAACCTGCCCACCTTGTGGCTCCATCTTGCTACCTGGGGTCTAAACATTGGGGGAAAGGGGTATGTGAGTTGCAATTGCATTTAGCTCTGGGTGTAGCTCAACCATAATCTTATGTGTAAGTTGTCTCCTTCATAGTCAGATATGTGCAAAGATTAGAGAACAAGAACTGGAGAGATTGACATAACTTAGTGATCAAAATTAGAGAACAATTTAAGAAAAATTGTTTCTTTGAAATACCGGTGACTGCGACTTCTTGCAATTTAAAGTCATAGCAGTTTATTGCATGATCACTATTCTACCAGAATGTTTTAAAAAATAACCAAGGCAATAAAACTCATAAATAAAAAAAATATTTTGGAAAACTACAGTTATCAAAGTTAGAGAACAGTTACAGCTGCAATGCAAATGAAGCCTGCAAATTAAGTTCATCAATGCTTTTTGATGACTATAGTTTTCAAAATTTAGTAAGAGGTATAGAGGCCCTTACTTTCAATGACTTTGGCACATCTGTGCCCACAGGACAAGAAAACCCCTTGCACTACTCTGGATTGATTTTGTTCTACTCATCTTCTTCCGTAATTCGGTAACTGTAGGCCGGTTTCTTATAACATTGTCGCAAGTTATCATCCACAGTTTCTCAATTGAGTTCAGATCAGGACTCTGGACTGGCCATTTCATCACTTCAATATTAAGAATTGCTTTTACTCATCTTGCAGCGTAGCTATGGGCTTTGTCATGTATTAAAATAGTAGACTTACTGGAGAAAGCTCACCAGGATGGAACCTTCAAACTTTACTGACTTGTTCACACATTTTGGGTTCCATTTTTCCTCAGTTTGACACTAAGTATAATGTTTCCCATCTGAATCAACTAATTAAACTTGCTTTCATCACTAAAATGAACTTTGTACCAGCTTTTCTCAGTCAACAGAACATGCTTGTCAGCAAAAGCTAGTATAGCTTTTTATTTTTCTTGCTGATGAGAGGCTTGGTCAAGGCATAGTGGGCCTTCAGTTCCAAATCCCTCAGATGATGGACACTGTATGTCAAGACAAATTCATGCCCTGTTCAGCAAGCCCTTTCAACAACTAAACAACAGCTCTGCTGACATGAAAGTTTGTAAAACTTCATCTAGCTAAAATATTGGTTGACAGGGTTATAAATGATTGTAGTTGGCACAGAATAGTAGCAGAAGGCCCAATTCCTCATTGATAATTAATGGCAGCATACTGTCCCTGTTAATGATGAATATGTTGTAAAAGACTCAAGAGAAAACAACAAAAAGGTTTGGGGTTTCCAGCCCCGTATATTGCAGAAAAATCCACAATCAGAACTCAAAACAGGTCAAATTATATAAACTCAAACAGTTCATATGCGCCACGCCAAATATGGCGTCGGTGGCCATTTTGTAAAGGAGGAGCCGGAAGTGGAGGAATGCTGGGAAGGAACCGTGAGGGAGGATGGGACTGATGACGTCAGAAAAAAATGGCGGAGGAAGGGCGGAAGTAACGTGCTGCGGGAATGAGGCTTATGGTGGCGGAGCGTCTTTTGTCCTGAAAGAAAGCAAAGGAGAAAGGTTAGTACCCTGCCACTCCCTGCAGGCGAACATCTTCCGATGCGTGTTAAGGTCCGTCAGCGGTCTCCTATTCGCGCGTGCATGACAATGTCTACAGGCAGTCCCCGGGTTACATACGAGATAGGGACTTTAGGTTTGGACTTAAGCTGAATTTGTATGCTTTGTATTGTAAGTCAGAACAGGTACATTATTTTAATAAATGCTATTGTTTACCGACTGTAACCAAGTGCTCTGCCAGTGAATGATGAAGTTTCACCTCTCTCTGACCTTTTTATTATTTCTACTTTATTTTTAATGGTGATGGTTTATCTCATCTTTACTGTATCACCAGCACTTGCATCAGATTTGTGTTTCAGAGACATTCTTGAACGGTGAAAACAAAAGGTTAAGATGAGCTCTACTGCACAGCACTATACACGCTATCACAGCAGGAAGGCACCCGTCATCAACACGTCTGATGTACTAATAAGAGACAACTTCCTGCTATGTGCATAACTGTACAAGCAGGTTTGCTATTGAAAATGAATGGGGGTGGCGAGGGGGGGGGTTCATCACTCACCCAACCATACAGTCACCTCCACTACAGTATGCTGCATCCGCCCACCGAGAACGAACACGGTGCAGCCAACGGTGGGTAGTGTATCGCCCACCACCACCCCCAATCAACAGGCAGCCATCCAAGGCACACTACAATGCTACCCCTTGCTGTCCCGTTCACCCTCAATGGCCTCCGTTCAGGCACAACTGGGTCATCGCTTGCAGCATTACCTGTCGTCCACCGAGAAAGAATGGGGCAGCTGTGTGTGGTGGGCGGAGAGTGAAACGCCCCCCCTCTGCTCAATCCAGCTTGCGTCCAGTCAGGAGCTGTAGCTGTGGCAGTGTAGTGGGCGGGCAGCGAACCTCCCCATCAAGCCTCCGTCCTGCACACGAGTGACAGCTGTGGCCCCAGTGATGATGGATCACAGGTCACCGCTTGCCACTGGGAGCAGCCCGAAGAACACTACACTACGCAAGCAGCGAAATCGCCCACCTCCAGCTAACACTTGCAGCATCCCCAAGCCGAAGACGACGGAGCGGCAGTTACTGAGGTGCATGTGTTGCAGCTGCGGCCCCATTCGTAAGTCGTAGGTTGGATGTCCATATTAAGCACCAACAGGGTTTAGGGGAACGCATGTGTTTTACGATTAACCCAACATAATCTAATCTGAATATTGTCACACCAATCAATCCAGCTTCCGAGGCTGTATGACTGTCTGATAATAGCTGCCATCACATAACAGCAGGGTTAAAGACAGAGGAGTACAGCGGTGCCCTGGCACACTTGATTGGAAGCAAGAAGTGGAATGAAAGTCTTGGTACAAGCAAGTACTAAGATGAGAAGCAACAATAATAGGAAATATTAAAGTTCAATTTAGACTTTACCATCAAAAAAGAAGCATCTGGCAAACAGTCAAGATTCAAAAATGAAAAAAATCATATAATGATACTGTAATGAAAAACACAGATAAGCATAAAGACTTGGGCACCAGCAGGCAAACCTCATAAAAATTAAAAAAAAACATGAGTTATAAACTCATTGAAAAAGGCAATAAGACGTTTGTATAGAAAAGAGTCTCAAAGTGACTGTTCCAAGATGGTGACACTTCTGGTTAAGAGCAGGCTGGGCAGGATGAGGGGGTCCATGGGGACACAGGAAGTGACTTTAGAGGTGGTAGGGCTGTTATCATCTGGTCGGTAGAAGAAGGAAGAGAAGAGGCATTAGTAAACAGAAACATCTTGTGGATCAGTGACAAATTGCCACCACCAGAGCCTTTAAGCTGTCCCCAAGGTGCACATATGTAACAACACAAAAAATAGAATCAGGCAAAAGTCTATACAATAAATAGATATCAATATTCAAAAGGCAGAAGGCACTTACATTTGGATTGAAACAGTATTGTTTTTTATCCTTAGGACCTGGAATCTGTGACCTGATGGTAACAACTAAAATTGAGAATGCAGTGGGTAAGCCCTGTCTGACAGAGTACAGTCTACATTCCATAATACCTTCTTGTTAAAGAGGTTTGTGAGCTTGGTGTGTTGAGGCCTTTTTATTCTACTGTTCCATTTTATAACTTAATTTATACTTTTTTTGCTGCTGACATTAAGATTTCCAAACCAGGCCCAGAAGAACATAATTTTAAACATGTTCATCATCTAAGCAATGTGCAGAAGATAATAAAAGGGAAAATAAAATGTTAAGTTATATTGTAAAAACTGTTGAGTATGAATTAAGGGACAATATGCTCTTACTATGTAAAACACTAGTGAGAATGCATCCAGAGTACTTACTTCAATTCTGGACACCAAGCTACAATAAAGACATAGCAGCATGTGAAGCTGTCCAGAGAAGAGCAACCAAGTGCATCCCAGGACTTAAGGGCATGCCCTATGTTGACAGACTTAGAAAAATAAACTTGTTTTTTCTGTAGTTCGGATGTAGAGGGTTAGATAATGGATGGATGGATGGATGGATTCTCAAACAAAGAAGACTTTGTGGCAACCTAAACATCCAGGCCTGCAAAATTCTCTAAGGCATGGATAAAGAAGATCCAGGAGAATTCAGTGAATAACATAGTTGAGAACTCCAGTGGAAATTCAGGAGAAGTGCATTAAGGACTGAAGCCAGGAAGACCTTTTTTATACAGCTAGTTGTTGGAATCGGGAACAGAGTATCATGTCATATAGTTGAAGCATGAAACCTTGACAACCTTTAAGAAGAATCTGGATGTGACATCTTAGCTATTAGTTAAGCAAATGGGCATGATGGACTGAATGGTCTCCCCTCATTTGTCAAATTTCTTATATTCTTATGAAAGTACAGATTATGGAAACATACTGATTATTCTTCACCAATTGCTTCACCAGGGAAACTCAAGTTAACAAATTTTGCTAAATTAATGAAAGCACAACTGAATCAATGCCGAAAACAATCAGGATGTACAGGTGCATCTCAATAAATTAGAAAATCATTGAAAAGTTCATTTATTTCAAAGGTCATTGCTAAAGAAGCTGGCTGTGCACAGAGTGCTGTATCCAAGCATAATAATGGAAAGTTGAGTGGAAGGAAAAAATGTGGCCGAAAAAGGTGCACATGCAATTTTCTGTGATACTGAATTTTGAGTTTTCATTACCTGTAAGCCATAATCAGCAAAATAAAAAGAAGTAAATGCTTGAAATATATCTCTCTGTGTGTAATGAATCTATATAATATATGAGTTTCACTTTTTGAATTGAATTACTGAAATAAATTAAATTTTTTATGATATTCTAATTTATTGAGATGCACCTGTATGTGTCAATGTAATCAATAATGCTCATAGGCAGTTACTATTTATTTGTTCCCTGTGAATTTATGTTAAGAATTTCATGAAACAGAGATGCTCTTATTTAAAGAAGTAAACTAAAAATGTAACAAATGCAGGTAGAAAAAGTATTGTGGTCCACATACGTCACATCTCAGTCAGGCTGAATTAATCACTTGACACAATCTATCACATAACCTTTTCATATTCAAAGCTAATACACATCCCAATTTAGGCTGGCAGAAACTAAAGCTTTAATGCAGCATGTAATTCAGACAAATATAGCATTTTACATGTTAATTTCTTACGGGAAAAAAAGTTTATTTAAATGAAATGTTGGAAACTTGACACCATCTATTGTCAAAGTCAGCTAGTTTTAATTTAGCTTTTTCTTTTCTAAGGTTTCATTACCCAAGTGCAATCATTCTGTGGTTCATGCTGTAGAGCATATTCAAAGTTGATTAAAATTGCCTTTTTACAGACATGAACATATTTGTACTGGCATTCCTTCAAGTAGCACACAGTCAGATGTACTGCATTTTGAAGGCTTTTCCTTTATTTCTTCTCATTTTCTTCCCGGCAGCTGACTGACATAGGATAAAGAAGGGAAAGCACTACACTAAGACTGCCAGACATTTGCTATAGCATAAAATAACAAGAAATGTAGAAAGAAATGCATTCAGGTATAACAACAAAAATTATATACTTTCCATTGCCAGTGTCACAGGTGGCTGGGGGGGTGACCTCCCCCAGACCAAGTGGGGGCGACCGCCCTGGTGGCTATGGGGACCATGGGTACAGAGCTTTGAATCTCAGCCCTGTAGGGGCCCATGGTCACTGCCAAGGGGTGCCCCAATGCCTTGGGAGCCCTGGACCACAGCACTTCCGCCACACCTGGAACTGCTGGGGGGAAGAGGATCAGGGACACCCGGAGTGCTTCCAGATGCAGAGCCGGTACTTCCACCACACTGGGGAGTGCCGGTGGAAGATTGCCAGGAGGCACCTGAAGCACATCCAGGTGTGTATAAAAGGGGCCACCTCCCTCCATTTGATGGCTGAAGTCGGGAGAGAAGGAAGGACAAGGTCTTGGAGGAGGCAAGGAGGTGGCCTGAAGAAGGAAAAGGCATCTGAAGAGTTGGCCTGGACTTTGGGGACTTTAGGGTTTTGTGGTGCACTTTATTAGTGTAAATAATTTATAATAAACGTGTGGTGGGTGATTTGAACGTGTCCACCTGTCTGTGTCTGGGACATCTTCCACACCAGAAATGAAACTGCAGTCACAGAAATGAAGAAAAAAGGCTACTCACTGCGAGTTTCAAGGTTTTGCTGATCCTCAACACAAGGTAAGATCAATTTATTCATGTATTTCTTCTTACAGAATCATTGTATCTGATGTTCTTTTATATATCTTTCAAACCAACCTAAACAAAGAAAACTTCCAATCTACTTATATAATACACTACCGTGGCTGTCCGTTTGTCTGTCCAGGATTTTAAATCACCTGTAGCTTGCAAACTGTTTAAACTATTGACCTAAAAATTGGTACACATATACTACGTGATGTCTAATATCCGCCTTTGGGGGTGATGATTGACCTTCAAGGTTATTCCTCTTTTTATTTTTATTTTATTGTAGAATCAATTCTTGGCAGCGACGGGCGCTGTTCTCATCCCTACCACCTTCGCCGTCACTTCCCCTACCTCTTCATATCTTAAGTCAATCTTGAGGCAGACTGAAGACTGAAGTACCAGCTTAAGTGAAAAGTTAAGGAAAACATACTAAGTAATTGCAACACAAACACTGACTTAATCAGTTTTTAACGCAAAGAGATGCGGACAAAAGAAGAGAAGAAGCGGGCAGCTAGGGTGGAGAAAAGAAGAACTGCTCAGGAAGTAGCAAGCACATCAACCTCCAGACAAACAAATGGTAAATGTACAGAGAAAAGAGGATGAAAACTATAAGTCAAGTGTATTCACTGCATGTTATCGTGCAGTGCACCGTTACTGGTAAATAATAACAAATCTTGTCTGCAATTCCCCCTAGAAGATGAAAACAGTAAAGATGTAATCTGCAGCATGAAAGACACCTCCATTGTATCCAGGTTAGAGATAACACTCAGCAAAATGCAACTTTTAAATTTATTGCACCCTTTCACAAATATGCAATTACATTGCATACAACCTAATGTCAGAGTAATGTATATTCAGAAACGTAATTTATAAAATAATATACAAAACGCATTCAATGAAACTCAAAGGATCAGGCAACAAAACACAAAACCTCTGTGTCGTATGTACATGTAACATTACAATTTATAAGTGGAGAATGCTCACCAAGAAGATTCTTAAAACCAGTAAGAAATTACTCTTAAAATGGATCAATGGGTCAGCAAAAATTTATTTTGTAATAACTTAGCTATTCTCTTAGCTAATCAAAGAAACTTGATGGACTGAATGGTCTCCTCTTTTTTAGTTATTTGTTTATGTTCATATGTAGTTGCCACAATGGGGCTTCAATCAATTGTTGATTTGAGGATGTTGGTTGAGTGACTTGAAAACTGGTGAAATGACTCCAGGACTTTTAGAGTGGTACATTTGCTGACCGTTTAGTTGGTTAAAATTGTCGTCCATTGGTGCAAGTTACAGGCAGGTAGTGTAGCCAGAGGTACGGAAAATGTGTGTGGAGGGGTGTTTTTGTGCTTGGAAACTGCTTCAGTTGGTGGAGGGCAAGCTGACCCACCTGGTACTTGAAAAGTTTACCCTAAGAGAAAAATAACATTTATTTTGTGTTTCTTCTGTCTAAAAAGTGTTATTTTCTTATTGTTTCCCATGTGTGCTTTATCTTTAATAAATTGCTGTTTTTGATTAATTTGACTTGTTCTGCATTAGGGTCACAAATAAAACTACTCCCTGCCTGTAAAGAAAACAGCTTGCTGGGGTTAATAACATTAACATTGTTATTTTGGGCAGGACTCAGATTAGTTGAAATCTCCATGCAAGAAAGAGTCATACCTGTAGGGGTCACTTTCAGAGCTAATATTCCCAATTAGAGGGTCAGGTAGCTTTGATGATTTTGGATACTTGGTCCACTGCTTGTATTGTCTTCTTTCCCTGTCCCAGCAGCAGCAGCTCACCCAATCACATGCTGTCTGATTCCCATAGTGCTACATAAATCAGATCTGCATGTTGCAGACATGCAAGACCAGAACCACTACGAAGCTGTATTTCCTCTGGAGATATGACACACCTCCCCCTCCCTCAAGGTAAGTGTGCCAATTTTCTTAATAACTATTTAAACAAACAAAGGTAAGCCAATAAATATCTATACTACTATAGTGTGACACAAGGTTATTATAGTTTTGCCTTTTTATATTAGTTTTTATTTCCATATTTTTTCTTATCTTACTTGGAAATTCAGTTTAGTTTTAGTTTTCCTTCATCATGCATTTTTAGCTTTAGTTTAGTTTTTATTTCACAAAAACATTTCTATTTTATTTTTATATATATTAGTTTCAGTTTTAGTTTTAGTAATTACGGCATGGAGCGCTTAGTTTTGTGTCACAATCAGACAGAACTGTACACTTAACAGATTTGGATACAAGTTTAATGTTAGTGGAAGCTTACTATACAGCCTGGTTTTTTATCTGGTTTTATTTGTGTCTGATAGAAACAAGCATAATCAAAACTAGACACTGAATATGAACAATTTTACACAATTTTATAATTTTTAAAATATTTTCTCATGAAAATCACAGGGGCTTAGGAAGAATAGGGCTCTTAGACTTGAATCAGTGTGCAGACCCCACCTAGCTGTATTGAGGGAAACAAAGAACAACAAGCATGTAGTGTCAAGGTTAGGGGCAGTGAGACTTGAATAGCCCAACATAAAGGACAGTAAACCCATAATGAGCAGGGCAAGAGCAGGCAATAGGAGTACAGACAGGCATAAAATAACAGAGACAGTGTCTGAGATTAGGAACAATATATACATTATCTAAACCTATTTATCCAGAGTAGGATTTCAGAAAACCTGGAGCCTACCGTAGCAGGTTTGGATGCAAGGCAGGAAAAATCCCTGGTATGCAATATGTATGATAAGGCTGATGTTAAGAACAAAAAGAATATGATATTTCAACAATCTATTTTGGGAGAGAGAGAAAAACATTGAAAAAACGGAGAGAAATATTTTAAAATATTTTGCTAATGGATTACTTTCACAATATCACGTATTTTGAGTTGTGAATATGAACTAAAAATGATAAATTAATAAATATGGAATAAATACAAAAACCCATTTGTAGTTTTTCATCACTTGTCGGACTTTCTGCCTTTGTTTATATGGCTTCGTTGTTAAACAATGTTTTAAAGCAAAAGTGATTGGTCAGTAACAATATGCTGATCTTGTATGATGACCTACTCTGTCTCTCGATCGGCACCCTTTTATTGTTAAAAACCGGGAATGATCTCCCCTGGACTTCCTTGTATACTCGGATATGGGGATGGATATTTGAGGAGTAAACTGCAAGACAATGATTATATTTTCATATTATGTACTTTAAGGAACCATCAACAACAAATCAAATTAATAATATATTGAACAATTATTAAAAAAGTAAAGTTGAATAAATCGGACTCTGCAGCTGTATAAAAAAAGAAAAATTGAGTATGTGTTCAGATAAAGTACAACTTCTGGGTGATGGATTTGGCCAAAAAGTTAATACAGATCTACAATTGTGGTATAACAACCACATGCCGAATTTCATCCATCTATCTAGTTACGTTTTTGAGTTATCGTGTTTACACACGCACAGAGACGCGCACACAAGCAATTCCAAAAAACAGTATTCTTGGACAACGTCAAGATTCATCAAAATATCAAGGTCGAATTTTTTCATGATTACTATACTTTCTGTATATGAGAATGTAAAAACGATTTCTCCTGCGTGAAGTGGCAGGTGAATTGCTGTCAACAAAAAGCAGACACCTGAGAAATAAACTGACACGTTACTCACTCGTGATTTTTCTATGGTAAACGTTTTATTGACCAGCACATTCTGATTTCAGCCATTTGAATTACATCTTGATATACGAAAAGCACAAAGAAATGCGGCACACAAATCGCTTTCTATTTCTCATACTTTATGCACCCGCACTCAGCTTGCTCTGTCACCGCAAATGCTGTGTGAACTGCCGCCCTCCTTCACCAGCTGCCGTTCACTGGATGAATATATGCGGGCGGCTCATGGTGGATGACTTTCTGTTTTAGAGTTCAAACTTACAAGGGTTAAAGACTAACGGCAAGAATATTCATTCAAAAACGAAAACTAAAAATATTTTAGTAAATTATTATTTTATTTCAGTTAGTTTTTCCAGCAACTTTAATAGTTTCATTTAGTTTTAGTTTTTCATTTCAGTTTTGTTAATTATTTTATTTCAGTTTACGAAAATGTTTTTTTAATAATAGTTTCAGTTTTAATTTTAGTTTTCGTTAACTATAATAACCTTGGTGTGACACATGTGTTCTCACTTTCAGTGGCTAGCTGCACCACACAAGGCCCCCAAATAAAACAATCCTTTTGCACCTTAGCACTGACCTGCTCTTAAAGAGCCAGGCCTTTAAAGCTACTGATGGACTATCTGCTTTCTTCCAATCCTTTAACCCAGGTGGGTGTCTCAGCTACCATCTCCTGGGCTGGAGGAATTTTTGAGACTTTATACCAGTCCACTAGGTCCTCACTCTTTTTGCTCTAATGCACTTGAAGGATTTACCTTTAAGAAGAACATTGCCTACTGGCTGGCAAGGATACATTCCTTCTGCCATATTGGGATTCTTGCTATCTTGCTCACTGTATGGTTAATTTTGTTTGTCTCCTAGACACTGGAAAATTGTTTATTGACCCTATAATCATAGAATATACTGTATCTATAGGCACTATTTATTTATTTATTTACATTTAGAGAATTTAGTAGTTAAACAAGGAGTTCTGCAGGGGTCTGTTTAGGGGCCGCTTCTACATCTTCCCAATAGGCAATATATTTTGACACCATAGCATCCAATTTCACTGTTACGCTGACGACGCACATCTTTATTTATCCACTAAAGCTGCCTCCATTTACACTCTAAATATTCTCACTGAATGTCTCAAAGACATAAAGTCATGATGGCTCATACTTTTCTCCAAATAACAACAACAACAACATTTATTTATATAGCACATTTTCATACAAAAAATGTAGCTCAAAGTGCTTTACATGATGAAGAATAGAAAAATAAAAGACACGGTAAGAAAATAAAATAAGTCAACATTAATTAACATAGAATAAGAGTAAGGTCCAATAGCCAGGGAGGACAGAAAAAACAAAAAAAAAAACTCCAGACGGCTGGAGAAAAAAATAACATCTGCAGGGATTCCAGACCATGAGACCGCCTAGTAATAAATAAATATAAATATAAATAAATAGCAATATACCTGAGGTGTTCCTCATTGGTTCTAAATCTGCATTTGCTAAGATTAACAATTCTTCCATTTGAATTAACAACACTATTACAAACCTCTCTTCCCAGGTTAAGAGCCTTGGTGTCATTCTGGACAGTAGGGAAGACAAAGAGAGGGCGGAAGATAAAGTGAGAGAAAAACAGACAGATGGAAAGAACAAGAAAAGAAGAAAAAGGCACAGTGCTGTGTGCTTCTTATATTGTGCTTATTGGTGCTTTTTTGCTGTGTGCAAGCAGGAAACACTTTGGGAAGAGTTTCCCACAGCCTAATAAAGCCTCTGTTGTTGAACTTGTGCATTTGTCGGGTGTTGGGAACTGAGTGCCCCCTGCAGGCCACACCTGCAATTATCCAATCAGCCAATCATGTGGTAGCAACATATAATCATGTCAACACAGGTTTAGGAGCTTTAGTTGATGTTCAGCTAAAAAAACACAATGGCAAAAAAATTTGACCTCAGTGATCTCAACCATGACATGATTGTTGGTGTTAAATGGGCTGGTTTGAGAATTTCTGTAACTGCTGATCTCCTTGGTATTTCACACACGACAGTCTCTAGAGTTTACTCAGACTAATGCAAAAAAAAATCCAGAGAGTGGCAGTTCTTCAGACAGAAATCACCTTGTTGTTGAGAGAGGCCAGAGCAGAATGATTAGACTGGTCTGAGCTGACAGAAAGGCACTGGTAAGTCAAATAACCACCAAAAAGTATCTCAGTATTCACAAGACATTGTACCTTGAGACAGATAGGATACATCAACATAATACCATGTTGGGTTCCACTCATCTTAGCCAAGAATAGAAAGTTGAGGCTGCAGTTGGCACAGGCTTACCAAAACTGGTAGGCTGAAAACTGTAAAAAGTGGTCTGATGAGTCTTAGTTTCTGCTGAGGTACACAGGTGGGTTAGACTTTGGGACACCACTTCTGACAAATTGAGCTACTGAAACACCAAGGTTAAATTCTACGATGCTAAAATGAAAAAAATAGTTATGCCCGCTTTAATTTACTACTTAACAAAGCCAAATGTATTTAGAATTTACATTTAAATTAAAAAAAAAACATATGAGTGCTGGATAGAATAAACTAAATAAAACTGTGTCTGTTATTTTTAACACTTCAATCAAGCAAGGGAATGGTCTCTGTTTTCATTATGAAACAAAATTAATCTCAACCATCCATTGGAAGTTTTTTGTTTCACACAATGCTGGTTGATTCTTCTTTTTTTGAAATCTGGGAACATCCAGTGAACATAATCCATTAAAGGAATTATCCAGAAACATCTCCATTTCACTTAGAATCCACAACCACATTGTAATTCTTAATATCAGTGCAAAATGTTTACTTTATAGGCCTGTTTCCCGAGATGGAAGATCTTTCTTTCTTATTCTTTTGGGTTTTCATGGCGATTGACAGAACAACATAAATGGTGCATCACCGCCACCTACTGAGCTGGAGTATGGAGCACAGACTCAGAAAGCACACCCTACGGGGTTGGGGTTAACAAAAAAAATAATTCATTAAATAGTAGAGGTCCAAAATTTAAAAAAATTCAAATAAGCATTTTGAGACACTAAGTTGACAATACTGTCCTAATATATACTTTCAATTGTAATAACCTCCTTTCCCATAGATTTCATTTTTCAAAAAAATGCATTTTTTGCTCCTTATATGCTGTGCACTGTAATATATACTTTACTGTTTCAGGAAAAAAAACACGTTCTGCATAACCCTGTGTAATGTTTGCTTATACATTAAATGTATCAAAGTGAACATGAATTAGTTATTTTCCACATCAGTTGTTTTAGTAGAACATGGTGTTTCAACAGGCAGACATTTTTATACAGTTATGCAAGGAAAAAAAAACATCTACCTTCTGCAGAAGACTTGTATGCCTAATCGTTCTAGGCTTGTGCCTTCAGTTTGTCCATATTAGCCTGTCTGTAAACTTAATAGCAGCTAATTTAAATTTAAAAAGGTGGGTTTAATGATCAAGAATGTATCCTTGTTAAACAAAAAGAGAGTATACAGCTCAGAGCTGAGTGTTTGTAAGCTGCTTGCGGAACATTGAGACTGAAATTCTTTCGAAGCAACAAACATAGAGGCTGAAATGCACTTTCAAGTGCCAAGCTTTAGAAAAAAGGAATGTGAGAAGAATAAGCTGTTTTCCAAGGCAGCAGATACATTCAGCTTTTTCTTTCAGATTATTTGCATATTTAGCCCATGCTCAGCAGTAGCTGATGGGAACATTTTGCTTAACTTTTCAGTGTCCATGTCTCACTTGATTAATGTTAGAACATGAATGCAAAGAATTCCAAAGTGCAGAAGAGGATCTTTGTTTTGAATGGCCATTTACATGGTAATTTTACCAAATGCCTTGGATACTGGTTTTCACTCTTTCTGAAGGAATTTACTTTCAGTTTGAAACAGCTCATTTTAATGCTAAATAATATAATAAATCTGAGCAGATATTGTGTGCATTTAGGGGGCCTATTACACTATTTAGGGCTATTGGGGACTAAACCCTGTCAAGGCATAAAACTGGAAAAAGTAGAAATAAAATGATAAAATATTTAATATAGCTATTTAGCATATATACAGTACAGACTGTCCATTCTCACTCACACTGTTAGTATTCAAACAAGACCAGTCACTTGATTTAGCCTCACATTTTCAGACATCATATGATGGTTACATGAAGGTGTTGGTTGTTGAAGGAGCACATCCCCACCCTTTTGCTCAGTCATCAGCTATTTCAATTTTCTGGGTTTAGGTTTCATGGCTTTGGCCTTTGCTTCTTTTTTGTCAACTGCAGTTACTTCATGAATATGTAAAGCTTTCCTCCTTTAGAATTTTTTTCTGCCTGCTTCTTGGCCACATCTTTTTCTGTTATCTGTTATTATGTCCTCTGTCAGGAGCTGGCATTGTCTGAACATGATGTTGCACTAATTGCAGCTTGTTTTTTGTGGTCCCCATGTTAGTTTTTGTATTTTGTATCCTTTGTTCAAATTTTCATGCTTCAATGAGAAGCTCTATCCACACAGAAAAAGGTCCCTGCTACGGTGTGTGCATTACAGCTTTACTCAATTTAGTGAGATGTTATCATTTCATATAAAGACACTTGCAGTGTAGTGGTACTTTGTAGAGATCAGCTAAGGTAAGCCAAAAACTTATTTTAAAGGGAAAAAAGTAAACAAATCAGTTATTATAAAATAATAATCCAGCATCTAAAAAAAGCAAATGGAGGTTTTGGTTTGGTTTTCACCTGATTTGTTAGCTTCTTTTCGCTCATGCTTTGAGGACTACATTAGAGTGTTTAATAAATAAGGATTTCAATACAACCCTTTTCTAGCATATTGATAACACAGACAGATGGATAGATAGAACTTTGTCCCCAGGGGAAAGTTTGGATTTTTAGAGAAGCTATTTAAATAAATAAACATACACGTTTAGTCTGAACACACACCAGAATGACTATAAAGCAAGACAGTTACAAAGAAAGAAAAGAAAAGTTCTGACTTGGCTGTCAGAGTCACAGTCACCGCGAGGCTTTATTCAGACATATAGCTGTTGGTATAAAGGAGTCCCGGTAACGTTTCTTGACACACTTCTGTTGAATAATCCGTTGGCTGAAAGTACTCAGTGTTAGTTTGCCATAAAGAGGATGTGCAGCTTTGCTCATAATGGCACTCAGTTTTGTTTCATGAAATAAAAGAAATGATTCATGTTTATTTTATTCTGCAACACTAAGTGAAATGACAACAATCTGTAGTACTAATCTTTTGGCTGCTACCTTTGTTAAATTGTGGTTCTTTACTAATGATTTGGAAGTAAGAGATATTCAGTGAGGCTAATCCTTACATTTTAACTATTTGTTAGATTTTCAAGTACCTTTGGGCTTTCTTAGCAAACCCTACCCCTAAATGGAAGTGGACACTAAAGGCAGAAGAGATGGTGAAACATGAATAGACAGGACTGGCACTGTCAAAAAAACAAAGATATTTCACAGGATCATATCAAGAAGAAGAGAGAATGTACAAAGTGATGAGGCCTTTGAGAAGAGCAAAAAGAGACCCATGTGGTATTTAAAACAATGGTAATAACTGTTAAATTTTAGCACACCTTCTGTTTTCTCCATCAGCTATTAATGTCCAGATATTTTCATTATTATTACCGCTATGGGTCATTTGATAATTAAAGACTTGAGGCGCTTTAGTAGTCTTGAGCCAGTGGTACCTCAATATTACAGGCAAGTGGTGCACTGCCCCCCATCTCCCAGAAGATGATGCTGTTACTCAACAATTAAACAAGTAATAAATAATTTATATAATAAAATCACAATTATCAGTAATTTCATGTATTAAAATGTTTATGGCAAACTCACCTTAGTCATCATAATCATTTTCTTTCCAATTTTCTATGATACATTCAATGCATTTCTTGAAATCTATTTTGGTTTGGAACATGTAAAATTGGTTTGTATCTGGAGCCACAAGCTTGTTTCTGGGTTTTAAGGCAGGCCCTTCAACCCTGCAGTGTTTCAGGCATACCTTTGATAAGTGTGCATGTTGTTATGGATTAACATGTATTCGTGTTTTATTGTCATTTTTGCACAATTTTCTTTCATATATTTGTTGTGGTATGTGTCATTTTGTTTGATCCCTTTAAATAAGCTTGTGTTTCTTGTTCTTTGTCGGTGGAGCCCTAGGAGGCAGGGCCACCATGACATCACACCTCTAAGTCTCCCCTCTGATATCAGGGGCCAGATTGTTGTTTTTGATACAATTTTCACAGTAATACTGATTTTGTTGGGTTTTCTGGTATGTGTTACCCACTTGCTCTGTTTAAGAATTCTCATTTTCTGGATAGTTTTGTGGATTTCCTTTAGGGCAATCCAGTTGCCTTTTTCTTCCTCCTCATTTTATCATTTTGAACATATGTGCTGTTTATGTTAATAAAATTCTCATTGTATGCCACTTTTTATGCAAATGAAAGGTTTATGGTGACCCCTCCTCTTGGGGGGATTTTGTGTTATTTTTGGGACATATACGTTGATTTTTAAGGCATAATGCTTTTTTTGTCCTGGCAAAGCCTGGGGCTAGTCAGTGAAGTTGGGATTAAGCCCCTTGGTGTGAGACCTATTCCAGATAAGCAAGGCCTATTCAGTTAAGTCTTTTTGAGGCCTTACACCCCTTTCTCCATGTGGAAGACTTAATTTCATAGCATATATGCAACCTAAAATTTTTAGTTATGTCTTGGAGCTTAAAGGCTGTATATCCCTTTAAAGTGACATGTTGTTTGAAGTTTTCTTATGAAATTTAAATTGTACATCATGTTGTTTTGGAGTATCGCCATTATCATAAATTGAATTTGGGAATCTGCAACAAACTACCCTGACATGCAGCTGAAGCAGGAATGCTGGCAGCCTTTAAGATGTATCTGGATAAGGTATTGGGACAACTCATCTATTAGCTAAACAAATGAGCTTGATGGACTAAATATTCTTTTTTTGTATGTTCCTATGTTGAGATTTTATTTTTGTCCTTTGGTGGTTGTACTCCATGACATGGTGTTCATAGATCTTCATTTTGTGTATTTTTTAAGGATGACATTTTATTATCACTAGTGCCAGTAGCCTAATAAATTGTGAACTGTAATATCTGTCAATTTCTCCCTCACGCAAGGTTTACTGAGGGCCTTCTCCTTCATTAGCCCTCTTCCAACTCTGCTGCCCCAAACATTTTAGGTTCCTTCTGTGCAACACCTTTTTTCTGCTGTGTGCCCTGCCTGCACATGCATCCTGCTGACTCAGCCTCACACTGCGTACCTTGTGTCAGAAACAGCACCATTCGCTCTCACTTTCTCAAACACCATGAGCTGATCCAATCAAGGATCCTTCTTTAGATTGCAGATGACTACACACCCAGGCCAATGTAAAAACACAAATGATTAGGTCTCATAAATTCTGCTCTTCAAGCACTTAATCATCTCTCTCTGTGTCTCACAGAAAAACACACACTCACACACATGGCTTGTCAGGGTGGATCGTTTTCATCTTTCTCCCAGGTCTGTGTGGCCCAACCAGACTACCTAAAATGTAGCTGTGAATGGAAAAAGAAGCACTGCCTTTATTTTCTTTGGCATTGCTAAATTTGTATAGACTACAAATAATTGCAGTCACAATATCCCCTAACAACACTCATGTAATATTAATATCATATCCCCACATAAGCCACAATAATATTCTTAATTCAACTCATTTCTCTAAGGAACCAACAGTGAGCCAATGTCAATATGCAAAATCATTTTACTCATTTACTTAGCAAGGATAGTGACCATAACTTAATATTTCCAACTTTGGTGAAAAAACCTATGCACCAGGTATTAACTGCTTATTCATAGTCAAAATGTTCACGCCATGTTTTAAAATCAAGTGTGAGAGCAAGCCCTTGGCTATTCCTGAGTTTGGCTTATGTTCTTTGTAGCAAACTCCCTTTTTCCAAGGTTATGGTCTGGAATAAAATTGTGGGTACTCCTGTACTCAAATTGAGGAACCTGTTGCCAAGGCCCAGCATTAGAAGGCAGCGTGTAATGAATGGAAAGCAAAGTGTACAAGAAAAAGAGAGACACTATATGTAACAATTATGCATTTGTCTTACTGAAGAAAAATAATTAAATGATCAATAACTCTCAACAGATGTATTTTATGCTAACAAGAAAATGTTATGCTTATGTAAAACCTCAAAGAGACTAATAGCAGTACAGATGAACACTGCAAAGTGCAACTAAACTGAGAGAAATGGACAACAGAATAAGAAGTGTACTCTCTTTCCACATATACCTGTGGAATCTTTTGGTAGGCTTTGAAGCTCTCAGTATAAAGCATCACCTCCAGCCCTTGAGAGGACAGAAACAGGAAAACAACTAACTATTCTCGGTGCTTTGTTCTTTTTGTTTCAAAGCTAATGCTACTTGTAATCTGATAGAGGAGGTAAAGCCAGTGAATATATTAGTGTATGTATTTCTGGTTATTGCTGTTGCTAAACAGTGGTGAGTAGCTTTTGTTATATAAGTGTGTTTAAACGCAAACTCTAAGGAGCTGTCAGCTTGTTGCAAGCACACAAACTCTGGTTAAAGAGGTTGAAGGACCAGTCAGCTGCTTGAGAAAATCCAACGAGAAGTCCCCTCCACCCTCACGGGATAGATCAGTTTTAATTTCCATCCAGTTTACTGACCGAGTCTGTCAGGTACAAGCCAAGACTCACGGAAACTTTAAAGGTTGATCCTTTATACTTTATAGGAAGTAACACAGTCTTGTTACTTGTGTCTCTGCCTTTCACAGAGTCATTCACCAGATCCTTCTTGTCACCCTCGATGACCTTGGCATCACTGGAACTTTCCTGACGTTGGAGCAACATCTCCAGGTCAACCTGGCAAAGATGGACTTTCTTGTTATCCCAGTTCGTGAAGCTATCCAGCACCCCTTCTCTGATTAGCTTGGCTCATTGTTGCTTGCACTTGCCAAGTGAGTATGAAAGCTTGGGGTAGTGGTTTATGACCAGTTGTCTTACAGGGACTGTGTTGCTGCTGCCTCTAAGTCTTGCAGATTTACTCTATACAATATCTGCAAGATCAGACTGGTACCTGACAGAATATGCAGCACAACTCCTCGACCAGATTTTGGTCTTGTCACGTAACAGAACACAATGTTTTAAAATGAAACCTACTACTTGTTTCTTAGACCCAGTCCCATCTAAACTAGTAAAAAGCTCAATAGATGTTCTGGCAGCACCCATTCTTAGCATTATCAATAGACATTACTGAATGGCACAGTTCCTAAGGAACTAAAAGTGTCAATTATAAGACCAATATTTAAAAAGCCAGAGCTAGACCCACATATGGATAATAATTACAAACCCATTTCAAATTTACCATCTTTACAAAATACTTGAAAAAGCAGCTTCAGTCCCACTGAGCACAAAACAGTTTATTTACGAAATTCAAGTCTGGCTTCTGCAGTAATTATGCTGTTTGATTTGACTGAATGTCTTTAACACTAGCATGTCATTTAAAAGAAACATTACAAAACTATCCAAAAAATGTTTTATGTCTTAAAAATGTTGGAAGGTTAAGTCATTTTCTAAATATGCAGGATACTGAACAATTCATTTGTACATTTACTTCAAACAGAATTGATTACAACAATGTGTTAGGCACTGGCTGTTCCAATCATTCTTTAAATATCTTTCAGTTAATTCAACATGCTGTTTGCAACAATTATTGCATGAACACATGATTCTAGCTCTCAGGTCCTTACGCTAAATCCCAGCTAAGCTTAGGGCTGATTTCAAAAGCCTCCTTTTAACATATAAAGCTTTAAATGCCCAAGGCTCTGCTTACTTATCTGAACTTATCATTACTTACAAATCAGGAAGCACATTGAATTCTCAAATTTCAGGTCTACTTAAGATTGTAAGAATTAGTAAAATAACAGTGGGAGGAGGTCAAGCTTTTAGTTACAGAGCTCCTGAAACTGTGGAAAGATCTACCAGCTAATATAACCCATCAGGCTCATTTTTCAGTTCCAGATTGAAGACTGCTTTAGTCTAGCATACCCTGACTAGAGCTGCTGATTAGTTGTACATACTGCAGTTCTGTGTTAGTCATTTATACAGAAATATAAGTAATACATTATTTAAAAAATGTTAATAACCATCCTGTCATGCCACCTTAGTCATACTTGATTTTTAAAGAAAGTCAAGACTTAAATGGGTTACTGAATGCAATGCATATTTTTTATTACTCAATCCAGCTACTCAACAAATCACCCAACAGTCCCCATATGTCCTGTCTGAAAGCATCATGGGAACTATAGTGCATATCATCTAATCTTATACAATTCATATATATATACTGTATATATATATATATATATATATATATATATATATATATTAATAAAAGACAAAGCCCTCACTGACTGACTCACTCACTCATTCACTGACTCACTCATCACTAATTCTCCAACTTCCCGTGTAGGTAGAAGGCTGAAATTTGGCAGGCTCATTCCTTACAGCTTACTTACAAAAGTTGGGCAGGTTACATTTCTAAATTCTACACGTAATGGTCATAACTGGAACCTATTTTTATCCATATACTCTAACAGACTGCAGCTCGATGGCCGTGGGAGGCAGAGTTGCGTGTCGCATCATCACGTCTCCCACGTAATCACGTGAACTGACTGTCAACGCAGTACGTAGAAAACAAGGAAAAGCTCCAAAGAGCGCTGAAGAAAAAACACATACAAGCATATTCATAAGTGCAGCTACTGCGGAAACAAAGCACGGTGTAAACCGTAAGTTTAAATTAAGTTTATAGACACGCTCCTGCTGCCGTTTGTCATGCCTACGACGAATGGAGTTAAAATTGCTGTAGCGAGAAACTTTTAAGTGCCGGGTCTTAGCTAACATTAAGTAAAGCCGTGGACATCGCAAAATCACAGTGTACGCAGTATGGGTGATCACTTACATGAATCAAACCTGTTCAAAAAACGCATTACACAATTGACAAGGTAGGAAAAGAATATGCTCCGAGCTGAGCTCCACAGCTAACTTCGTCACACTGCCACCAAATACTCACAGAAAAATCCAGAAATTAATACACACGCTGTCTCTAGAGTTTCTCCACATTCTGAATGTATTCCTCGCATCACCGCTATACCCTCTGATCTTCCATTTCAATTCAAATGCCTCCAATTTCCAGTAAGGCTCTGCTTCGCGATGACAATTAATAAGTCTCAGGGGCAGACCCTACAAAAGGTTGCCATTGATTTGAGGCAAGATTGCTTTTCTCCTGGACAACTATACTTTGCATGTTCAAGAGTAAGCTCACACAGCTTGGTCATATTACAACCGGAGTGCTGAACTGACAACGTGGTATACAAAGAGATCCTTAACAAACAGTTATTGGTATATTTTCCCTCAGTTTAAAAAGGTTTTCTTTTCTTCTTAATAAAAATTTAAAAGCTGTACTTCATCGCTGTAAAGCGTGGGGATTTTGCTATATACAGTATATATATGTAGATATGTATATATACTCAGCAAAAAAAGAAACGTCCTCTGACTTTCAACTGTTTTTACTTTCAGTAAACTTAATGTGTAAATATTTGTATGAACAGTAAAAGAGTCAACACCATAAGACATAAACTAAAAATGTTTCACAATGCGTTCCTGAATGAAGGGAGGCTCAAAATCAAAAGTACCAGTCAGTATCTGGTGTGGCCACCAGCTGCTTGAAGTACTGCAGTGCATCTCCTCCTCATGGACTGGACCAGATTTGTCAGTTCTTGATGTGAGATGTTACCCCACTCTTCCACCAAGGCACCTGCAAGTTCCTGGACATTTCTGGGGGGAATGGCCCTAGCCCTCACCCTGCGATCCAACAGGTCCCAGACGTGCTCAATGGGATTGAGATCCGGGCTCTTCCACTGCGAGGATGATCAGCTGTCCTTCCTGTCTCCCTGTAGTGCTGTCTTAGGTGTCTCACAGTGCGGACATGGCAATTTATTGCCCTAGCCACATCAGCAGTCCTCATGCCTCCCTGCAGCATGCCTAATGCACGTTCACGCAGATGAGCAGGGACCCTGGGCATCTTTCTTTGGGTGTTTTTCACAGTCGGTAGACAAGTCTCTTTAGTGTCCTGCCTTTTTAGAACTGTGACCTTAAATGCCTACTTTCTGTTAGCTGTTAAGGTCTTAAAGACCATTCCACAGGTGCATTTTAATTAATTGATTATGGCTAATTGAACATGCATGGAAAACATTGTTTAAACCCTTTACAATGAAGATCTGTAAAGTTATTTGGATTTTTAAAACATTATTGTTGAAATACACAGTCCTGAAAAAGGGACGTTTCTTTATATATATATATATACACGTATGTATGTATGTATGTATGTGTATATACAGTATGTAGATATTTATATAGTATATGTGTATATATATGTAGATATGTATATATATATGTATATGTATATATGTTTCTCTGTATATATATATATATATATATATATATATATATATATATATATATATATATATATATATATATATATATATATATGTGTGTATGTGTGTACAGTAATCCCTCCTCGATCGCGGGGGTTGCGTTCCAGAACCCCCTGGGATAGGTGAAAATCCGTGAAGTAGAAACCATATGTTTGTATGATTATTTTTATATATTTTAAGCCCTTAGAAACTCTCCCACACTGTTTATAAATATTCTCCGCACAGTTATACAGTAAACCCTTGTTTATCGCGGTTAATCCGCTCCAGACAGATAAATGAATTTCCACGAAGTAGGATTCTTTATTTATAAATCTAATATTTTCGCAGTTAGAGCATAGAAAACCTGTTTACGACCTTCTAAATACATTTTTTAACATTATTAGAGCCCTCTAGACATGAAATAACACCCTTTAGTCAAATGTTTAAACTGTGCTCCATGACAAGACAGAGATGACAGTTCTTTCTCACAATTAAAAGAATGCAAACATATCTTCCTCTTCAAAGTGCGCGTAAGGAGCGGAGAATGTCAGAGAGAGAGTAAAGTAAACAATGAAAAATCAATAAGGCTGTTGCGCTTTTAAGTATGCAAGCACCGCGATAAAGCAGCGGCAATGAAGGGATCAATGCGAAGGTAGCCTTTCAGCATTTTTTAAAGGAGCGTCCTCTAAGCAAACAGCCTCTGTGCAAAAAGCCCCTCTGCTCACATCTCCTCCGTCAAGCGCAGAGAACGTCAGATAGAGAGAGAGAGAGCGAGATTAAAGCAAACAATCAAAAAATCAATAAGTGAGCTTTTGGACGCACCTCGATAAAGCGGCATTTCTTAGAGGAGCGTCCGTATCCACTAGGCAAAAAGCTTCTGTGCAAACAACACCTCAGCACACACCCTCTCCGTCAGGCGCAGAGAATGTCAGAGAGGGTGAGATAGAGGCAGAGACAAGCAAATAATCGAGCACCGCGCAGGAGGCATATTTTATAGCATTGAGGAGTTTTAGTTAATATGTAATACGTGCTCTGATTGGGTAGCTTCTAAGCCATCCGCCAATAGCGTCCCCTGTATGAAATCAACCGGGCAAACAAACTGAGGAAGCATGTACCATAAATTAAAAGGCCCATTGTCCGCAGAAAACCGCGAATCAGCGAAAAATCTGCAATATACATTTACATATGCTTACATATAAAATCCGCGATAGAGCAAAACCGCGAAAGTCAAAGCGCGATACAGCAAGGGATCACTGTATATACATATGTATATTTATGTGTATGTATGTATGTGTATATGTATATATGTATATGTGTGTATGTGTGTATGTATGTGTGTATATGTAAGTGTATATATATGTTGATATGTATATATATATGTGGATGTGTATATGTATATACTGTATGAATATATGTGTATATGTAGATATGTTGTAGCAAAGCTACATAACTTGACAGTCGGGTTGGCCTCCTGGACTGTTTGTCACTTTATGTAAGTATTCCAGCTGCCTGTTGCCGGCGTGAGGTTGCCATAACAACCGAGAGGGGCAAGGATGTTTCGGCGGGAAATTTTTCCTATTTAAGGGGAATGGCGGATCAAGGAGGAAAAAAAAAAAAGAATCAAGAAGGAAGGAAAAGGCTGAAGGCAAGGAGTGACTATCCACGCTTAAAGGATCATTCTGGAGATTTCTTCACCCAGGGACGTCTGCTATTTATGGGTGGCCACCCCGAAGAAATAATCCGGTGACGAATCCCCGAGAAGAGGCCAGGCTGGTGTTCTCCGGGTGCTCCCGTCTGGTGAATCAGATTCGGAATTTGCATTTTCTTTGTGATAGTCCAAGGAGAAGCCGTTTCCACCGAAGGAACTGAACTGCATGATTTATTTTCCTTATAGGTGGATTAAGTACATTTTTCTTTTTTTGACATTTCAGGGAATATTATTATTATTATTATTATTATTATTATTATTATTATTATTATTATTCTTTTGTTTATTGTCTACGTCGAACCGGGGATTCGGATTTGGGCTGGGGAGGCGTCTGGGAAAGGGATTCACTATGAGCACTCAGGCACCGGGCACGTAAATGTAAATAGTAAATGTTAATATATTTTCATTCCCACTTTCCTTTGCTTGAGATTTTTTTTTTCCAGTTATATAAGGACGTGCATAGGGGACAAGAGGGGCCGAGGACCGAATATGGTAATGCTGCTTTAACTTTCTTTTATCATCCACTTCCCTTTGGGTTGTGAAGTGTAGGAACCGCGTGCGTTTTTCTTGCGGTTGCTACAGAGTGGTGCCCTCTCTGAGGAATTTAATAAGCATCTTGCATATTTTGGTTCCCTTTAGCCCATTCACTAAAAAATTAAATAAATAAATAATATAAAATAATCATCCATGATGTCTTTAGGGCAATCGGGGCAGGCGATCGCCCGGCCGAGTGACTCCTTGTGTGAAGAAGTGGTAGCTGGTAGCTGCCACGTTACGGTAAGGGCCCATTCGGCCGTCCGAGAGAGAACGAGCCTGCTGCAATCGATGTACCTGAGTGATTCGCCTGGACCTGATGAGGCGGATAACGATGGCGCTCTGCCCCTGCTTGCTGAGATTACGGAGCGGATCGAAGCACTTCACGAGCGGATCTCATCCATGGCTGACAGCACCCTATCTCGCGAAGACGCTTTGCGAAATTATATAGATGACTCGATGGGAAAAATGCGAGAATATGTGGAGGAGCAGATAATTGGGCTGGAGCGGGATGTTGTGCAATGCCTGGAGAGGCGCGATCAGCTATGGAAGGAACATCTTCGGCGCGAAGTGCGGAGTCATCTGCGTTCATTTGGATCAGTGAACGCGCATTCCACTCATCGGGAGGCAGTCCGCACTGTGCATTTGTGTACTCCGCCAGCCGTACTCCGCCAGCCGTACCGTTCCTTCGCATGGAGTTTCCTAAATTGGAAGAGTCATATACCTCAGAGGACATAATTAATTTCGTTGAACAGGCAGATGCTTTTCTGTCTGTTGCTCAAATGGGGGAAGATGGACTTTTGGGGGTGATTAATGCCTCCTTGAAGGGACCTGCAAAAAGTTGGTGGCAGGCGAGCAAACAGACCATCCACACCTAGGATGCTTTTAAGAAGGATTTCCTGGAGGCGTTTCTCCCAGAAGATTATGAGGCTGAATTAGAAGAAAAACTTCGGTCCATGGTTCAAGCACCAACACAGAGCATCCGAGATTTTGCCTATGATTATAGAGCTCTATGTTTGAGATGGCGACCTGAGATGAAGGAAGAAGAAGTAGTCCGCCGAATATTGAATGCCTGTAACCCCCGTTTGGCCGGGGGGCTGAGAGGGATTGTGACGACCGTGGATGGTTTGGTAAAGGTTGGGAGTGCAGTCGAATGTGATTGGGCATCTAACAAAGGCTACTGGGAGAGAGTTCATGCCAGTAAAAAGGAAACCCAATCCTCAAAATCGACCAAGCAATCAAAAGGTGGCCAGACTGAAGCAGGCGTCTCAGTAGTATCCACTATAGCTCTTGGTGATCCCAGTCCATATTCGAGGCTGGTGTGTGGACGCAGTGGTAGATACAGGCAGCCATTTCACTTTAATGCAGAGAAGCTGGTGGAACAAATTAGCCAGACAGAATGAAAAACTCCTGGCTACCTCGACCATTAAGTTTATCATGGCCGATGGGACTGAGCACCGGGCCCTGGGTAAGGTCTCGCTGAGATATGTACTCCATAATGTGGCTTGGAAGATGGATACCTATATTCTGGAGGATACGCACTTGTCATTGCCTTTGCTCCTTGGGCTCGACTCTATCACTGCAGTAAAGATGACCATTCATTTCCATCTTAGAAAATACATGTTGCCAGGCAGTGGGGAGCATCCCTTTGTAGCAAAGGTCCGAGAAGAACTGCATGGGGCATACTTGGGATTTTATGTCGCAGAGTTGGAGGCTTGTGAGACCCCAGATCAGGATATTGTTTCAAACCAGCTGGATGAAGTTAAACCTCTGCTTCGCCGATGGCCGAATGTATGGACGGAGAAGCTGGGGGCAACACAGGTAGTTACCCATGACATACACACGGTGAATGAGGTTCCAGTGCGTCATCGCACTTATCGAGTCTCACCCCTAAAGAAAGGGATTATTAAAGAACATATCGGCAAGATGTTGGAACAAGGGATCATCGAGCCTTCATCCTCAGCATGGGCGGCACCTGTAGTTTTGATAAAGAAAGCAGATGGAACATACAGATTCTGTGTGGACTACAGGGGACTTAATGCCAAAACACTCTTGGATGCATACCCCATGCCTCAGGTCCAGGAGATTTTGGAATCCATGCACGGAGCGGCCATCTTTAGTACATTAGATCTACGCAGTGGTTATTGGCAAGTGCGAATGGCAGAAGGCAGCATACATAAGACCGCGGTTTCCACACCAGAAGGTTTGTTCCAATTTCGGGTCATGCCTTTTGGCCTGAAGAATGCGGGGGCAAGTTTCCAGCGTTTGATGGAGCAGGTCTTGCGTGGGTTGATCGGGAAGATATGTTTCGTCTATATAGACGATATTATTGTTTTTTCCCCTGACCTTCACCAACACCTCTGGGATTTGGACCTTGTCTTTCAGCGACTGGGGCAAGCCCAACTGACGTTGAATGTGAAGAAGTGTCACCTCGCACAACCGCAGATTCATTTTTTAGGCCATTTGGTATCAGGAAAAGGCGTAGAGGTTGATCCTAAGAAAACCTCAGCTATTCAAAACTACCCTCCGCCCTCTGATCTAAAAAGTTTACAAAGGTTTCTTGGTCTCGTGGGCTGGTATCATAAATTTATCCCACGGATGGCTGACATAGCTGCCCCACTCAACCACTTGAAGAAAAAGGACATTCCCTGGAACTGGACCACAGAGTGCCAGGAGGCAGTGGACCAATTAAAGGCAGCGTTGCAAAGTCCGCCCATCCTGGCTCAACCGGACCAACAGTTAACTTTCCAGGTACACACTGATGCCAGCAATGTAGGGCTCGGGGCGGTCCTCACGCAAAAAGTGGATGGAATGGAGAAGGTGATCGCCTATGCATCGAGGAGTCTGCGTGGCCCTGAAATCAACTATTCTACTTCTGAAAAAGAGTGCTTAGCTGTGGTTTGGGCAATAGAGAAATGGCGTCATTTTTTAGAAGGGGTGGAATTCGAAGTATATACGGATCACAATGCCCTGACCTATATTTTTAATCAACCCAAAGTGTCATCACGCCTTACCCGGTGGGTATTGCGTCTTTAATCATTTACATTTAAAGTTTTTTACCGGAAGGGATGCAGCAACATTGTTCCAGATGCATTATCAAGAATACCGGAGATGACAGGAATGGTGTGTATGGCTATAGCACAAAGCCAGTGGTGTGCCCTGCCTTTAAGTTTGCAGGATATAGCAGAAGCTCAAGATACCTGTCCAGCCTGTTTGGAGCTTAAGGAGAATGTTGCTAAGGCTGAACCTGGCCGCATTCATTTCAAGGAGCTACAAGGGGTGCAATATAGGTCCGTACAATCTAAGAGCAGGGGCACCAAGCTCCAACTGGTACTCCCAGAAAAATATGTACTGGAGTTTCTACACTATTATCATGATAGCCCTTTTGGTGGACACCTGGGGAAGGTAAAAAAGAGATGTATGCGACTACATTAAAAAATGTCAGATCTGTCAAAAGTATAAATCTCCACCTGGTAAACCAGCAGGGGAGCTTCAATCCATGATTCCTTCAGAGCCAGGAGAAATGTTGGGAGTCGACTTAATGGGACCACTGCCATCTCCTAGCACCAAGAAGACTATATTGATGGTGGTAGTCGATTATTTTTCTAAATGGGTAGAGCTTTTTGCTCTGCCCGATGCTAAGACTCACCGGATCTGCACCCTCTTAAAGAATGAGATATTCACTCAGTGGGGGGTCCCCAAGTTCATTGTATCGGACCGTGGTCCTCAGTTCACCAGTGAAATAATGGAAAGGTTATATTTAGCTTGGGGAGTAAAGCGAAAGTTGACAACAGCATGCCATCCCCAGAGCAATCTAACAGAGAGGGTGAACTGGACCCTAAAAACAATGGTTGCATCCTACGTTGGAGATTGTCATCAAGACTGGGACAAATGGCTTCCTGAATTACGGTTTGCCATTAACACGGCGGAGCACGAGGCTATGGGTGAAACTCCTGCACTGGTTGCTCTGGGTCGTCAAATTAGAGGTCCACTTGATCGGTTAATGGAATCCGTCCCTTTGCCAGATACACCCCAGTATCGTACGCTGGCAACCCTAGAGGAATTACGAAAGAAGGTATGGGCTAGGTTGGTGAGGTCAACCTCAAGACAAGCCAGGTATTACAATGCCCGTCATCGGAAAGTGCACTATGAGATGGGAGACTTGGTCTGGGTTCGAACTCATCACCTGTCTGATGCTGCTCGTAAATTTACCTCTAAGCTTGCGCCCAAATGGTTAGGACCAGCTATTATTTTAAAGCAGATTGAACCAAATAATTACCGGGTACAGAAAGGGACAAACTCGGAGTCCAAAATAGATACCGTAAATGTAAGTAGCATTAAACCATATTTCGGTCCCCCCTTGGGGAAACTATGTAGCAAAGCTACATAACTTGACAGTCGGGTTGGCCTCCTGGACTGTTTGTCACTTTATTAGGTTGGCTGGAAGGGTGCTTGTAAATAGCCCTCACGCCTTTGGTGACGTTTCAGTCTGGGAGGACCCCGCCCGGTAAGTATTCCAGCTGCCTGTTGCCGGCGTGAGGTTGCCATAACAACCGAGAGGGCAAGGATGTTTCGGGAAAATTTTCCTATTTAAGGGGAATGGCAGATCAAGGAGGAAAAAAAAAAAGAATCAAGAAGGAAGGAAAAGGCTGAAGGCAAGGAGTGACTATCCACGCTTAAAGGATCATTCTGGATCTTTCTTCACCCAGGGACGTCTGCTATTTATGGGTGGCCACCCCGAAGAAATAATCCGGTGACGAATCCCCGAGAAGAGGCCAGGCTGGTGTTCTCCGGGTGCTCCCGTCTGGTGAGTCAGATTCGGAATTTGCATTTTCTTCGTGATAGTCCGAGGAGAAGCCGTTTCCACTGAAGGAACTGAACTGCAGGATTTATTTTCCTTATAGGTGGATTAAGTACATTTTTCTTTTTTTGACATTTCAGGGAACATTATTTTTTATTATTATTATTATTATTTTCTTTTGTTTATTGTCTACGTCAAACCGGGGATTCGGATTTGGGCGCTGGGATGGGCGTCTGGGAAAGGGATTCACTATGAGCACTCAGGCACGGCACGTAAATGTAAATAGTAAATGTTAATATATTTTCATTCCCACTTTCCTTTGCGTGAGATTTTTTTTTTCCAGTTATATAAGGACGTGCATAGGGAACAAGAGGGGCCGAGGACCGAATATGGTAATGCTTCTTTAACTTTGTTTTATCATCCACTTCCCTTTGGGTTGTGAAGTGTAGGAACCGCGTGCGTTTTTCTTGCGGTTGCTACAATGTATATATATATATCTTTATATGTGTGTGTGTGTGTGTATATATATATATATATATATATATATGTCAGCAACACTCATAACAGTAACGAAACAATTACTTTGACAATCATGTTACGTTATTTTTAAAATGTTTCCTTTTCTTTTTAATAACTTCTTTAACACACTACTTCTCCGCTCTGGCCTTGGTATTTTGCTAGTATATATATATATGTATATATATATATATATATATATCTCACCACACATCCTCTATCCGTTTTTTCTTCTCAGAACATGGATTTGATGCCATTCCTCTGCTGCTAGGTTATTCTCCTGATCATCTGATTATAGAAAAGTCATCTCAGATAAAATAGCATTAGAATCATCAGATGGAGAGATTCTCTTAAGACTGGATGTCCCAGCACAGACTTAGAATGCCTAGGAAAGGAGTTAGTTGGCTGAGGTCCCCAGCACAGTGACTGTATCTGACTTTATTTTTGACTTTCTCTTTAACAGTTTTAATACATAGTTCTTCAATTAATTAGAAACCTACACATATTGTAGGTTTCCATGTATACTTAATAAATTTTGTGCTGAATCAGGAAAACTAATGGAGATTCTAGCCTAGTTAAAGAGTGACAGATATTTGCTCCGGTTGCCATCATTCCCTCCTACAGTATAACTAACATTTATGTTTTTTCTGTATTCAAAAACTGTATTAATCAGCACTGACAGTAGACGGCCTGCTCACTTATCCCTCACTGAGACAGCTGAAGTCAAACACACAATTCTCACAGTGTCCGACTTCACTGCGTTGGTAGGGATGGGAGAGCAGGCTACCTGCTGCTAGTGCCGATTGACACTTTTACAAGGCAAAGACGCTGATGAGAAGGTACAAGGGAATTTAAGGTGGCTCAGCATTATGACTTTTTTGAGTGAAAATTAATGCTATGTTTTTTTAATTATACTTCACAATGGAAGCATGTAAAGTGAAAACAGTAAAAGTTCCAGTACTGAGCTCTGTGGGACATCATATTTAACTTCTGAGTATAATGATGGATTACTGTTAGCGCATTTCTGTACATACTTGTAACAATTTGATAAATAAGAGCTAAACCAGGCAAGCACAGAGCCTATAAGCCCAATGTCATTTTCCAGCCTCTGTAATAAAACAGAATGGTCATTTGTGTCAACACTTAACTTAAAATCAGTGTTCAGACTTGTGCTGGAATACTGGTTTGATTCCTGTTTTAAGGCACACCACAATTTCAGCTTTTGCAATCCAGACAAATTGTAACAAATAAATAACTAAAGTCCATGATCAGAAATTTATGAATGCACTATTTGAAATGCAGGCTGTTGGTGAGAAAAAGATTGGAAAATTGTAAATGTTGTGACAATTCTACTATTTCCATAGAATATTCCATCAAAAGGTTTATAATTATTCAACAAAATAACAAAAGAAGTGTTCTGAGTACCTGGTATTAGGCAGATGAAAGAAAATCTGTTAATGAAACAGAAGGTGGGTAGTTTATAAAATGTCTGTGGCAAAGTGCAATTTTAATAAATAATTGCGAGTCCTGAATGGTGCAGGCTCCAAGCAGGTGCAGATGCATGAGTGAGCATTCATGCACCTCTCAGAGGTTTATTGGTGTTTGGCTGGTTGTGTATTCATGTGCAAAGGTGAGTGAGTCCTTCAAGTGCTTAATTCACACTTAAAGGGTAGTACCTGCATCCAATTGGTTTTATAAAAGAAGCCTGAATGGCCAGAATTGGGATGGAAGAAGAGATCAGAAGTTAAAGGAAGATCAGAAAGGAGAAGAAAGAGGCTGGATGGCAAGAAGCCTGTGTCTGGAAGGAAGGAGGCAGGTTGTTTGGAGCATGCTTTGGGGAAGCGAGTGGCAGGCCTCAAGAGCGGGGCTAGAGAAGGGGATCTACTATTGAGTAGTGCAGGGGAATAGGAGTGGCTGTGTCTCCCAGATGAATGCTAAAGGACTGACTAAGGGAGACATGAGCCAGGTTCAAAGGGGAGTCCTACAGATACTAAGGGACTGACTGTGGGAACCTGGACCCGGGATTAAAGGAGGAATACACCTGTCAGCAGGGTCCTGATGGGATAAGCTAGGGAGATGCCAGATTGTAGAAAGAGGCACAGGGGCTGAGTTTTTTAAAAGAAAGCATCTGCCTACATTTTAATCTAATTTTAACTGGATTATTTATTGATTTTAACCTCCACCTTGCACATTATTTTATGGATTATTTATTAACTTCAAATGAAGCATTACACTTTTGGACACTGTTTGTTTTGTTTTTGGAATAAAGCACTGAAAAACTTTACACTGAACCATTACTGACTGTGTGTGTCCTCATTTGCCTGGCTCATCTTTGTGTGACAGGTCTGGGTTCAGGACAATCCTGAACTCAACTAGGGATCATGGAGCTGACCCGGACTGTCACGGGACAAGCAAAAAGTAACAAAATCTTTACTAAGCAAAATCTGATACGTCATCTTAATTCTAGTCAAAGTTCAATGCTAATTTCTTCAAAGCTGAAATACTAATCCACCACTCAAAATACCTCTGGCCACTGCAGTGTATCTTTGTCCATTATTTTCTCACGTGACAAATGCCAAGTGAACCTAACATCCACAAATGCAGCATATAGAAAATGAAGTACACAAGGAAAAGAAACAAAAGGGATAACTCAAAATACAAATAAATAGACAGATAAAAGAAAAAATCAATTGCACTACTTCAACTAGCTCAATAGCATAGCTCAATTACTTGACCATTTTCAAGTACTAAACATTTTAAACTTTCATCTCCTTGAAACTCACAACTCAGGGCTCTCTTCTTATCTGTGTCATTCGCAGGCTCAGTCTCATCTCTCTTTAGCCACAAAGATACTTATCTAGAATTCCCTCTAGTGGCCCTTGGTACTCTGTCTCTCTAAGCCAACATTAGCTCTTAAAGGGTCATGTATCTAAGACAGCTGAACAGCTGTGCACTTACTTAATGAGTCAAAATTGTCCCATCTGTTCCCACTTGGAATCACACATCCCATATGAACTTGGCAGTTCCTTGGCATCCTGTTAGATCTCCTTGATGCCTGTCCATCTAAGAATACAACTCTGTCCCTCGCTTAGCAACCAAAGGCACTTAGCTGCAGCCAGGAGGTCTCTTGCTAACCCTTCATAATCTCTAGCTTTCTACTTCTAGCTCTCTCTTTGTTGTTTTACCTGCCTTGTAGCTTCTAAGTGTCCTCCTAAGGTATTCCAGAGGCCCCACACTTCATCGAGTATACTGGCCAACAGCCCCTGCCTTTCCACACTAAATTACAAATCTGCTTTCATCCTGTCAGTATTAGTGTTTCATACAAGATACAATATTTGGAGTATAAATGTAGCTATCTTATATTCATGTTATGTAATTTGTAATAAAGATAAAAAATGTTTCTAGTAGCACTATGTAGCAGGGGACTTGACATAGTCTTCTCTGGATTATGATTGCATGACATACTGTATATTGAGTCATTTAGGACAGTTTGACAAGGTTGTGTGTGTTTGGGGTAATGCTTGTAGAATCTGTTGTTACACTACAGCCTACAACTTGTGAGGCTATCAAGGTTAAGATCTAGGAAATACATAAAATATATTTTGCATATAGGAGATATTTTGGAGATGGGGGAGTTGGGGGGAAAACATTTGACCAGCTCTGTCATAATGGATTGCTAGGAATAATTAAAAGTATAGGGATGAATAGAAGAAACTTCTGTAAAAATATACAAAGCTGTGGATTACATCTTCCCCAATGGTGGTCCAGGCTAACATCTGTGTAAGAATAATGTTACGGTAACATAGCATTCATCTTAAATTGCATAAAGAGTTAATAAATGTGGGAAACCAAATATAGGTCATGTAAACAACAAAATGTACACTGAAATATAAGAATTGGTTTAGGAAAAATACTGAGATGGTCAAGTAAATAAAGAATGTACCAGAAGAAAAGTTGATGTAATATTCAAAATAAACTGAAGGATGACTAAGAGATGACTAAGCAGATGTCCTATAAAGGAGAATGGACAATTGTTATATGCACAGAAAGGGTGGTGGCGCAACTCAAAGGTATAAGAAGAATCAGAATATAATATAACAGATTTTTATTTTATATAAATCATTTGGGGGCGGCACGGTGGCGCAGTGGTAGCGCTGCTGCCTCACAGTTAGGAGACCTGGGTTCGCTTCCCGGGTCCTCCCTGCGTGGAGTTTGCATGTTCTCCCCGTGTCTGCGTGGGTTTCCTCCGGCGCTCCGGTTTCCTCCCACAATCCAAAGACATGCAGGTTAGGTGGATTGGTGATTCTAAATTGGCCCTAGTGTGTGCTTGGTGTGTGGGTGTGTTTGTGTGTGTCCTGCGGTGGGTTGGCACCCTGCCCAGGATTGGTTCCTGCCTTGTGCCCTGTGTTGGCTGGGATTGGCTCCAGCAGACCCCCGTGACCCTGTATTCGGATTCAGCGGGTTAGAAAATGGATGGATGGATAAATCATTTGGGTGTAAACCAATGAACCAACCAGAGTAAAATGTATATATTGATTGACACTGTATGTAAATTCAACAGTTTATAAAATGAACCTCTATTCTTTGTTTCTCTGATCATTCTGATAATAATGATAATAATAATTTAGTTTACGGATATTGCTGTCATTCAAAGTACTGTCCTTTGGAGTCTGGACTTAATTTTGTTAACCTTTGGCTAACCTTTTATGGAAAAACCTTTTGACATCTGGGATTTAAATTTCATTTTGCTTTTTGAATGTTAATAAATCTTTACTTATTTTGTGGACCTGAGGTTTTTTTATTACCAATTTCCTGACTCATTTTATGAATATTTTGAATTGAAAAGCCTTTAAAAGTACAGAGTAAGCCTGCACCTTCAATTAGGGACTAGGATGATTTATACAGCTGGTAATTATAATGTTTTCTTTGGCCTATGTGGTAGTACAGGTTTGACTTTTCTTTTTGAGGCCATTCATATTTTTGAATTTTGTCAGCAGACAAAGATCACAACAAATTAGGGGAACACAGCCCAAAATAGCTGTAAACAATGCAATGCAGTCCCTTATGGGGAAAGTTTAATCTAAGATATAACAATAAAATCTGGCCAGGAACATCTTAGGGGTGCATTAATAATTCCCAGATCCGATTCTTCATCTTCCCAAAGCCTAAATGTGGCGATATAAGGTGAACCAGTGTGGAACTGGGAGGTGAGAGAGACAGAATAACTCTAGACTAGCAGGAGTAAACAAGGCCAGGTAACAAATAAAGGATACAGACCTGAGGCAGCAAGTGCATCTGTAGCAGTACCATTGTGGGAAAGTGGGCAGACTCTTTAGACACGTGCACATTGGCTCTAAGGGGATAAAGAGTTTATTTATTTCCTTTCATCAAAATTAAACTTGTTTATTTGAACTGCTCATACTTCTTGTTTGCCTTAATTGGTTTAAAAACACCCTCTATTTTGTATATTTGCCTCTGTTAGCGTTATTTGAGATAGTACTGTCTGAAGATCAACTTCTGTCGATTATGACAAGAATATGGTGTTTGAGATCTGAAGATGGTTGCTTGGATGTGCATACTAACATGTTATTTCCCTGAGCTAAAGACAAACTTTAGATTATAACATTTTTGAGTGGATTAGCTGGAGTGGGTAATGGGAGTAGGAGCAAAGGGTTATATTAATTCTGCTGCAGCGACATTGCTAATTCTTGGCAATGTACACAGGTAGCAGTAAGTACCATCTAAGTTCTGAATTCATCATCCAATAGTTTCTTGTGGAATCATTGAAGAGATTGACATCACAGAATTCGTGAGATTAACCAATAATTATGAATATTGTTCTGTTTAGAAATTGCCTCAGTGATGCAGATATTAAAACATTTTGAGATGGCTTGGTATTTTCCATCTTGTGCAATCTAATGTTTGTGAGTAGTCTTGGGTAAAAATATCAATTTTCTGATTGTTATTTTTCATTTAAGCAATTTGTTATCGATTCTTAAAGTATTGAGATTGATCTTGTGAATCTCTGTCCTGCTGAATTACCATATGTAGATTTTTACTCATCTTCATTTTTGGTGTCTGATCCAGTAGAAATCGCTAATGTGCCCATTAAGACTTTCTATGGAAAATGCTCTTTGCTATTTCGCATAAAATGGTGAGTCCTCCTCAACTGAAATCAATGTGTTTGACACTTAAATCAGATGTGTGGAATTACTACGGATTCAAAAAGAGCATCAGTAGAACACATTAAAAATGACTGGGCACCTTGTGGCAGATGTGTTGCAGATAAGAGTGCCGCATACCAGTCATACCAGGAGCAACCTCGCTGCCTATATGCAGAGCTGCTGAGGTGGCTGGCTTGTTGTTATTCCAAAAACCTTTCTAGGATCTCCAATGTGCTCTTCCATTGTGTGACCACATCAATCACAGGTTTGTGTGTTCGCAAGTACAATAAACGTTGCTTTTTATTTAAGCATGTGGATAGCTGTACTGCTATGGTGGAAAAAGGAATTTTAAGTGCATCCTGTGATACCAATTTGAGTATATGTGCAAAGCAGCCAATGTGAAGTAGCTCCATAAACTATAACGCATCGCTGTCAATCATTAGGGCTAGTTCTTTATCTTTAAGTTTTAATTCATCCAATGCCACTGTCAATACACATCAGCTATAGATTCTCAATTTAAAATGCTTCCTTTCTGTCTGAGGAAGAATTGTTAGGACACATCTGTGAAACAGATTAACGTGACTGCTACACATGAGCAACTGAAGATATGTGTAATTTGTAGAATTATATAAAGGCATGAGTCTTCCTGCTGTATCTTAAATTTTGACAAATTCAAGATTACTTTAAATGTCCAATAGGGGAATAAATTTTGCAAACATGTTAGCAACTGTTTAGTTGAAGGGTGTCTACAGGGAGATTCATTACACATAGTTAGGTTACTGAAACATAGTTATTATTTAAGAAGCTATATTTCATTACTTTATAATAATATTATTCAAAAGATTATATAGATGTTTTTCAAGTAGATGTTATTTCATTCTATTAAAATAAGGAGCCCCATAATATTTGTGGATTCTGTTGTGGTGAAACATATGTTAGTTAAATTATGGTGAATTCTGAATGAGTGCAGTGTTGTGAAAACTTTTTTTTTTTTTTTAATGAGCAATGATATTTTGTCGCATATCTTCCAAATACTGGTGCTGTTCGTTATTAATCAAGTATTACTTTTTAAGTGTCATTCTGTGCTTATGCATATGTTATGAAGTCACTATGTAGAAATGCTTCAAATAAAGTGTGCATGGTTAAATAATCTCTAAAAAAGCCAGCACTTTAAATATATCAGTGCATGCTATTTCAATCAAGATAAAATTGATATCGAATCAAATCGGGACATAGTGAATCAAAACAGAGTAGGACATCAGCGCTAATACCCGGTCTTATTTGTGAGTAACATTCTCCAGCTTTTGCTGATTGCCTCCTCACACAGTTGTATTATGTAATGAAAGGGCTGCTAGTATTGCAAATAAAGGGATTAAGACCAGCAATCTAAATTAAAATTAATATGAGAAAAAGTGATCTATAGGTTGTTTGGATTCAGAAGTGACAGAAAGTGAGGATGATACTGTGAGTTTGGCAAATCATTGTAAATCATTTGCACATAGGAGAAAGTGTGGTTGGCATCAATGCAGTCAGGACATACTAGATTCAACTTAGTTTTGGCTGTTTTTGGAAACTTATAAGCAGGATGTGTAACTTTTGAAAAGAACTAGAAATATGTGCTAATAGAATGTCATTCGGCACTACATTGAACAAATGAGGTTATTTAAATGGGTTGAGCAGACATAATTAGTCTGGCAGCAAAGGAGCAAGCAATAATGGCATGTGGAGCTATGAGTGCATTTTTAATTAAAAATAGACTGAGAGGCAGAATCCCATTCTGATTATTAATGCTTCTCACTTTACTACTGTAGGTATCTGCTTTATCTATGGTGAGAGTAGCCAACAATCACAAAGAGAATTAACTTTACTAAGATGACACTGTTATACATGATGACATATTTGTGGTATCCAGGTGAACTTCTTCAGGCTGATGGTAAGGCTGTCCTCCTGGCATTGCAAGCAATCTTTGCTTCCATTTAGGAGACTGGCATCATCCCAACCAACTGGAAAATGGGACTTGTTGCCCCTGTCTGCAAAGGGAAGGGTGAAATCCAGGATTTCAGCAACTGCAGGGGGATAACACTGCTCTCAGTGCCAGGTAAGGTCTTTGCTAGGGTTGTCCTCAATAGGATTCATGATCACTTACTCACCTACAAGTGACCGGAGCAGTCTGGTTTTACGCCTAAGAAGACTACCATTGACTGCATCCTGGCACTGTAGGTTCTCAGGAAGCGCAAACATGAATATCGGCAAAGTTTCTTTGCAGCCTTGATCAATTTTTGTAAAGTGTGACCTGTGGGACATCCTGAGACTTCACGGGATCCCCTCAAGGTTGCTGGATATCATGGCTGGCCTGTAGACTGGTATTGTGAGTGCTGTGCAGAGTGGAGGCAAAACCTCTGCGTTTTTCCCAGTTGATTCTGGGGTTCGTCAGGGGTGTGTTGTTGCTCCTACTCTGTTTAATGTTTGCATAGACTGGGTGTTGGGCAAGTCATGGGGTCCAGAGGCTGTGGGGCATCTGTTGGAGAAAAAAGATTCACTGATCTTGACTTTGCTGATAATGCTGGAAAGGGGTCTTTGGTGCTCTATCTATGTAAAAGGACGAAGGTCCAATTCTTTTTAGTCTTGGTGCTTCCTTATCTTGCTATATGGTTGCAAGACATGGACTCTATCCAGTGACCTGAGATGAAGACTGGATTCCTTTGGTACTGTGTGTCTTTGGAAAATCCTTGGGTACCACTGGTATGACTTTCTGTCAAATGAGCAGTTGCTCATGGAGTCTGGAATGAGGCACATTACCTGCATTGTGAGGGACCATCAGTTACAGCACTACAGCCATGTTGCATGATTCCCCAAGGGTGATCTGGCTCGCAGGATCCTCACTGTTGAGGCCCTGAATGACTAGACCAGACCAAGGGGATGCCCACATAACACCTGGCTGCGGCAGATAGAGGGTAATTTCCAGAAAGGTGGACTAGACCATGTGTCTGCCTGGGGGTGTTGCCAACCTGGATCCCGAGCTGTTTTTTTGAGTGGTGGGTGGGGCAACGAGCTGTATCAGTACATGATCCCCAACCTGACCTGACCTGAAGATGACACTGTTTAATTTCAGAATGGTCTGGTTTTCATGCTGAAAATGTACAGTTAAAGTTGCATGGTAGAATAACAAGAAGATTACAAGGATATTAGTAATATTTTAATTTGTAAGCAACTGCTGTACATTCAGGTCACTTACATGGAGAATATTCCTTTCAGTTCTTAGCAAACATTTGTTAAAGAATGGATTTAGGGGGAGAGCAAGAAAATGAGAAATCAACCAATACAGCACACCTCATATGACATACATGCATATATTCTCAAGCCTACTCAATTTAATTTAGGAATACAAAAGGCAGATACTTACTCACACTGGGGCCAGCTTAAGAAAACAATTGTACCAGGAGAAAAAAAATACAGACATGGAGAGAACATACAAACTCATCACTGACAATACAATTTCAGGACACTGAATCTGTGAGTCAGTAACACAAATCACTGCATCACTGTGCCATCTGACATCAGCAGACCTAAGGGTGTGTGTAATAGTAGAATAAAATTGAAACAGACTCAGAAATTAAAAAGTAGTCTTTCGCACATATAGTGCCTATAAAAACTTTTTAGTACATCAGAAGATTTCTCATTGATTGTTATGTGCCATGTTTTTCAACCTTTTTTAGGTGCATTTGCAAATGATACGTAAAGCATCTATTGTGATAGCCATGTTGGTTGGTCCATCTATCTGACTGTCAGTCAGTATGTACATCTGCCATCAAACATCTCTGCCCCCGTGAACAAATTTAGTTTAAATGTGATACACTTTTTCTTGAATTTTTATTGCTGTATCTTGAACAGATCGTATTGTACAAATTTCTAAAATTTGAGAATCTCTAAATGAAAAGCATAAAAAATTAAGAAACTTTTTGTGCAACTTCAACCACAAATTAGTTTACTACTTCAATTTTACCTTGACAGCAGTTACAGAAAATTGTATATTTTCCTCTTTTTCACCTTCTATAGCTGCTAATAACGGTAATAATAACGGTAAACAAATCCTCAATACAAGTTCATGAAACACCAGCAGATTGTAGGGAGAAAGTCATTGTCACTGGTACTTTCAGCATACATGGGACTGCAGTGCCCTATCTGTCTGCATGTGGAAATCTCTGGATCGACAAATTATTCTTGTTTCTTAACGTGTTCCCAGCGACATGTGTGCAATCAAAAGAGAATGAGTACATTACCATCTTGTCCTCCTGATGCTTTAAGTTGTAACAGGTAAGATAAATGATCTTCCTAATCATAAAAAGTATAAAATGCAAGCAAGGATTAAACAAGGTTATTTAGCTATAATTGTTTCACCTTGTGATACTAAGCACAAGAGTAAATAAACAATTATTTATTTATTTTGCAAAGTACAATGTTTCACTGTCAGCATAATATACTATAGTGACTAGAGATCCCAATGACAGGGACAGTACCGATTTCAGGCTTTACATCCTGATAAACAAGTGAAGAGTATCAAAATGTCCCGGTTGTTAAGAGGCTGTCCATCTAATAAAACATTGCCTCATCAAAACATCTTCAAAATATATTTAGAAGAGCGAGTATAAAACTGCAAGAGGAGCCACCATCCCAATACCTTATATTCCCTCCTTTATGTAATATACATATAGTAGCTGTAATACAATGAAAAACACTCTGATACTCCAAGAAGAGTTGGGGAATTACCCCGTATAATGTCCGTTGGACTAAATGAAAAAATTATAGAAAAATCGATCAAAAAACAAAGCATTTGATGAAAGTGTAGTCGTTACATGAAGTTTATATATACAAAATGGTGGGAGGAAATGATTTAATACAGGAAGTGACACTAAAGCAGACAGACGGAAGTGATGTCATCAGGGTGGAACTGGATTGAGATCATCCATAGTAGCTGGAAGTGACGTCATTACAGAAGGGCCAGAAGTGGCATCATCGATGGTATTCGTAGACAGGATTGCTGTGTAGTGGCCATTTTGGGAAAACGGAAGTATTGTAGGTAAGTGAATGTTATAATTATTTTTCTTCTTTGGTTCTGTTGAAAGAGAGAGAGAGGCATTAGTACGCACAACCAACCCTTTGTCTCGTGTAATATCACTCACCTTAGGGCTTGTCGGTTCACCCATGAAACATAAGAGGCTGTCGAGGAACAAGTCTGAGTTGGAGGCAAAATGTCAGAGGGTCATCCCTGTCCCTGGTGACAAATATGTTTTCCATGAAGCTTTTCATTCATCAATGAAGGAATATCTGACCTGTGTCATAAGCACCACAAAAGAGCCACGAAAAGGTTTAGGGCAGCCACTCGTACATTATTCCTGGCTGCAAAATGGATATTGTCATGGTATAGATGTGTACAGACTGGAGGCCACAACAGAAATAATTTAATAGCACAAAAATGGCAGCTTTAAGGGATAGCAGAGGAAGTGACGTCATCAGTAGGGCCAGAACCGGAAGCGACATCATCGGGGCCAGGCAGAATTTTCCATAACTGCCCTGCAGAGAAGTGAGAGAAAGAGTTGGTGCACTCCGCCACCCCATGGTCTGGCATGGAATTACTCTCATTCAGGCCCTTTAGCTGCCTCTCATGCACACATATGTGACACTTGAAACAGCACAGTGCAGGTGTTACCCACATCCGAGGAGCTAAGGAACAAATGATACACAGTGGAATTGCACAGTTCCTTATTCCTTACTCATACTTCGCCCAATGCAGACATGGTATGTTGCTTTAATTTAATTTAATTGTATGTTACCTATTTTAGCCTACATTAAAACCTACATTAGCTTATATTATACTGTAACCAATAAAAAAAGGTAATAATCAGTGGAAATTGATTAAGCTAATATTTACATCCATTTGGGCTGAAGGTTAAGATAGCCAGACTTATTTTACAATTCATAAATGATCAATTCTATGACAATGTGCAAATTGAAATATCTAAATAAATAACAATATCAGATACATACTCAAAAGTTTTTTAGTCCATTATTTGCTATTTAAAAGCCTAATATGTACAGTATATATCTTCAATTTAATTAGATACTTCTCATCTCCTGGTAACAGCTGCTGAGTTGACTCACTCAGTTGAGCACAACCTGAGCTATAACAGTGCTGACTGAGCATAAAAACTGAACCAAGTTTTTAAAAAATATTTAATTGTTTGTGTAATTGTTGGTGCCTTTGGTATGTTGTCTTGCAACACAGCAGTCCAAGCCATATGTATCGGTTCTCTCAAATATTATAGCAACCCCTGGGGGGGTTAGGGTGCGGATGGAGTGTTTGGTAGTTGTTGTTTCTATTAAAAAACACTGATCAATAAACTAACTGAAATAATTTAATATGAACAGGCAAGCAATTATTAAAACTGTTTTTTATATTGGTAATGAATCACGGTGTTAAATTTGCTTTATAAAATATACTGTAGTAATATGCAAAAGGAGGTATGATAAATTGCAATTAATATGCAGTTAATTTCCATTAGAAATTTTAAAAGTTTGATTACATTTTCATCAGCAGCCCTAATTTTTTTGTATTTATTTATCTTTGTAAATATGCCATTTTATATATTATATAATACATTGGTGAAACAAAGTTACTGTCTGTCTGGTTTCCACACAGATTCAGACAAGCTAAATAAATCTTGCTGTGTTTTTCTGTCTTGATAAAATAATAACAATAATAATTAATTAATAATAATTACAAAAGTTTCATTTTAATCAGCATTTATGTACCCTAGAGTTAAAAAGAAGAATTAAAATGAAAAAATGCAATCATTATTTGTTGTTGTTAACATAAAGGCTATAATAGTGTGAACGAGCCCCGGACACAGACAGGCAGACATGTTGCAATTCCACCACCACACGTTTATTTACAATATTTACACAAGTTCAAGTGCACACAAAACCCTGCAAGTCCCCAAAGTCCAGGCCTCTAACACTCTGCCTTTCCACTGCTTCAGACCGCCTCCTCTCTCGCTTCTCTTGCTTCGTCTCTCTCCTCACCCGACTCCAGCCTCGAATGAAGAGAGGCGGCCCCTTTTATCCACACCTGGATGTGCTCCAGGTGCTTCCCGATAATCTCCTGCCCATACGCTCCAGTGTGGCGGAAGTGGCGGCTGTACTCCCGGCAGCACTCCGGGTGTCCCTGCTTCTCTTCCCCCCATCACTTCCTGGTGTAGTGGAAGTGCTGAGGTCCAGGGCTCTCAAGGCATTGGGGCGTCCCCTGGCGGTGACCACGGGTCCCTACAGGGTTGGGCTTCCAAGCCCTCTACTCGTGGCCCCCAACACAACTAGGGCAGTCGCCCCTCGTGGTCTGGAGGAGGCACAAGCCCTCCTCCGATCCTCCTGGGCGCCCCGACTGGGTATAACCCCCAGCCGCGGGCCAGAATAGTTACATGCCCTCTTTCACCATAAAAATTCAATTTTATTCAATTAGGTTTCTTTTAACAGTATATATTATAGCATAGCACTTTTCACTGAAGACAACCTGAGAGTATGGAAGATTATTTGTGGTAAAATTAAATGTAACCTAGTGTGTTAGCTACATTGTAATGCAGTGCATATACAGTACTGTACATGTGGTGCCTTTCATTTTGGCACATTTTTATTGTATCATAATTAAAAATATATCAACCAGTTATTGATTGTTTTCACTATGCCACACGACTTTTATCTCAGTTTAAAATACAATTCAAAGGCATATTGCATTTTAAGTCACAGTTTGTATGTCATTAAAGCAAATAAAATGTATTGCATTTCACTTAGAGATTTCTCCGAGTGTATTTCATTTTGATTCAAGACCACACAGTAGTCAAAACTGGCCAATCATCATCAAGAGGTGAAGAAAGAGGCATCAATGGTTGGGGTAAGAGACGGCGGCAAAAATGAATTTTGTACATGTAGTGTGATTAAGTAAAACGGTGAAATTTTTTAGGACTGTGTTTCTGATACAGATGTGAGCAACACTGAAGCAACACAAGGAACAGTCCTATCTCCTATTCCATTCACTCTGTCCACCTCAACTAAAAATATAACACCAGGTTATGTCACTTGCAGATATTCTAAGATAATTCTGCACTTATGGGGTGTATTGACAAGGGGCTTGAGGCAGAGTATTGGAGTCAGGAACAGAACTTTGTTTTTTGGCGCAGAAAGCATTGTCTAAAACTTAACATCAAGCAAAACCAAAGTACAGGTAACTGACTTCTGCACATAAAAGAATCTCTATGTCCGGTCACTATTCAAGGAGTGGATGTAGAGGTGATGCACTCCCTCAAGTACTTGGGGGTCCACATCAATGACAGATTAGACTGGTCTCGGAACAAAGAGGAACTATTTAAGAAAGGGCACAGCAGGCTCTGTTTTCTTAGCAGACTGTGTTATTTTAACCCTTGTTTGGCTATTGGGTGAGTGGGCCCCATTTTTAATGTTTCCTAAAAAAAATAATAAAACAACATTTTTTTTTTCAACCTGGAATTCAATTTCCTTGGCCAATTTTCTTTAAAGAGCATGTTTAGGGACACATTTTGATCGAGTACATATTGGGCCCCCCTAGGTTTGCCAGATTAGAAAATTAGAAATATAAAATCTCTCTCTATATTACTATACAGTAATCCCTCCTCGATCGCGGGGGTTGCGTTCTAGAAGCCCCCAACCATATATTTGTATGGGTATTTTTATATATTTTAAGCTCTTAGAAACTCTCCCACACTGTTTATAAATATTCTCCGCACAGTTATACAGTAAACCCTCATTTATAGCGGTTGATCTGCTCCAGACAGATAAATGAATTTCCAAGAAGTAGGATTCTTTATATTTATTTATAAATCTAATATTTTCGAAGTTAGAGCATAGAAAACCTGCTTACGACCTTCTAAATAAGTTTTTTTAACATTATTAGAGCCCTCTAGACATGAAATAACGCCCTTTAGTCAAAAGTTTAAACTGTGCTCCATGACATGACAGAGATGACAGTTCTTTCTCACAATTAAAAGAATGCAAACATATCTTCCTCTTCAAGGTACGTGTCAGGAGCGGAGAATGTCGAGAGAGAGAGTAAAGTAAACAATCAAAAATCAATAGGGCTGGTGCGCTTTTAAGTATGCAAGCACCGCGATAAAGCAGCGCAATGAAGGGATCAATGTGAAGGTAGCCTTTCAGCATTTTTTTACAGGCGTGTCCGTATCTTCTAAGCAAACAGCCTCTGTGCAAACAGCCCCTCTGCTCACACCACCTCCGTCAGGAGCAGATAATGGGGCCAATCATACGCCTCCCTGATGGTATTGCATAATGGATAAGTATCTGCCTGTATTTCTCAGAGAGAGTGAGACACAGAGAAAAGCAAACAATGAAAAATCAATACGGGCTGTTAGAGCTTTTAAGTGTGCGAAGCACCGTGCGGAAAGCATATCATATATCATTGAGGGCTTTTATTTAATATCTAATACGTGCTCTGATTGGGTAGCTTCTCAGCCATCCGCCAATAGCGTCCCTTGTATGAAATCAACTGAGCAAACAAACTGAGGAAGAATGTAACATAAATTGAAAGACCCATTGTCCGCAGAAATCCACGAACCAGCGAAAAATCCGTGATATATATTTAGATATGCTTACATTTAAAATCCGCGATGGAGTGAAACCGCAAAAGTCGAAGCGCAATATAGCGAGGGATCACTGTATATATACATTTATACATGCCCCCTACAGACCCAGACCAATATGTTATACTAGCAAAATACCCGCGCTTCGCAGTGGAGAAGTAGTGTGTTAAAGAAGTTATGAAAAAGAAAAGGAAAAATTTTAAAAATAACGTAATAACATGATTGTTAATGTAATTGTTTTGTCTTTGATATGAGTGTTGTTGTCATATCTATATATCTATATATATATATATATATATATCTATGGAAGAGAAGGTCTGTGATACGGTTTGCATATTAGCAGTTGGGGATCCACAAAGGGAGAAAATGAATCACGTATCATAAAGTAGTTTTTATTCCTGAGCTTTCAACCCCTATCAGGGGTCTTCATCAGAGGATAATGCTTAGACTTACAAGAATCAAAGGCAATATATAGCAATACCTTACAGGGGGAGGAGGGGGGGTGGCTAGGTCCGTGTGGAGGGGTGAGGTTGTTGGGAGTAAGGTCTTGTTTATTAAGAATAAGTTCTTCTTAAGTTTGTATATGCTGGATTTATGTCCAAGTGTCTGTTGATGGCGTTCTCATTTGATAACCAGGATTCAGCCAGCTCTCTAGCACTTTTATTATTGGCTTTAAATTTTACTTGTACATCGTCCCAATTAAATGTATGTCCTGTTGATTTAGTATGCTTATAGATCAATGACAGTGCGTCCTTTCTTCTGACGGCGTTGCGGTGTTCCTGTATACGTGTTGCGATTCTTTTTGAAGTTTGTCCTATGTATACCGCTGAGCACGAACTGCATGGAATGCTGCATACTGCGTTTAGTGTTTCTGCTGTCGATTTCTTGTTTTTGGCATTAAAGAGGACCGTGCGCAGATTGTTCATGGGTTTGTGTGCTATTCTGGACACATGTGGACACATGTGGACACATATGTGGATGACACATTCGTCATAATAAAAAATGATCAGCTGAATGAATTCTACAAGCACATCAACTCAATATTCCCAGCAATCCAATTCACAATGGAGAAAGAAATTAAGCGACACATCAGCTTCCTGGACATCTACAATGAAAGAAGTAATGACGCCACCCTGACTACTAGTGTTTACCGTAAAGAATGCTATGCAGACAAGATATTACACTTCGCCATCAACCACCCGATATCTCATAAATGGAGCTGTGTTAAAACTCTATTCAGAAGAGTCCACACCCATTGTAATACGAAGAAAACAAAAATGAAAGAGAGACGCTATCTCTTCCACCTTTTCACTTCAAACGGATACTCGAAAACATTCATTAATCGAAGCCTACACAGAAGACGCCAAAAAACTCAACAAACAATTGACTCGAATCATAACCCCCACCCAACCTGGCACCCACTCCCTTATCACCACAATGTGTCTGAAGGTGCTGCACGCATCCTGGCCAAGTCAGGTGTCAGAATAGCACACAAACCCACGAACAATCTGCGCACAGTCCTCTTTAATGCCAAAAACAAGAAATCGACAGCAGAAACACTAAACGCAGTATACAGCATTCCATGCAGTTCGTGCTCAGCGGTATACATAGGACAAACTTCAAAAAGAATCGCAACACGTATACAGGAACACCGCAACGCCGTCAGAAGAAAGGACGCACTGTCATTGATCTATAAGCATACTAAATCAACAGGACATACATTTAATTGGGACGATGTACAAGTAAAATTTAAAGCCAATAATAAAAGTGCTAGAGAGCTGGCTGAATCCTGGTTATCAAATGAGAACGCCATCAACAGACACTTGGACATAAATCCAGCATATACAAACTTAAGAAGAACTTATTCTTAATAAACAAGACTTTACTCCCAACAACCTCAACCCCCACACGGACCTAGCCACCCGCCCCCCTCCCTCTGTAAGGTATTGCTATATATTGCCTTTGATTCTTGTAAGTCTAAGCATTATCCTCTGATGAAGACCCCTGGTAGGGGTTGAAAGTTCAGGAATATATATCTATATCTATATCTATATATATATATATATATATATATATATATATATATATATATATATATATATATATATATATATATATACAGTATATAGCAAAATACCAGCTTAGGCGGAGAAGTAAAAAGAAAAGGAAACATTTTAATAATAACGTAACATGATTGACAATGTAATTGTTTTGTCATTGTCATGAGTGTTGCTGGCATATATATATATATATATATATATATATATATATATATATATATATATATATATATATATATATATATATATATATATACACATTTGTACATATATACACACACACATATACTATGGGGTGCCAAACAGGCAAATAAATTGATTTTGTGAATATATAAAGTCAGCGTCAGAATATATAAAGTCAAAACTTGAATATATAAAGTCAGCGTCGGTATACATGAAGTGAAAACTTTTTATGAATATATAAAGTCAAAACTTGAATATATAAAGTCAGCTGGAATATATAAAGTGAAAACTTGAATATATAAAGTCATTCCTGATTATATAAAGTCAACATCGGAGTATATAAACTCACTCCTGAATATATAAAGTCAAAGTCAAAATATATTGATTGTAACGACTCTGAACTGAACTAAGTTAACAAAACGTATTCAGAAAAATAAATTTAAAAACACTGTTCGATTAATGTTTTGAAAATGATGCATGTGCCCTGCCCAGGATTGGTTCCTGCCTTGCCCAGTGTTGGCTGGGATTGTCTCCAGCAGACCCCCGTGACCCTGTGGTCGGATTCAACGTGTTGGGAAATGGATGGTGTCACACACGTGCGCATGGGAGGCAGCTAAAGGGCTTGAGTGACAGGCAGTTCTGAGACAGGCCAGGCTGTGGAAGAGTGCACTGACTCTTTTCTCACTTCCTGTAGACCATCCCTGGGAGACTCCACCTGTCTCTCGTGACATCACTTCGGGACCGAACCAATGGAGACAGAACTAACGGCGCCGCCCCCTGATGTCACGTCCGGGCCTGATCCAATAAGTGACGAACACGTGCCCGATTCCCATGACCTCACTTCCTGTCTTCCCCTTTAAAAGCCTGCCCTTTTCCCCTTACCCTCAGTCTTGTCTTGCACTCGTTTGTATGCACATCAGTGCTGTTGTTATGATAAAAACGACTTTGCAGCCAGGATACCAAAATATACGGTGGCTGCCACAAAACTTCTTTGGGTATGTCTCAGCTTTGTGACAATGGATATTCCAGCGCTGACTTTGTATATTCCGCTGACTTTATATATTGAAGTTTTGACTTTATATATTGTAGCTTACTTTATAGCCTGTATTCCGACGCTGACTTTATATATTCAAGATTTGACTTTATATATTCCAACGCTGACTTTATATATTCCGAAATATTCCAACGCCGTCTTTATATACTCAGGTTTTGACTTTATATATTTGGGAATGACTTTAGGCTATATATTCAAGTTTTGACTTTATATATTCCAGCTGACTTTATATATTCAAGTTTTGACTTTATATATTCAGAAACAAGTATTGACTTTATATATACCGACGCTGACTTTATATACTCAAGTTTTGACTTTATTTATTCCGACTTTGACTTTATATATTAAAATGACTTTATATATACAAGTTTTGACTTCATATAGTTAAATGTAGTCATCATTGCATAACTTTTTCTTTACCATAGAAATTTAAAGACTAAATTCAACTTCCATTCCTAACAAAGATATTTCTGGCGACTAAATAGAAGCTACTTATATACAAATTTGAGCTATTGAGCTGTCGCCTGCCTGCCTGCCTGAATAAATCACTCTTGCTTCAGCTTACTTTTTACCGTTCATTTAATCATGGCTAGTGGCGGAAAAATTATAAAATGGAAGGCAGATTACACTGAGTATGGCTTTACCAAAACAATTATTGATGGCAAATCGATTATTCAATTGGTGATCTGTTTTTCTGTGTTAACCTCATATTTTTTCATACTTCTTCTCAAACCAAGGGGGTGCGAGGGTAAAATGAATCGGGAAGCGCTGATCAATGTAATCGGTGTACCAGGAAATCATGCATTGACAGAAGTTCCCCTTTGCTTGTGATTAAATGCGTGATTTTTATGGAGTACATGCATCGAGGCTTCTCAGCTGTGCTTGTGCTAAGAAAAGGAAACATTTTAAAAATAACACGATTGTCAATGTAACCTTTTGTAAGTAGTGCCTGGAGGATTCAGTATGGAGAAACTCTAGACACAGAGTGTGTATTAACTTGTGGATTTTTCTGTGAGTATTTGGTGGCAGCGTCACAAAGTCGTAACACTGCGTTAGCTGCGGAGCTCAGCTCAGAGCGAAATGAGGTGAATGGGAGGGGAGATGATGATGTGACTCCCCCACCTGCCTTAACTCAATCCCCCACAAACACAGTCTCTCGGAATTTGCATAAGCACAGCCACTCACCTGCAATTTTAACTTAGTTACAAAGTGATCAAAACTCTCATTTATATCCTGCGTCCTCTCATTAAACTTGTATCCCGCATTACGCTGGCAGCCTGTCTATGAACTTAATTTAAAGTTTAAGTTTACACCTTGCTTTCTTTCCGAGGTAGCAGCACTCATGAATATGGTTGTATATGTCACTCGCTCGCTTCTTATTGTTTCGCTGCCTTCTGAATTATTTAATGCATGTTTTCTTCAGCGCTTTTTGGAGCTCTTCCTGGTTTTCTACATAGTGCGTTGACAGTCAGTTCACGTGATTACGTGGGAGGCATGATGATGTCACACGAAACTCCACCCCCCACGGCTTTCGAGCTCAACTCCATTACAGTATATGTAGAAAAATAGCTTCCAGTTATGACCATTATGTGTAGAATTTCGAAATGAAACCTGCCCAACTTTTGTAAGTAAGCTGTTAGGAATGAGCCTGCCAAATTTCAGCCTTCTACCTACATGGGAAGTTGGAGAATTAGTGATGAGTCAGTGAGTGAGTCAGTCAGTCAGTGAGTCAGTCAGTGAGGGCTTTGTCTTTTATTAGTATAGATAAACGTAGAGACATATTTATATCTTTAACAATCTCTGCAATAGTGTATGGAGCCACAACATTTTTTTAGTCCTAGCACTTGAAAATTTGCTTGCAATTTTAGAATCAGGAACTACTGTTGGTAGTAGTATGTTCATACAGTCATTTGAACTGAATGACTGATGATGACAAACAGTACGGAAGGCCATTGCAACTTCTGTGGCTATTATTTTGCTTTCTTCATTTGCATTTTTCTTGATCAAGAAGTTTGTTATTTCACCAACTTCTTCTGAAGTATAGGCAATACATCACTTGTGCTTTGCTGTTTCTATGTGTTGCTTGATATTGGACTTCCCACCACGTTAAGTACTGAAAGTGCAATTACATACACCACAGTTTGGTTCAAAACAGCTTCTGTCTTGTTTGATAAATGTCTATTTGTTGGAATATTCATCACAAAATTTACACTTACGTTTTGGCATCTTGGGATGGATGGATGGATTAGTTTTAACTTAGAAAAAGTGGGCAGTGGCAAGTAGTAGCAACATACTTTGCTGACACTGTATGTTGCAATGCTGATACAGAATTGCATAGCAGCGTGGCTGGAGAGAAAACGGTAACAGTGTCAACCATAGCAACTGAATAAGTTGCAAACAGGCAGCAAACACTAGCTTCCTTGTTACATTTGGATTATTTTCATCAAGAAAATCTGAGAACTTGGCAACCCTAGCAAAAAACACATTTACATTTTAATGGTGGGAGCAGTGCAGTTATGGGAACTGTATCTAAGACAACAATAACACTACTTTTGAAGCATTGCTTCCAACTACCCCAAACCTAATCCCATCATACCAATCGTTTACATCACCATCAACCATGAATACCCCTATCATCTCCTCCATGCCCATTCAAACTCCAGCGATAGCTTTGCGTTCACATACAGTTCCTAATCTCATCAGATAGATTATTCTAAATTCTTTTCAAAATGAAATTGGGGAGGGACACAACAAATAAATAGCTCTGAGTATGTAGCTTCTTTCAAAAATATTTCAGTATGGCAAAGAAAACCTCTGCTCAAATGGCCTTTGATATCAGTTTTAGAAGAGGGAGAAGACAACATGGAGGGAGTGCTCACTTTGGAAGATGAAGAATTTTCAGAATACGAGGATCATGTTTCTGTCAATTCAGAGTCTGACAGTGAATTTGAAGAAGAGGTTAGAACGGACTCTCAGACAAGCAGAGAAATATGGATGTCAAAAATGATTCAATTGAATGGTATTCTGGTCCATGGAAGGAACCACCATGCCATACTGCCAATGTGATAAAGATATAACCAAGTCCAACGCGGATGGCAGTCACACATGTACAGTACTTAAGTTCATGTCTTCTTTTAAACGTTTTATTCAAGGAACCCTTCAGAAAATCATTTGGAGTTGAAAGGATATGGAGCAAACCAATTTACATGCATACTTTGGGCCTCTTATATTTGCTTGTGTTTTCAGATCCAAAGGGAGTCCACAGAATCCCTGTGGAATGCGAAACTGGCCAAGAACTTTTCCATACAACAATGTGCCTGAAAGACTTTCACAATATTTCCTGGATTATCTGCTTTAATAACTGAGACATCTGACCAGCTTTGATGACAAAAGACAAGTTAGCTGCAATCAGGTAAGTGTGGGACAAATGGGTGGAACACCTCTGGCTGTGTTACAACCCTGGGCCCAGCGTTACTGTTAATGAGCAGTTTATATCTTTTCGTGGTCACTGCCCATTCAAGCAGTACATGCTGTTCAAACCTGCCAAATACGGACTCAAGATCTGAGCTGCCTGTGATGCTGCTTCATCTTATGCATGGAACATGCAGGTATATGCTTGAAAGTCTGTTGGAGGAGTCCCTGAGAAAAACCAAGGGATGTGGGTTGTCCTGGACATGATACAGGGACTCTGTGGTCACAACATCACATGTGACATTTTTTAAAATGCATAATTATAATATGTATTAGAAATTAGTAATTACATAATTAGACTTAAAATGAATAGGATATAAGAAAAACATTTTAATCTCAACAAATATGGAGGACAGTTAGTCAATTCTCTGTCTCAAACATATTAACAATAAAGAAGATAAGGAAAATCATTTAAAATAAGAAAGAATGCAAGCGGTATACTTAAAGAATTGCATATTAAAAGGAACACATTCAAGTATAAAATGAACAATGGATACAGTAGAATGAGAAATAAATGGAAATTTCATATAATGAATGAAAAAATATATTGGTTTAAAATAATAAAGAAAAGTCAGGATATTATCAAATAAAGTTGTTCTTATTTCCATAAGACAGAAAAACATTGAAAAAGGCAAATATGAAACTAACACAATTAAACTCTCACATAATTTTGAATGAACATAAGTAATATAAAGTAAAGAAGTAACTGAAATAGGTGCATTAAATATTTTCTCTTGGAAAAGTAAACCATAAAAATGCATCATTAAAACCTTGTCACATAAAGTATGTATAATAAGGTTTTCATGTAAAATAAATATACTTCTTAAATATATACATTAATAAAGATGAAAAGTAGCAGTGCATATAAAATGTACAAGTAAAAAAGATGTAAGGAGCTGAAAATTTATAAAACTAAATGAAACTAAGAAAATTTAAGATGGCATGTAGAAAACAAACTTATAAAAAAGCAACTTGCATCTTTACAATATGTTTCATATATATGGAAACAACTAGCACAATATTAACATTGACTTAATCAATATAGTTATCAATAATGTCTGATTATTGTTAATATTCTAAAAAGGATGAGTTCCATGTACAGAACATAGCTAAGCCTAATACAATCTTCTTTTATGTGTGTGCAGGTCATGTAAGACTTTATCTCACTTTATTATTCTTATATTCTTAACCCCCTTTGTCTGGTACAGATTCAAAAGAGATGGGAGCAACAAAAATCTCATGAAAGAAACAGGATCATTGTGAGACATCCATTTACGTCAGGGTTCATTGAGTCAAATGCCATAAATTGTTCAACATGTAAGTGCTCTCTTTCAGTGGCAGTCTCAGGTTTATCTGGAGGGTGTCTTGTGAACTTATTTAAAAAAATGTAAGAAAACTTAATGTAAGCTCTCCTGATGTAACATGTTAAAAAGGTCATCCCATCTCATATTGCTTTAAATTCCAAGATGCAGAAGGAGTAAAAGTTGACTCTTTAACCCATCTGCTCTTCCCTTTCACCCAGGCATCCCGAGTGACAGCTGTATAAATATGTAAAGCTCACTTTATAAAGAAAATACTGTAAAACAGTGGTTCTCAACCTGTGGGGCGAGCCCCCAATGGGGGGCGCAAAGTAACAAAAAGGGTGGCGCAAAGATGTGAAAAAAAGAAAACAAGAATCAAAAATATGAAAAAATCATCTGTTGAAACCAAAGCAAATTAACTTAAACTACATTCTGATACTAGAACAATAAATATACAGTTAGATACATTTCGATAAAAGTTAAGTAGGTATAATAAAATATGCATCTACATTTCAAAAAAATGTTAGGGGGGCACGATTAAAACTGTTATGAAAACTAGAGGTTGCAAATACTTGAAGGTTGAGAAATGCTGCTGTAAAATCTTTATGCCTGGCTGTTCACAAACTGTAAGTCCTACATCAACATAATAGTTCAACATATGAAAATTATGTGTAATTTTACTTTATAAAGTTTAAATTTAAATGTATGATGAATGAACAGAGGAGAAAGATCACTTGAATATAATATACTGACCTTTAATAGAGATATTAGAAAGGTTTCATGTCTGGGGTTACTTAGGTAACATATGTATCTCTGAATAACAAATCATAGGCACTTTGATAATTAATTATTTTAGGGTTAATTTCAGAACACTATACATTTTAAACCATAAATAAACTAGCATTTGAAATATAATGTGATAAAACATTGTTTGAAATTTTTAAATAAAACAGTTGGTTAAAAAGGTCACTTTGCATGATTTAATGTTTGGAAGTTTAATATAAACATTGGAACGAATCAGACTTGTAATGAAAAGGAGAGACAAAAAGAATTTCAGTCTTAACAAATGTGACAGCTCAGAAACATTAGTTAATACTGTCTCCAACAATGAAAGTAAAGAAGATGAAGATGATAATTAAAATAGCAAAACATGAAAGCCTGCATACTTAAAAACATAAAGTATATAATAACTGAGATAAGGTTGATAAAAGGAATACAGGAGAACACGTTACATGAAGAAGAAATGAAAATGTACAGATGGATGCGTGGAATTACAAAAAAGGACAGAATAAGAAATGTGATAGTAAGAAGTACAATAAAAGTGGAGGAGATATCTAAGAAAGCACAGGCAAGTAGGCTGAAGTGGTATGGACATATGATGAGGACAGACAACAAATATGTCTGTAAAGATGTGATGGGAATGGAAGTACAGGGGAAAAGAAAGAGAGAAGATCTGAAGGAAAGGGTATGACTGGTGAGGAAGCGCAGGACCAACCTGTTTGGAGAAAGTTGGTTATATAAGCACTATCTACACACAGAAGTTGGAAAAGATGAAGAGGAATAAAATGATATATTGTTCTTTATTTAAAAAGGTAAACTGCCTACCATCCATACCATGCATAGAAATGAAGATCCAGGCAAAGTGATGATGAACAAACCTCAAAATGAAAAAGTCTAGAAGGGGACAGGACTTTGTTCATTCTATTTATAATGCATTGAATGTTTCTAAATGAAACCCATGACTCTGTTTAAGGTATATATAGGGGATACACCATATCTCCTGAAAGCATCAGCAAATACACTTTTTTGTATGTGCATTTCAAGATAAGGATTAAGTTGTTATATTTCTTCTTCAAAGCATAATCTCTTCATTTAAATCTTGTACAGCATTTGCATTAATTTAGAAAAAAAAACAGTAGCAGAAAAAGCTCTTTTAACTTTTGATGTAAACAGAGCTAATAGATTAAGGTATTCAATATAGAACAACAGCAGTGTGGTTTCTTAAATTAGAAATCCCAGTCTGTATTTGCAGCAGAACTCAATTGACAGCTTTAAAAAGAAGCTTTGTGCACTCTTGAATAGGAATACATAACTTCTAGCAAAATTATAAAAAGGTAAAAAGAGTAAGAATATCCAAATAGAGAATACAAAGTATCTTTACCCTGAGAAAAACTAGAGCTACTTTCTGAAAGGTAAACACTGAACATTTCATACATAACTGCAAATGTATAAAATTTAATTTTATACATTTGCAGTTATGAATTTAAAGATTTCATTTATCTGATTCTGGTATAAACGTTGGATTATTTACAATTATGTTTAGGACTTCATAAAATGATGAGGCATGATGAAAAACAGTCCCGGAAAAATGAAAATATTTAACCTACTTATGGTTTCTTTCCTCAATATGATACCTCAGTTCCCTAGTAACTAATAAGTGTATGTCTTGAAATGTACAAAGTCTAATGTTCTAAAGAATTAAAACAAAAGTTTGTCTAAATTTCTACTCTTTAGTCAGGAACATCAAATGAAGCTGTTAACCAAGCATCAAGAAAGTATCTTCAATTCTGCTCACCATTGTGATATGTTTAACAATAATTTTAATAAAATTATCTCAGCAAACATTGAATATGTAATTCTTAAATTTAGAAATAAATATGTGCTCAAACAAATTCAGAGTAAAAATATACATTTTTTTTAGCCATTGTGGACAATAAGGGGTGCCCCCAGCTCCCCAAACCCAACACAGACAAACATAGGACACAAGGTAAAAGCACAAAGAGCCTTTATTTTAGAAAACTCTTCTCATAACAAGCGTTTCCCATCACTGCCATAAGTACCATAATTCTTTCATTTTGTCTCTTTCTGTCTCTTGATCACTGCCTCCACTTCCAGCAAGCATTTGTCCACTTTCCACCTGACCCTGGCTCCTGAAGTGAGGCTGGCAACTCCTTTTATTTTAGCCTCCCCAGAAGTGCTTCCGAACATCCACCCATATGGCCTGTCAGCACTTGAGATGGAAACCCCATAATGCAGAGCTCTTCAGTCCTCGCAGCACCTCCTAGCGGCACCCACAGCACCCAAGAAGTCTAAGTTAAAGAATTCCAAGTCCCATGATTCCTTGTGGGACTCCAGAGCACTGCTGCAATCCAGGGGGGCTGCCATCTAGCATTCCAGGGAAGGCATCCCGGATGGGTAAGAATGTCAGCCATCCATCACACCATACAATTTCAAAAATATAAATGTGCTAGGTTTTTATTTCAATGCTTTCTTAAGGTAACAGTGCTTAAGAAATGAGAACAAACAAATAAAACATTGTTATTGTTTTGTTATAAAAGTGTCTGCTGATATTCTTTGTGCCTATTAAGCCTGAACTCCATTCATGTATGTGTATTGATACAGTATCATCTTTGAACAAGTGGTAGTGTAGCAGGCAGCTGCAACATAAAGATGGTTCTTCCTCAGTCAGCTGTCAAGCAATCCCAATAGTGGCATGACCCACCAGTTTTACTTTCAATGCACCTAACAACTGTGTCTCTGACTTGGAGCCGAACAGAAATTCCTGACAATGTTATGGACAACTGATCAGCATTATTTAAATGATCAGCACTACTTTGGACACCCAAATGGAAAAATAATATGATTTGGAAAATGTTTACAAATGATGGAACTCAGGATATTAGGGACCTGAAGAATAATTTTCATATAGCAAAAAACTTGTTTAATTCTGTTTGTTTAAATCCAAAACAGTAGAATTTGTTGGATAATTTCTGCATTGTAAAAGAATTGCCAGCATTTCACATGAATTAACTGTAATTTTTCACAATAGAATACTGTATTGAACAATGTACTGTGCAATTACAGCAGGCTAAGCCATCTTCTGTCTTATGACAGCAAATTAATATAAAATTGTATTTGGGTACATTTTCAGTTTGTGCATTTTTAAACATGAAATCCTGTCAAGAGGAACACTGATGGAAGCTTGTTTTATATTGTCCAAACATTACAAAGTTTTCATTCATATAGAGAACCACAGGCACAAAGAATAAGCCAGCGTTTCTCAATCTTTAATTATTTGCAACCTGAGTTTTCATAACAGTTTTAATCTCACCCCCCTAATGTTTTTTGAAAGGAGCCCACTAATACCAATTTGTTCTTTTTTTATTAACGATATATCATAGATGCATATTTGATTATACCTACTTAACTTTTATTGACATTTATCTAACTCTATATTTATTTTTTTAGTATCAGAATGTAGTTTAAGTTAATTTGTTTTGGTTTCAATAGATGTCTTTTTCATATTTCTTGTTTTCGTTTTTTCACATCTTTGCGTCCCCCAATTTGTTACTTTGCACTCCCCTAGGTGGGCCCACCCCACAATTTGAGAACCACTCACCTCATCTCAAATAGTGAGGTAGACAGGAGAAGTGACCTTTAAAACTCAACTTGATGTACATTTTGGGAAAAATATGTGGAAACACTGTAAAAAAATACATTTAATTACTGTGTATTTGCACAGTTAAAAATCTGTAATAAAATAAATGGTTAAAACAATGAATAAAAAAGATGAATTCACTATATCTTACATTTAAGCAGTGTTTTACTTGGCGATATCAATTGTTTCCATGTTCAGGATTATTTTTATGAATGATTGTTGTATGGCTCTAAAGTCACAATGGCACAAAAAATAAATTTGCATAAACTTAGTATATTCGCATAAGGAACACCCCCTTTGCAGCATCACTGTAAATTATTCCTGCTGACCCTGACACTTTTGCACTGTGAAAAGTTGACAAAAGATGGCATGCAATGTCATTATTCTGTGTGTGCTGAAGTTTTTTTTTGTGATTATGGGAGCATCCTTTCCTTTTCTACCAGAGAATATAAAATAATTCTATAAAACTATAAATTTTGGTGGCCAAATGATTAGTAGATGAATTCCTAATTATTTAACTGTTAGGTTATAGACAAGTTCCGGATGAAGTTTGGAATGGTAGCTCTGAGTCTAAGGACCTGTGCTGGTCTGAAAGCTCTGATCCCAAGGGGTATGTGAAAACAAATAAATTCATAATACAAAAAATTGTATAAGGTGGAAAAAGAGCAACAAATAAATTTTATTTTACAATGTCTTTTAACTAAAATTGTTTTAATAAATAAACAATAATTTGCTAATGAATTGCAGTACTATTGCAGTTAAAATGTAAAAAGCCAGGAAATTACTGTAATTCAACACATTCATTTTGTGGCCCCATTCATTGTGAAGTCACTGTATAGTACTGTATTTTTGTTGTAATATACAGCGAAAGTAATGCAATTAGTAGCCAGTAACCTACTGTAAATTCACAGTCACATCTTTTACAGTATAATCTTGATATAATTACATTTAAGTGCCACTATAAAGAGCACATGAAGTTGGGTTTGTAACTCACTGACAACAACATGAAAATTGAATGTTTTTTTTTTTTATTACTTTGGTTATATTCTTGAATTAAAAACGTACATGTTTATTTGATATTTGGACTAAAGTCTTCACACATTATACACTTCACGTCATTAGTATAACATGGAAAAAGTTTCTGCTTCATGTATGTGTTCAGCATTAATTGCCTCACATTTACTTTCATTCTACAATTACCAAGATCTTTGTAGACACGGAGTGTGATAGGACAAGCAGAGCAGAATGGTAAAAAAAACAAAAATCTAGGTGTGCATAACTTGTCTAGTCATACCCGAGTAGGCTCTTGGCTGTATTCACTACAAAAGCCGGTTCAACTAAATTCTGAGTACAGGGTTTAAATACTTGTGTCATTATGAGCTATCTCATTTTTATTTTTAATAAATTTTCAAAAATTTCTCAAATCCTGTTTTTTTTTTCATCATTCTGTGGTGCTGAGTGTTGCTTGATGTGGGAAAATTTTAAATAACTAGCCAACCCGCGGCATACCATACACTGCATAATCAGGCCAGTTTTTTAATGATTTTTAAGCACAGGGAGAAAATTAACATTTGAAAAATCAGTAATGTAATAACTCAGCAAGAAAAGCAACATTGTAACAATGCACGGAACGAACCAACATACAATCGTCCATGACTGAAAACTGGTGGACCAGCATTGCGCCTTCTCCTGCCAGACGGAGGGATTGGGGTGCACTGCGCTCAGTGTGGAATGGGAAGAGAGGAGAAGGACGTCCATTCAGCTCCCTCCATCATGCTAGTCTGCTGATTTCTCGTTCAGTATTCACTGTCCGCTCATGTGCCCACCTCCAACTCATCACTTGAGTCGTTGTCGTCTTTACACAGTCCAGATGCACCTGTGACTCACGTAGACGTCTCATTACTCTGTGTGGTTTTGGCTGCTTTTCTATATATAATCCACCAAGACACCCGACCACGGTAGTAGCGAGGTGGGAGGGTGGTGTGTACAAATGGTAGAGACCCAACCAGTGGGAGCGTATGAGTTGCACTTAGTGGGAATTCCACGGTTTGCAGCCCGAATGGGGTTCAACGGCTTACCCACGCCTCTCTGCGCCGGGTAGACACACGCTCAATCTTATGCGTAATTACTTATTGAATGCTAAACACTTCTGGAAAGACACGGTTGTCTAAAAAGGGGTGGTGTGAGAATAAAACAGTAAGTGAATGAAAAGATGGAACTCTGGAGAGAGCAAAATACAACACAAAAGTGAACCCGCAGCATAACAAACGCCGCATAATTATTTATTGATGGTTGAACACTTCTGGAAAGACACAGTTGTCTAAAAAGGGAGGGTTTGAGGATACAACAGAAAGTGAATGAAAAGATGGAACTCTGGAGAGAGCAACATATAATTGTCCGTGAGTGAAGAAGACGCATGTTTGTCGCGGATGCGAATTGCTGTATGTAGCGTGTAAAACAGTCTGCTATGGTGCATGCGGTTGTGCGTCGTAACCGAAAACTCGGTTTTTAAAGACTGCTTACTTCATTGTGTTTTAACCTCAGTTGTAAAGGATTGTTTTAAGGATCCCATGGGATACCCCTCACAAACCGTTTTACACGCTGCATATGGCGACTCACCTCTGTGAGAAACATGCCTCTATGAACAGTCAAGGTGGCTCAGAGGTACATGAGGCCTCTACGACAGATGAATATAAATGACGCCGTTCTTGTGTCGTCGCGTCCGAGTTGGTGGGCGTGGCTCTGCGAGTTGTTGTCATATCCAATGGTCTTGGAGTTGGTGGGCGTGGCTCCTCCATGCGTGCGCCATAGGTGTCTTACTTGTCAGCGGCTTAGTGAATCCACGCCCCTTCCGGCATGCTTTCCATGGGTATCTTGCCTTTCCATGGGTGTCTTGCCTTAGTGAATTATATATATAGATTTTAGCATAAGGCTGCAGCATAAGTAAATGTGAAAAAAGTGAGTGGGGCGAAATACTTCAAAATACACTGTATAATGTTTCTGTATTTGAAGAAACAAATTTTAACTGGATTGAACTTCAGAGTTTACCATACAGAAAGACTGAGAAAAACAGAACTGATATTCTCCATAAATGAGCTTTAACATGCCAGTATTCCTCCAGGTACAACACAGTTGACTATGCCTTTTTTTCTAGGGTATTATCTGACAATGCCTCATTATTTTTTCAAATGGGTGACATTGTGGCACCGTGATTAGTGTTCACTGCCTCATAGATCCTGGATTCATATAACACACCCAGAGTCTGTCTATGTGGAACTGGCATGTCCATTCCATGCCTGTGAAGGTTTTCTGGCCATCCTCACAAACTTCCCCACACACGTTATTGTTTTTTCTATTCTTTTAAACTGCTTAAAAAGCTTTCTTCCTACTTTGATTACTGGAAAGCTCATCCATCTATTCAGCACACCATCTCTGAGTAGTTTTGTTCATTACTGCTAACACCCACCAATGGCGATGTGCAACCTTGGGCTGGTGATCCACGACCAACTGTCATTTAGGGACCATGTTGCTCTGGTCACTCTATACAATATCCGTAAGATCAGACCATATCTAATAAAGTTTGCAGCACACCTCCAGTTCCAGGCTTTGGTCTTGTCATGTCTAGACTAATGAAACTCTCTGCTGTCAGAAGTACAAGCATGTGTCACCAAGCCACTGTACATAATTCAAAATGCAGTGGCACATCTGGTGATCAACCAGCCCAGGCAGACATATATCACTCCTGTTTTCAGATCTCACATACATTGGCTTCCTGTAGCAATATGTATTAAGTTCAAATTCTTGATGCTTGCCTACAGAGTAATTGATTCGTCAGCATCTATAAATCTGGGGACATCTGTGAGGTCCGATGCTGCTTCTAGGCCACTCAGGTATATTCTAATGATGAATGGCATCTGGTGATGTCACATCTGTATGGGATCAAATCTCAGTCTTTTTAAGTTTAGCTCCTAGCTGGTGGATCAAGCTGCCCACGTCCGTTCGAAATTCTTACTCCTCAGTGTTTTTAAGAAGTATAAAGACTAAAAGAATAAATTAATAAAAATAAAGTTAACAAATGCATTGTGTGGAAGAACTGAATTGCCTAATAGCTGTAGGCAGAAAAGACCCCCAGAAGCACTTCTTAGCACACTGTGGTGGAATAAGCGTGTGGCTAAAAGTGCTCCAAGAGAGCGCCTCCTGGAGGGGATGTGGGGGACTTTTCATTATATAATCAAATTTTGCCATCATCCTCTTTTTCACAAGACCTTCAAGTGTGTCCAGAGTTCCTCCATTGATGGAGTAGGCTTTTGTGATAAGTTTGTTCAGGCATTGTGCTTCTTTTGAGCTCAGGTTGCTTAGGAGACTTCAGCATAGAACACCACACTGGTTACTATGGACTGGTAGAACTTTTCTAGCAGCTTGCTGCACACACAGAATACCTGAAACTCCTAAGCAAGTAAAGTCTGCTCTGGCCCTTCTTGTTCAGCTCCACTTTACTTTCAGTCCAGTCCTGCTTGTTGCTTACGTGAACCACACAGTACTTGTAGCTCTGCACCCCTTCCACGTCCACCCCCTGAAAGGTGACTGCTCTCAGAGGCTCCTTGACACACAGGAAGTTTACCATCAGCTCTTTTGTCTTCCTGATGTTGAGTTGCAAGTTGCTTTCCCTGCACCACAAGACAAAGTCCTCCACAACTTCCCTGTACTCATCTCCATTATTAATGCAGTCTGTAATGGATGAGTCATCTGAAACTTTTTGTAGATGACAAGCGCTGGTGTTAGGCTGGAAGTGTGCTGTGTAGAGGGTAAACGGGAAGGGAGACAGGACATTTCCCTGAAGTGTTGCAGTATTACACACCATCATTTCAGACACACAGTTCCTCAGCCTCACAAACCGCTGTCTGTTAGCCAGGTAGTCCATGATCCAGGGTTTTACATTATCTGTTCTTCCACCTAGTTAAGTATCATATGCAAACTTAACCAGCTTGAAGATTATATTTTTGTATAGTTCATTTATATATTTTAAAAAAAGCAGTGGCCTCAGTACTGACTCTTGAGGGACACCACTATTAGCATCGCCTAATTCTGAAAAAGGTGCCTTTACTATTACACTTTGCTTCCTGTTTTGGGCTAATTTTGTACACTCTGAGAAACTGTGCTTTCGATTTCCACTTCTTTAAGATTGATCACTAGCTTTTCATGTGATATCTAATCAAAAGTCCTCTGAAAAACAAGAAATATTATCATATATAAAACTTTGATCGTGTTTAATTCATAAAACCATATACATTTTATGATTAAATAGCCTGTTTAGGAGATTTATGGATATGTAGATTGCATGGTTTTTATTTAAAATTACTCTTAGATATCTGATAAATATGATTTTCCAATTTTGTGCAAGTAAATACAAAAAGAACTATAGCAGTACATAGACACCTGTAGCTGGGAGAATGTAAGGCGAAACACGTAAAGGTACCTGGTAAAGTCCTACTTTCATCAAATGACACTTTGCTCCCAACTCACACAACTCCTTTTAGCTGTTTTTTGTTTTTGGAGTACCACACTTGTTTCAAACATTGCATAATTCAGTATACAGTATAGAAAATAGTGAAAATGCAGTTATTATAACTGAAGTATCCTCTAGAAACACTGAGCCGAAACAATTTGAATACATATTTTTTAGAGTTTTAAATTTACTGTTAACATGTTTGTAGTATATGTAGATGGAAATGTACCTAATTTAGAGTAATACATTTCAAAGTGTTCTACAAACTGTAATAAATTGTCAAAAAAATGCTGGCATCAACAGCATAAAAAGAAGTTGTCACGGATAAGAAATTCACTTGGACGATGTTTGTCTCATTTCCTTAAGTGTATAAGTCAGTCAAACTAAATGACAATATCCCAAGTGGCCAGTCGTCCTGCTGACTATGAGGGTGTCTTCTTTGCACAACAGGTTCTCTAAAATACAGCCTCATTGCACATGTAATCTACAATTTACATAATGACAAATTTCAAATATTTGACACTTCTATCTTACACACACACACACACACACACACATATATATAATTATATTATATATATATAATTTCCCTTGGGATTAATAAAGTATCTATCTATCTATCTATCTATCTATCTATCTATCTATCTATCTATATATATATATATATATATATATATATATATATATATATATATATATATATATATATATATAGTGATATTGATGAGACAGAGACATCATAAAGATTTGGGGCAGTCACTTAAATATTATTCCACAGCTGCAAAAATGGGTTGTATATTGAACACGACAGAACTGCCTATGCTTTAAAGGCTGGTGGAGGAAGTGACGTCATTGATGCCGGAACCGGAAGTGATGTCTCCGGGGATCTGAAGTGACATCTTGGCCGGAAGTGACATCTTCAGAGGCGCCGGAACCCAATGGGATTTCCAGAGAATGGTCTGCAAGGAACTGAGAGAGACAGCCAGCGCACCTTGCCTGGTGTAGAATTACTCAAACCATTTAGCTGCCTCCTACTCGCACATGTGTGACTATATATTTATATATATTTTATATATTTTTATCCATCTCTTAAATTAAAACAGCAAATGTTTATTTTTAATTTTGAGGGTAGCAGTAATGCTTTTCTTTAATGATTAATGTGAACATCAAACATCAAAATAATTTTGCTATATTAAACATGCAAGATTAAACACAAAAAAGCATATAAATCTTATGATTAAGGAGCAAAAAGCTTGTAAAGGATGTTACTAAATTTGAAGACCTCAAGGCCCAGGATTTAATAATACTTTAATATGTAAGATTTTTTTTGAATATTGTTTTTTGCTGTGTTGTGAGAAAGTTTTTTCAATTTGTTAGCAGATAATAAAAAGAACCTAACATGCCTGCAAAGAAGCCTGTGGCTCAAACATCTCATTGAAGAAAAAGGGATAGGTTGAAAATTTAAAGTTCTCTGTTTCAGTCTTAGGTTTCATAGCTGATATTTTACTTAACTTTTCCAATTTTTATGAATACCAGTGTACAAAACAAGAAATATTTTGCATGTAGTGTGGAAAGCAAGAGAACCAATTAGCTGTTACATTTAAATGCACTAATAGTTTTAAAGTAGACATAAAGATTCCATTTTGTCATTCAGATCAACCAGTGTTATATTTGATGATCAAAAAAGATTTCATCATTTGATTGGCATATTAGTATATTAATTATTTACTAAGGTGCTTTTAAAGTTTTTGTTTAGAATAAGGATATCATATATACTCACGTATAAGTTGGCTCTTGAAACCCGAAAAATCAATCATAAAATCAGACCCCAACTTATGCACCCGTTCAAAAATGAGACGCTTACATTTTTTTTTATATCTTCTTGCCTCCTCCTATCTCACATCAGATTCTCAGGGACATCAAAGTTTGTTGCAGCAGCGCAGTCACCAATTTCTTTCACTACGTCAACGACTTTTAATTTAAAACCAGCTTCATATTGTCTTCTACTCAAATGCTCCATCGTAGATAAGGGATGCTCTTACGATAAAGATATATGATGGTGTGAGATACAAAAAACACAACACAGTGCAAACTTTGCTTCAGAATAGTTCTGGTATTACCGCATGGTCACGTAGGTACAACACATAGGAAAAAAAAAGGGAGTGTGCACCGTAGTTACTCTCTCAGGACCAATAGCGTGTTTTCCACATTCGACTTATACGAATGACGTTGTAAAATACCAGAAATTATACGTTAAATCAACTTCTGACTTATCCGTGGGCGAACTTACTGTATCGGCGAGTATATACGGTAAGTAGGAAGCATGATTTCATACTTACAGGTGGGCATGTCTAACAGAAAGGAGATGTAAACCAAACAAGAAACTTCAGAATGAGTCTTCTTTTTCCTACCTGAGAATGAAATAAACTGCAGCGAGTCTGCCTCTGTTGACAGTATAACTAAGAAATATGCCACCTGGACATAGAATGAGGATCATCTTAAAACTATTCTGCAGCTACAAGAGTCAGGTTGTGTACTTAATGTTGTTAGTATTTCTGCCTGTACTTCTTGCTTATGGTATTATACTTAATAAAAGAATAGTTTGCATTTACTTCACTTTTGCCTGCGGTCTTTCTGCAAAATTGCATGTACTTTACCACAGAAAAGACCCACCCCCCACTCCCTTTATTGTTAAAGTTTATGCATATAAGAGCACTTGACAATCCAATCCAGATTTAATTTGAATGTATTTTATACCACATTATGACGAGTAATTAAAGGCTAACAGAATAGGAAGTACTATGTGTACCAAGGAATCAACTTGCTAACTATACCTTTTTACACTTGCCATCAACTCCTAAGTAGTTACAGTTACAGCCGAGGTGAACAAAGGATTGCATTGCTTAAGAATATCCCACTCACTACAGCGTTGTTATGACAAATATTGAGAAATAAAAAAACACTGGTTTGCTAAGCTTCTTTTTTCTATAAAGTCCAGAAATTTCAATAAAAGAGTTTTTTTTTTTTAAATATTTTGTAGTATTTCACTTGTCTATTGTATACCGAAATGTTTATATATTGAAATGTCATTTCTTCATGGATACCTATTGCCCTATGTGTATCATCCTGCCAAATAAACCAGAAATAATGTGTTTGTTGCTGAGTGAATAAGTGGATGAGTGAGTAAGCGAGTCAGTTAGTCAGTCAGTCAACTTTACATCATTTATACAGTGTTTGCAATTTTTGGATTGCTTTATAGTGAATATGTATTTCTAAATCTCTTACTAGTGGTTTTAGAATTTAGTTTAATGTGTGGATAGTAATACATAATAGATTGTGGCAGTAGTTCAAAATCATTATTAATCATAAAAATCTCTGAACGTCCATAATTTTAGTAAAACAGGATAGATAAAAACAGGACACAACAGTTATCGATGCTGCCTCATAGTTCCTAAGTTTGAATCTCACAACCTGATCATTATTTTTGTTAAATTTTCAAGTTCTCACTCTATCTGTATGGAGTTTTTTCATCTTTAAATATTTACCTGTTACGTTAAATGATGACTCTAAACTGTTTGTGTTAATATGAGTTGGCACTTGCTTCTAGTCCCATGCCCAGTGCTGCATGGAAAGGTTCTGGACATCAACGACTTTAAATTGCATTAAATGTATCTGAGAATGTTTTGTTATGTTTAGAATAGCAGTGTAAAATGTTCCACATGCCAGTATTATGACTTATCAGTGAGTATTACTAGTTTCTGGAATGAGTGAAGGACTATGTCAACATGCACCTGCAAAAGGAATTTCAGTATAACTATTATTTTTCTGTCTATAAACACTTGATGTTACTGCTGAAAATTATAAAGAAACGATGGAATACACATTATATATTTTTACAGTCATATTTATATAAGATCATATTTCAGTTTAACATAGTTGCCACCTGTTCCTCTTAGAAGTGAGGATTAGTCAGACGTTAGCTTTAAAGTCAGTGTTGCAGCCTACATGATAAATAAGTAAGTATACGCCTTTTATGAGGCAAACTGTTATGTTTCAGATTTATCTTGCCAAGAAGATGTTATTCTGTGGGAGCTGTGAATCTGTTATTCAAATATGTGCGACTTTAGCCCTTAATTTTCACACAGTCAAGTTGCTTTTAAAGACAGCAAAATGCAATGCCTCAAATGCATTTCGAATTCAAATAAGACACATTTTCACTTTAAATATGTAGGTCTGTTTTTCTTCTGTATTCTATAAGAGGAGTGTTCAAAAACATGTTGATGTTTGTTACTGTTTAAACCTAATTGCACTTCATTTGTTCTTTGTTTAACCCAAATTTGTCCAAATTATCCATCTAAGTAAAAATATACACAGGAGACATATGATCATCAACCATTAAAAGAATGCATAAGCAGACAACTTGTATTATTTATTTGTAATGCCTCAATGATAGTTTAACTTATTACTGAGTACCCTGTCCTCTTAAGGTCCTGGAGTAGAGTTGCTTTCATCAGCTCAGGCTGTCTCACTTTGACACTCTTGTTGTTGCCATACCTAATGTCTTTCTTGGGAACACAACATGCATAGGTTGCATACTGCTCATTTACTGCCCCTGTGCTTCCACAGTGGTATTTGGAGGGTCTCTCCTGCTTGTGAGATCTTCAGAGGTAGCTGGTTCTGCAATAAGCCATCTTGGTGTTGCCCATGCCTTTGGGTTTTTTTGGCAACAGGTCACTCCCTCACAATATTTATTAGTTATTAAAAATATAATATAAAAAGTATTTTATTGCACATTACTTTGATTTAACTGAAATCCTGCCTGAAGAAACAATCTGAATTTTAATGCCATTGTCTCTGAATAAAGCACATTTCCTTTTTACGATCTTAGTCTATAAAAATCTTACTATGAAATGCAGTTAGCTTTCCTTCAAATATGCCAATCGAATTTTGGAAAACTTAATGCAAGCATTTATTTTCTTAATAAATGTATTTTTATTACCTTGTTCATTAGAACATTAGAACACTCTAGACGAGAACAGGCCATTCAGCCCAACAAAGTTTGCCAGTCCTATCCACTTGTTTCCTCCAAGAAAACATCAAGTCGAGTTTTGAAAGTCCCTAACGTCTTACTGTCTACCACACTACTTGGTAGCTTATTCCAAGTGTCTATCGTTCTTTGTGTAAAGAAAAACTTCCTAATGTTTGTGCGAAATTTACCCTTAACAAGTTTCCAACTGTGTCCCCTGTTCTTGATGAACTCATTTTTAAATAACAAGTCTCGATCCACTGTACTAATTCCCTTCATAATTTTAAACACTTCAATCATGTCACCTCTTAATCTTCTTTTGCTTAAATTGTATAGGCTCAGCTCTTTTAATCTTTCCTCATAATTCAACCTCTGTAGCCCTGGAATCAGCCTAATTGCTCTTCTCTGGACCTTTTCTAGTGCTGCTATGTCCTTTTTGTAGCCTGGAGACCAAAACTGCACACAGTACTCAAGATGAGGCCTCACCAGTGCATTATAAAGGTTGAGCATAACCTCCTTGGACTTGTACTCCACAGATCGTGCTATATAACCTAACATTCTGTTAGCCTTCTTAATGGCTTCTGAACACTGTTTGGAAGTTGATAGCTTAGAGTCCACTATGACTCCTAAATCCTTCTCATAAGGTGTACTCTCGATTTTCAGACCGCCCATTGTGTATTCAAACCTAATATTTTTACTTCCTATGTGTAATACTTTACATTTACTGACATTAAATTTCATCTGCCACAAATCTGCCCAAGCCTGTATGCTATCCAAGTCCTTCTGTAATGATATAACGGATTCCAAATTATCTGCTAATCCACCTATCTTGGTATCATCTGCAAACTTAACCAGCTTGTTACTTATATTCCTATCTAAATCATTTATATATATTAAAAATAGCAGCGCCCTAGCACTGACCCCTGTGGAACACCACTCTTAACATCGGCCAGTTCTGATGAGGTTCCTCGCACCATCACCCTCTGCTTCCTGTGTCTGAGCCAATTCTGCACCCATCTAAAAACATCACCCTGAACTCCACTTCTTTTAACTTGATGCCCAACCTCTCATGTGGCACCTTATCAAATGCTTTCTGAAAGTCCAGATAAATAATATCATAAGCTCCACTTTGATCGTATCCTTTTGTTGCCTCCTCATAGAATTCCAACATGTTAGTAAAACACGACCTCCCTCTTCTGAACCCATGCTGACTGTTCAGAATAACTCCTGTCCTTGTCATGTGTTGCTCAATCTTATCCTTAATAATTCCTTCCATTAATTTTCCTGTGATGCTTGTTAAGCTTACTGGCCTATAGTTGCTTGGATCTGCCCTGTCACCCTTTTTATATAATGGGATGATATTTGCCATTTTCCAGTCCTTTGGAATCTCTCCAGTGCACAGTGACTTCCTAAAAATATGTGTCAAGGGTTTATATATGTACTCACTAGCCTCCTTAAGAACACGAGGATAAATATTATCTGGGCCTGGTGATTTGTTTGATTTCATCTTATTTAATCTGAGCAGCACTTCTCCCTCTACAATTTCCAAATCCCTCAGTACCTCCTTAGTAGTTGTTTACCTCTGGCAGGTTATCCACTTGCTCACTTGTAAACACCTCAGAAAAATGTAAGTTTAGGGCATCTGCTATTTCATTGTCTGTATCTTTTAATTCCCTTTACTATTCCTGATGAACTTGACCTCCTCCTTAACTGTTCTTTTACTACTAAAATACTGAAAGAATCTCTTGGGGTCTTCTTTCGCCTTATCTGCTATATTCCTCTCCAACTGTCTTTTAGCCTCTCTGATATCCTTCTTAATGGTTGCCCTCATGTTCTCATACGCCTACGTTCTCTTTGCAGTCATTAGTCTTATATGCCTTATACAGCAGTTTTTCCTTTGCAACTTCTTTTTAAATCTTTATTAATCCATCGTGGAGTTTTTTAGTTTCCTATTACTTCCAAATTTAGGTATGTATCTGTCCTGCATTACATGTAAAACATTTTAAACCTGTTCCACTGCTCCTCGACTGTCTCCACATTTAAAAGCTTATCCCAGTCTATCCTACTTAGACTTTGTCGCATCTGCTCAAAATTAGCCCTACTAAAGTTCAACTTAACAATTTTAGTCTTTGCATCTGTACTCTTACAAAATACTGAGAATTGTATTACATTATGGTCACTTGACCCTAGTGGTTCAATCACCTCTACACCCTCAATTCTATCCTGATTATTACAGAATACTAAATCCAGACAGGCTTCACCCCTTGTTGGTGCTTTAACATGCTGTGTTAAAAAAACAGTCACTGATTACTTCTAAAACTCCTGCTCTTGTGCTCCTCCATCTGTAAGGTTATCCCAGTTAATATTTGGATAATTAAAGTCCCCATGACTATAATATCCCCTGTAAACTTGCCTTTTGATATTACTAAAAAGATGTGTGTTGAAATTACTGTCTGAATTGGGTGGTCTATAACACACTCCTAAAATGAGACCTTTTCCCTAATATTTTCCAGGCGAAGCCACATGTCCTCACTAAGATGGGGCTCATCATCCAACTGAAGATGACTTACATTTAATTCCTGTTTGGCATAAACAGCAACCCCACCTCCTTTTCTGTTCTGTCTATCCTTCCTGAAAAATGTGTATCCCTCTATGTTACACTCATCCCCATCTTTGTTATTTAGCCAGGTTTCCGTTATTGCTATAATATCATAATTATGCTCTGCTACATACAACTCCAACTCACTTACCTTATTTTTGATACTTCTAGCATTAAGGCAAGCTATTTTTAATGTGTTAATCCTTCTACTTTATGTTTGCTTAAAATTTACATTACTATGCATTTTAATTTCTACACCATTGTTTTTTCTTCATGTATAGATCTAAACCTGGCCTGTCCCAAACTCCTGGCCCCCCCATTCCCTAGTTTAAACAATCCTCTACTAGCCTACTCATACACCTTCCCATTATATTGGTGCCCCTCCAGTTCAGATGTAACCTGTCACGGCATAACAGGTCCCATCTGTTCCAAAAGGAGTCCCAATGCCCCATAAACCTATACCCTTCTACCCTGCACCAAGATTTGAGCCAGCGTTAAGCCTTCTAATCTCCTCAATCTTACCTGGACTGGCGCAGGCACAGGCAGAGAAGACTACCTTGTCAGTTCTGCTCCTCAGCTTGGTATCTAACTCTTTGAATTTGGATCACAGAATTGACAGACTACCCTTATGTATGTCATTTGTTATAACATGGACAATGACAACTGGATCCACCAGTTCATACTGTATAAAAGGGAATGTTACATGTTTCAGATCTCAAAATAAATGGGGAAATTTGGCTTTTTACAGAAGCTCTTTATATATATATATATCCATCCATCCATTTTCTAACCCGCTGAATCCGAATACAGGGTCACGGGGGTCTGCTGGAGCCAATCCCAGCCAACACAGGGCACAAGGCAGGAACCAATCCTGGGCAGGGTGCCAACCCACTGCAGGACACACACAAACACACCCACACACCAAGGCCAATTTAGAATTGCCAATCCACCTAACCTGCATGTCTTTGGATTGAGAGAGGAAACCCACACAGACACGGGGAGAACATGCAAACTCCGCAGGGAGGACCCGGGAAGCGAACCCAGGTCTCTAACTGCGAGGCAGCAGCGCTACCACTGCGCCACCGTGCGCCCTATATATAATATATATATATATATATATATATATATATATATATATATATATATATATATATATATATATATATATATATATATATATATATATATATATATATATATATATATATATATATATATATATATATATATATATATATATATATATATATATATATATATATAGGTGCACATGCATACTATGGTTTGAACACACACTAGAATGACTAACAAGAAGGAAAATTAAAAAGAAAGGTTACTTTTGACTTGGTGTGACGATGCAGGTTCTTCTTCACGCTCCCAATTCCTTTTGGGAGCCTATTGAACCCGACACCATCAGTAACATAACCAGATGAGCTGGACATTGAGGACACCAAATGAAGCAAGGGGAGAGGTGTAAAGTGCAGAAGTGCTTTTATTAAAAACCAACAAAACATATCCAAAGTGATCAAATAGTGCAGTGCAATCAAATTATAAATAAAAAATCTATTAAAAACAAGTGGTCCAAAGTGGAGGTTAAAATACTTCCACTAAATAATTCCATTTAAAATGAGGTTAAAAACAAGGGCAGGAAGCAGTCCTTTAAAAACAAAACCCGGTGCCTTCTTTAGTTGGCGACTCCCCTGCTTCTCCCATCCTGGCCCTGTACCAGGGGAATCACCCTGCCTGCAGCTGACCTTCTTCTGCTGCTGGTCTGATAGCTTCCCGATCCCTGGCTTTGTTAAGCTCCTCCAGACCGAGACTTGGGTTCCCCAGCGATCAGAGCACTCACGCTTGGGCTTCATCCTCCCAAGCCTCCGACTCCCTCTGCCTTATGTGGTGATCCAGCCAGCTTCCAGTCACATCTGCCCAAGCCTCCGACTCCCTCTGCCTTATGTGGTGATCCAACCACCTTCTAGTCACACCTGCTCCTCTTAAGCACTCAGTGGGAGCGACCACTTCTTTCTGCACCCAAGTGTCGGCCAAGCACTCTACTAAGGGGCTCTTCTATGAGCTACCTGTCGTTATTACAGCGAGCCTGCTTTCGCTGCTTGCTCACTCACTCATGCACCGGCTCCTTCGCCTCCAGCTAACTCTTCTTCCTCCTCCGCCTTTAACCTCCATTCCATTTTCCAATCTTTTTCCCCCTCCCTCCGCACTCACGGTCCTACTACAGTATATATAATGGGGACGTGGCACAGGTGCGGCTATTAGCAGCTCCCGGGATGAATCATGGACATGGGCAATCTCACACCTGTGCACTTCATTATAGAAACACCCAAGCCCGCATCGCTCCCGAGATCCGCTCCGGCCACACTACCATACCCCCTCTTTAAGCCACGAGTGCAGCGATTATTTATTTAAAACTGGCCTGTTATTCTGAGCCGTGGACTCGCTGTATTACACTTGGCAGTCAAAGTCACAATGAGGCATCTTACAGGCATATCTGCAGAATAATTCATTGGCTGAAAGTACTCAGTGATAGTGTCAGAGACACAATGTGCATTGTTCAGGAACATGAGCATTATTCAAAATGGCACTCAATTTTGCTTTAATTCTCTCCACGGGATCCAAAGTGCATCCCGTAACTGAGCCAGCCCTTTAAATTGACTTGTGGACCTCTCTTCAACTCATGTTACAAGCACACCACAACATAGAAAATTGCACTTGCCATCACAGAGTTGTAGATGATGTGAAGGAATTCACTTCCTACATTAAAGAAACACAATCTCCTAAGGAAGAAGAGAATAATTTGCCCTTTCTTATATAATTCTTCAGTGTTCCACGAACAGTTCAACCTGTCATTGATGTGCACCCCCAAGTACGTGTAATAGTGGGCCACATCTAAATCCACTCCTTGAATAGTGACCGGACATAGAGACTTTTTGATGCAGTGAAAGTCAATAATCAGTTCCTTGGTTTTGCTGATGTTAAGTTGCAGACAGTTCTTTTTGCACCAAGAAGCAAAGTTCTCCACCTGACTCTTCTACTCTATCTCATCCCACTTATCAGTACACCCCATAAGTGCAGCAGCATCTGAGAATTTCTGCAAGTGACATGACCTGGTGTTATGTTTAATGTTTACAGAGTGAAGAAAAAAGGAGACAGGGTTGTTCCTTGTGGCACCTTAGTGTTGCTCACATCTGTATCAGAAACACAGTCCCTGACTCTCACAAACTATGGTCTGCCCAACATAAGTCCATTATCCTGGACATCATAGGCTCTTCCACCAGCAAAAAACAAAATCCTCATAGTGCTACCAGCTTTTTCCAGGCGAGAATAAGCCTTGTGGAGCAGAGAGATAATTGCATCCTCCACTCCAATTTTTGTCCAATAGTCAAACTATAGTGGCTCAAGGTGGTCTAGTACAAGAGGAATTGTATAGTCACGGGACCAGTCTCACAAAGATCTTCATGATGTGAGACATAAGTGCCACTGGTCTGCAGTCATCAGGTGAAGAGGCCTGCCTTCTTAGGAACAGGAACAAGGCAGGATGTTTTCCATGGCAGCAGCAGTTTCTGGAGTCTTAGGGACAGACTGAACAGGTGATAGAGGACATCACAAAGGCCAGCACAGGCCTTAATACCTCGAGAACTGACTGTATCTGGTCCCACAGCTTTTCCTGTGCGTAGCTTCCTCAGTTGTCTTCTTTCTAAAAATAATACATAGTTCTTTAGAGAGAAACCTGTCCTGCAGCAGTGCAAAAATCAATTAAAACATGTGACCCACTCACGTGCAATGTTTTCTCAATATTTTCAAATAACTTGGCCAAGTACAATGCTTCATAAATCCTTCCATGCTCATAAAGAAAGGCAACTTTTTTTTCTCATATTTGCATATATCATCGGGGATGCAGAAGAAGCTCACTTCATCCACAATTGTGGTTATATATAATATTTTTTCTTGATTATTGTATCCTTGTCTGGAAGACAGTGAGACAGCAATTCACTGGGTAACAGCATACAAAACGTGCAAGGTGTGTGTATGTGATTCAGTACATGCGTTAGCCTATATGCCATATATACATTATACATACAGTATATTGTTTTCGAAAGAAGACCTCATTCAGGGCCAAGTACCACATGCCATCAGTTCTTCCAATTTCACAAAGAAAGCCCAATGTCTATTCTTTGACTTCTTTTTCCATCTCCACAGTTGAACTGCCACATTCCATGTTGAATCAGAATGTAATGGAATACCAACAGCCCATCATGCCACTACAACATGTGCATCACATTAGCAACAAGTAACAAAGGCTGGTCTTTGATGAGCTAAACTGTGGTAAAAATGATACAGGAAAATTTTTCATGGTTGACAAATTTATACTAGTATCCAATGCACTACTACTTTACCTAATGAAAAAAAAAAGCTTTTTCCTAAAGACTTTTTAACCATGAAAATTTTCAAATGATTTGGTTGGTTGAGAAAAACTCAAATAAAAAGTTCAAATTAAAGTAGATGTATACTTTCCCATTCAATAGCCATCTCATTTACAGCCTGTGCACTTAATGGTACTTAACACCTGATTAATTTGAAGTTTTAATTTGTCAGTAAAATAAGCATTCATATAATTTACATGGTTCAGAATTTAATAAGCTTCATTTTTTATTATAGTTATAATTACTCCAATTGTAAATGTGCCATTAAATCAATTAATGAGTGCTATCTATTGCCTGAATCTCTAAACAGTCAACACTGAGAGGCCATTTTTACAACACAAAAAATATAACCTTAAAGAAATGTACTTCTGTCTTTCATTAATAGACCACTGAATGCTTCTGACTCGCATCCACTATACAAGTCTTCAGTGTGAAAGATCTGAGAGTTCATTCATAACTGTTTTATTTTTCTTACCCTGTTTTTATGTTATTGGGATACAAATAAATCTTAGCAAACATTGTCTGGGGTGTTGTTTATTGACAAGCTCTTGGTAGCTGAGTGTCACATGTAGACCAGATGAGCTCAGCCTGTAAAAGCTGTGTTGAGCCAACATGCAGACTTACAACCATCAAAGCAAAAGGTGAGGGTCAGGTGCAATACCACTTGGGAGACAAGTGAGTGTGGAAAATATCCACTGTATAAAATAGCAGCTGTGCATTGTTGGATTTAATTTAAAGTACAGTACTGATGCTAGAACCACATTTCTTGATCAAACTTAGTCTCCACTCTGGAGTTACCAAGGTGGGTGTGAGGCTACATACACAGGTGGGTAATACACAGTTGGCATTTAATATGGTTAAGAACAATATGAATGCTGCTTGTGTTGATTCTCCTAACCACTTTTCAGAGTGTTTGGCCTTTTCAGAAACTTTTGATTCTGTGCTGGAAAAGATACTATCTACTCTTTCTTGAGGTTCCAATTGGAAACTTCAGTGACAGAAATGAAAGAAAGATCTGGAGTATGTGACTGTGGGAAATAGTCTGTTTGATGTGAATCTGATTTCTGAATATGTAATTAAGTGTAATTTAAGCCATGTTCTGGTCATAATACACACCATGTTCAAATATAAGGTTGCATTGTAAGTGATCCTGGTACCAAAGTTCTATAAGCCATGGGTCAGTGATGTCCTTTAAGGCTATATGTTCTGGGCACTTGAGTGAACAGAGATACTGAAGTGTTACCCGACTCAGTGGCTCAACTTACCTGGATTACACAACTGGTTATTTAGGGCATACTCGTAATAACTGACAGATATGTCATGTTGTGATAAGACTGATTTTCAGCTTTAGAAGAGCTTGTCATGTATTTCAGGAAAGATCAAGGAGATATAGTGTGGTCAAAAGTTCACTAGTGAAAGCAGTTGCATATAGCTGTGATCAATAAATAGTTTGGGCAGCAGTTAGAGCAGTCATGGAAGTTTTTGTGTAAGAGGAATTTGCTGAGGCCATGAATAATGATTTTTCTGACATTCTCAAAAAATTCTCACAAACAATTTAGTTACTAAAGATAGATAGACAGCAAATTACTCACATTTTTTCTCAGCAAGTGTGAGTAAATCTTAATAACTTAAAATATCTGGGAGAGGTGGAAGGAGAACTTTTAAGACCAAATCAGCCTTTTGGCTCATGTCATAATTATAATTTTTGCCTTACTATAAGTTTACTTTTGGCTTTTGCATATTTTTGTCTATGACTGAATAGTTATGAATCATTTTATTATTATTTGATTTATTTTCACATTTACATTTTACATGTATTTGTTTGTCAGATGCTTTTATCCAAACCAACTTACAAAAGAGGTTTACATAATCGAGTCACATTAGGCTAAAGCCTAATTGTTCAGCAAGAGTAGCAGGACAGGTAACAGAAGCTGATTGCTACAAATGAAAAGATGTAATAACTAATACATTTACAAACATTGATTAACAATCGATAAAGCAATTAAACTTACTGTAACAACAGATCAACCAACAGTGTGAAAGATCACAGAGCAAAGTTTTTTTTTTCTGTCTCAATCAATTAGACAGATATTCACAGAACAGATGGGTTTTCAATTGCTTCTTAAATACATTGAGAGAGTCAGCAGTTCAGGCAGAGGTGGGCAACTTGTTCTACCAACTACGAACTACACAGAAAAAGAGTCTGGATTGAGACTTGATACCACGGAGGTGGGTATCAGCAGATGCTGTTCCCTGAGTGGACAACAAGGAGCATAGCACCTCACCAGTGTCTCCATATACACAGGTGCTGACCCACTGACAACTCTGTAGGCAAGCATCAGAGATTTGAACTTGACATGTTCTGCTACAGGGAGCCAATGTAAAGACCTGAAGAGAGGAACAACATGAGCCCATCTTGGTTGGTCAAATACAAGACAGGCCGCTGCATTCTGGACCATATGCAGTTGCTTGATAGCACATGCGGGTATTCCTGCCAGAAGTGAGTTTCTGTAGTCCAGACACAACAAGACCAAAGCCTGGACCAGAAGTTGTGGTGCATATTCCGTAAGATTACATCTGATCTTGTGGATGTTGTACAGCATGAACCCAAACGAATAAAAAACAGCAGAAATGTGGTCAGAAAAAAATAGCTGCACATCAATCGTCACCTGCATACTGATTTGGCAGGTATTAGCAACACTGAGCTGAGCTGTACAAAGATAGGGAGTTAAATAAACTGGCTGGCCAGGATCACAAGAGGCCCAGTTTTTACCAGATTGAGCTGTAGAGGGTGGCCCTTCATCGAGGTTGAGGTATCAGTAAGACATGCAGGGACTCTAGCTGATACTGTGTTGTCTTCTGGAGGGAATGTCAGGTACAGCTGTGTATCATCAGAATAGCACTGAGAAGAGGACCCATGGGATTGAATGATGGAGCATGGTGAGGTGGTGTATAGAGAAAAAAAGTAGAGGGCCCGGCCCCAATCCTTGGGGCAACCCTGTGCAGGTCGGATGCGTCTTTGTCGAATGGTTCCTCTTTTTGTCATTTTCATTTATTGCCTTTGCCAACATTTTATGATTTTTTTATGTTGACAACCAGGCTGATTGCAGCTAACATGACTAAGAAAGTCATGTGATATAAGATGTTATCACTCCCCACCTATTTAAGATAATAATAATAATAATAATAATAATAATAATAATAATAATAATAATAATAACAATACATTTTATTTATACAAGGCGCATTTCAGAGAACTCAAGGACACCGAACAAACAATAAATAAATAAATAAATACAAAACACAATTATAAACAACTTAAACATCAAAAAATCTAAAAATTAAAACCAAACAAAACCACTATAATTAGGAGGAAGAAGAAAAAGCCATTTTAAACAAATGTGTTTTAAGTTTACATTTGAAAGATGAATATGAATTGATATTTCGGAGATCCGCAGGTAATGAGTTCCAGTGCTTGGGAGCAGAACGGCTGAAAGCTCTGCTCCCCATGGTGGTTAGACGGGAGGGAGGAACGGTCAGATGGGTGGAGATAGTAGCACTCAGCAACTTTTCACCAAATTTGATAAACTATAATAAACTATTTACTCTGTGAAGATTTTGGTTAGCAATTCTCTGGATGGTTTTAACTAGGAAACATATTCTTTTGTTTTTGAGACTATGTTTTTTTGCAGTTTTGGCACTTTAAAGGTTTAGTGTCCTGCCTTCCAAAACAGGAGATGAATCAATGACAAAGTTGTGACACTGAGCAGGATTTTGAAGCTAAAAGGAAGACACATTTAACAAAGGCAAAGAACAGAAGAGATTGTAACCTGAATATATTAATAATAATCATCACTAAAGGTTTTTTTTCAGCAGGAATCTGAAATTTCAGACAATTGGAAGAATAACACAATTTTATACAGTCATGTTGATAAAGTGATGTGTCACAAGATCCTTATCTTCTTGGCTGGTAACAGCATAACAATTGTAAAGAAAAATGGCAACACCAATAACAGAACAATACAGATCATGAAAGAATGTAATTTATTTTCAACATGGTTAAAACACCTACCAATGGATTTTTTGCTGTTTCAAACCAGCAAACAGTATTTGAAAAAAAATATAAACTGAAGGAATAGTCAGAGAGAAATGAAGGTAGCTAGCCGAATCATGACATTTACCAGTTTAAAGAGTCATTATTGTCATGTGTACAGAGTACAGTGAAATTCTTACCTGCATGTACAAATCAACATGCAAGCACGCCACCACTCTCTGACACCATGATTAATGAGTATGACTACCTTTCTTCAAAACCTCTGTCTTCCTTGCTGAAAAATCTAATTTCCAATATGTTAAGTAGTGAGTCTATAATATACTGCAATTTGTTTCCTTTTCTTTTTTATAAAAGTAGAAATCTCAATCTGCTAAGTGTAAACCATCTCAATGTTTGTAATAAAGGAAATATGTAGATTTCAGGTATCTCAGCAAACTCTTCAGTAAAACTGAGAATATTCGCTTACTACACACAAAAAAAAACATACATTGATATGTAAGGCCTTATGAGATGAAAACTCATGTCATCAAGAGGTGTCAACCAATAACATTGGAGAACAACATTTTCTTTTAAGTTGTCCTCTGGAAAAAGTTTTAGTGATTATTAGAGACAGCTTCAAGCTGAACACAAATATAATTTCAGACTGAATGTAGCATGAAGGCATTTGGAGAAACAAGAAATGATTTTTTCTTGAATTTAGCATGTTTAATCGCTTAATGATGCCGACATATTACATTAGTTCAATTGAGTTACAAATGTTTTGCTGCTGATTTTCATGTGTACTCAGGACCTGCTCCTTCTGATTTCAGTGTCCATTAATAGACTGCCCACATGGATTGCTTCTATTTTCCTTGATGTTGCTTTTCCTTCGTTGCAATGTCTTGGTGAAACCTTTCACCATGTTTGGCACTAACTGTATTAGGATTAGTAGGGAAGACATCAAAGTATAAAGTCAGAAAATGAATCTTTAGCGACTTTTTACACTTCATGGTTTTGTATGCTTGAAACATGTTATCAGTTAACTGGAAATAGTTTGGTGCTCTTGTGGAAGCTACAATATATAATACAATGCTATAATGTATGTATTATTTATTGTATTAATGATATTGATATACTGATATAAACAATTGACTACTATATGTGTGTGTGCAAGCAAGAATATTTAAAGCAGGGTTAACAACTGTTAACAAACAAATGTTTTTATTATTACCTACAAGCAACCTTTAGCAAAACAGACTGTTCTATGTCTATGTCTATGTCTCAAAATAAAGTATGCTGACATAGAAAAAATCTTGCAAAAAGAGGAAGCACTGAAGCAAGTGTAAAAATATTAGATTAAAGGGCACAGGGAGGTAAAAAAAACTATATAAGCAGCCCGAAGAAGGGGAAGTGAGAGATTTTCTGACTTGCAAGCAGAAAGCTCCATGCTCACTACTCACCTGTTTATTATTTTTTTAAATAAACTAACATTGATTAAATTGCACTCCTGTCTTCCTCAGCGTCTTTCTTCCCCAGTTTTCTGGTGCCTGAACAGGGACGAGTGGCGGCTGCAGGCTCCGGGTTCGACTCCATGTGTGGGATCCTCCACCAAGGGCCAATGACGATTGGTGAGACCAGCTCCAGGTAAAAGTTAGGACTGGCTCGTCCCCAGTGGGGATTGGGAGACAGGAGCCTCAGACCCCCTCTCGATTGAAGACCCCGAGTGAAACTGTGTTTTTGTAGCTTCTAAGCTACTGTAGCTACTAAGAAAATTCTTAACAGCATCCTTGAATGCCTCCCATGTTATTTTCTTCTGGACCTGCTTGTCATTGATGACATGTCTGATTTGTAGACATATAAAAATGCCTTCCTTAATCTTGGCATCAGTAATTTGTTGAAATATCTGTCTCAAATATGAAAATCCTTCCACTTTCGTGTACATCAAATTCATTAATAATTTTTTTCATCATTTTAAGTTTTATATGAAGAGGAAGTAAAGATATCATTTTTGGGTCAGCAAATGGTTTATATGCCACACTTTTCTGCCCTGGATCCAAATACATATGGAGCGGCCAGTCCTTTGTAATGTAATGAGACTCTGTAACATGGCTGACTCATCCTTAAATGAAACCACAGGACTTGGTATACCTGAGCTAAATTCTGAGTAGCAGCATCACTACATTTAGATTACCAAAGATGTTCCAGTTGCAGTTGTTGTACTGTATATGTTTACTGAGGGGAAATCCTAAAAATACAGCAATTAAATGGTACATGATAAGACAATTTAACAGCATTTTTTTTTGATTAGCTGGCCAAAATGCATAAGATGCACTAAAAGTGTTCAGGAAGCAAAATCTTCATTCTCCAGCATAACTGATGTTACATTATGACTGCAAACTCCCAGGATTATCCAAAAATTAATAATTCAAGCAAGATTAAAGAGCATTGAAATATTTGTGAATTTCAAATACTGAAGTATTTAAAAAAATTTAAATAGTTAAAGATAAATAGGAAGAAAAATTAACATGCATTATTGTTGTTCAAGGTCAGTTTCTTGTACTGAAAGAAAATCACTTAAGGATATCAAAAAGACTTTTATTCTTCTGGTAATAATGTTTCCCTGATTTCTGATATTTCTTCTGAGTAGGGCTTTGGCTAGAGCTTAAATTTTGCCTTTTCATCCCTCAATACATTTATTCTTATGTTTAAATGATTTTAGACTAGCCATTATTTTCTTTCAGGTGTAGCAGTTATGATCTGTTTGGAAAAAGCCATGTCACTAGTATTGATTGAGGCTGAGTTCATTTGTGTGTCTTAAGGTTATGTTGGTGAGGTAAAAGCCCAGTAAATAGAAGCCTGCGTGAGTGAATGAGATATAACTGCAAAATATTCTGCTAGAAAGTGAAAACTGACTGGGCCCAGCAGGAAATGAATAAGGGTCTAGGAGACAAAATGGAAATGTAAAAATATGGCTAAAGGTCAAAACAGGGAAATCAGAAATCAAATCATCTAACCCACAACACTAAAAAAAAATCAAAGCTGACAGTAGTGGCAAATAGCTCTTCTAAACATAAAGTGTTAACATGCAGGATTTTATTTTGAGTATCCACAATCCAGGACAACCCACAAGTACATGGCACAGAGCAAAGAAAGGAGTAAAAGAAAATGAAACCTGTAAATAATCATAACAGAAACATTGGATATTTTGAGTATATTTTGGCTATAGTTCCTGTTCAGTGGTATGTAAAAGAAGAGGACAATGAATCAATCACTGCAGGTTAGGGTGGTGAATCCCATTTGTAAAAATAAGAACAGATGGTATGTTCCAGTATACAGATGAATCACATTCCTTAGTCTCTCTGGGACAGAATGTTTAGGGTTATCAGAGCATAAACCCTGTTTGAGAGTTGAACCTGAAGATCAGAAAGAGTAACAAAGATTCTGTCCTGACTGTGAAAGAGTGGACTTTCAATATTTGATGGCTTAGACAAGCTTGCCAGTTCTGTCTATATGCATTTAGAGGTCTTGGAAAAACCTATTATTATGTTCCCTGTAGTATCTTTCTGCAAGGTTCTTTCAGAGTAGGGCCAAGACAGTGTGACATTTGGATCCTACTGTATATATGAGAAGTGACAGTAATGTTTACATGCCTGGTGTTAAATCAAATCAATTTGGTCTTGACCAAAGGTGCATCTTGTTTCCTCCCCACTTTTTTCCCGGGATAAAATATCAAGGCACAGTTGTATTTGGAGATTCATTTTTTTGGAGGTCTGAGATTGCATCTCTGCTATTTGCTCATGATACTGTCCTCTTTTCCTAATCAGACTGTGATATAAGGTAAGTACTTGAATAGTTTGCAGCTGAGTATGATGCTTTTGGGATGAAAATTAATACTTTGAAATGCAAAAGTATGAATAATGTATGCCAAGTGAAGGTGCTCAATTAACTCAGAGACTGGCTCATAATATAAGAGAATGGCGACAATGAGATTGATCATTGTGCTTGTGCAGCATCAGCAGTTCTGCAGATGTTGTACTGGACCATGCTGGTCAAGCACAAGCTAAGTGTTTGGAAAAAGTTTCTGATTTTACCGGTCAGTCTATTACACCTTTTCACATATGATCATGAGCTCTTCATGATGACCAAAAGAATTAGTTTGCATGAACAATAGGTTGTAAAGTGCATAGCATAGAAGCAGTATACCAAGGGACAAACACAGAACATGCTATAACGACTAAAGATATGTGTGTTCACTCAGTCTGCATCTTCTTGGAATTCAGTGGGAGAAACTGGAAAAAAACATTGAAAATACAGTGGTCTCATCTGTCAAACTTGACATGTTGCTACTGCTACAGTACCTTCACAAGAAAAGGGGAATGGAAATTAAAATGGAGTTAAGAGGTTTTAGAGGTGTCTTCTTTCTGGATTTGCTTGTCATCATACAGACTAGGATCTGTCATGATTCATCTGTCTATTCATAGATACAGTAGAAACAATGTGTGAAACCTTTAATGATAAATAATAATGCAATATAAATTGAGCAGACTTTGTACAGCGGTGAGTATGTATATTGACTGCATTTAAATATTTAAAACCAGTCAGTTATTGCATCCTTCAGAGATGAAGTAGTTTGGGCTCCTCTTTACAATAATAACTACCCTGCACTTTGATTGCAGGAATTAATCATGTTCATCCAACATTTCTCAGTGTGTGTTCTTCCACTTTTAACAGTGATCTACAAATTTGGTTCAGCTTTCAGCACTAAATTTTCCCTCTGGTCTAATATTGCAGTGTTATGCTGGTCCCTGAACAGCTAGTGACTCTTCTCAAACACTGAGCCTTTAAAATAACAACAAAATTAGCAATATTGGAAATTTAATATCAGAAAGATTTGAGCTTTACAAAATGAGGGTACAAAGGTAAATTCAGGGAAAGATTACTTTTCTATATACTTTCTGTAACTGATTATAAACTAGAAACTATGTGCTAGATGGTTGTAAACCAGCATTCAGGTTTGCAGAAAAGGAAGAACAGGACACAAAGAATTTGTAAATCTACAGTACTAGGTCTTGATAATATTAGACAGATTATCAACAGAATATTATTTTCTGTAAATGTAATAGTGATTTGAGGATTTGTTTATCAGTTTTTCAAAGTGTACATTTTTTCTTTGACTTTATTTTTTTTTCTGGATCATGGATTATTGGGTTAGTATTGCTTTTTTGGGAGTTTTTAATTAAGATAATTATTTTTGTTTCATGCCACATGGGAGAATCACCCTACAGTCATATGAAAAAGTTTGGGAACCCATCTCAGGCTGCATAATAATTAACTCTACTTCCAACAAAAAAGATAACAGTAGTATGTCTTTCATTTCCAAGGAACATCTGAGTACTGGGGTGTTTTCAGAACAAAGATTTTTAGTGAAGCAGTACTTAGATGTATGAAATAAAATCAAATGTGAAAAACTGGCTGTGCAAAAATGTGGGTCCCCTTGTAATTTTGCTGATTTGAATGCATGTAACTGCTCAGTACGGATTACTTGCCACACCAAATTGATTGGATTAGCTTGTTAAGCCTTGAACTTCATAGACAGGTGTGTCCAATCATGAGAAAAGGTATTTAAAGTGGTCAATTGCAAGTTGTGCTTCCCTTTGACTCTCCTCTGAAGAGTGACAGCATGGGATCCTCAAAGCAACTCTCAAAAGATTTGAAAACAAAGATTGTTCAATATGATGGTTTTGGAGAAGGCTTCAAAAATATATCTCAAAGGTTTAAACTGTCAGTTTAAACTGTAAGGAATGGAATCAGGAAATGGAAGGCCACAGGCACAGTTGCTGTTAAACCCATGTCTGGCAGGCCAAGAAAAATACAGGAGCGGCATATGCACAGGATTGTGAGAATGGTTAAAAATAACCCAGAGATCACCTCCAAAGACCTGCAAGAACATCTTGCTGCAGATGGTGTATCTGTACATCTTTCTACAATTCAGCACAATTTGCACAAAGAACATCTGTATGGCAGGGTGATGAGAAAGAAGCCCTTTTTGCACTCATGCCACAAACAGAGTCGCTTGTTGTATGCAAATGCTCATTTAGACAAGCCAGATTCATTCCAAGAAAAACACCTGCTACCTACTGCCCCATGCTGTGGGGCTGTGTGACTAGTTCAGGGACTGGGGCCCTTGTTAAAGTCGAGGATCGGATGAATTCAACCCAATATCAACAAATTCTTTAGGATAATGTTCAAACATCAGTCACAAAGTTGAAGTTATGCAGGGGTTGGATATTCCAACAAGACAATGACCCAAAACACAGTTTGAAATCTACAAAGGCATTCGTGCAGAGGGAGAAGTACAATGTTCTGGAATGGCCGTCACAGTCCCCTGACTTGAATATCATCGAAAAGCTATGGGATGATTTGAAGCAGGCTGTCCATGCTCAGCAGCCATCAAATTTAACTGAGCTGGAGAGATTTTGTATGGAAGAATGGTCAAAAATACCTCCATCCAGAATCCAGACATCAAAGGCTATAGGAGGTGTCTAGAGGTTGTTATATTTACAAAAGGAGGATCAACTAAGTATTGATGTAATGTCTCTGTTGGGGTGCCCAAATTTATGTACCTGTCTAATTTTTTTATGATGCATATTGCATATTTTCTGTTAATCCAATAAACTTAATGTCACTGTTGAAATACTACTGTTTCCATAAGGCATGTCATATACTGTATTAAACAGAAGTTGCTACTTTGAAAGCTTAGCCAATGATAAACAAAAATCCAAAGAATTAAGAGGGGTTCCCAAACTTTTTCATATGACTGTATACTAGGTTTTGGATATATCTAAACATTTCGTTCATGTGCATTTTCCTGGTATCAGTAGTTAAATATCCTCCAGCTGGTGTTATTTTGCTACTTCAATTTTGGTTTTGTGCATTAGGCTTTTGTGTTATGGTACCTTTTGATTACTTGGTCTTTGTTCTTAGTCATCATAGCCTTCTTGGAACAGCAAGAAATGTTGTGGCTACATGGACCACTTACATCTCTGATCCAGGTTGAGCACCCTTCTTATGATGCATAATGGCTAGACCACTTTTGCTGCTGGCATTTTCAACCCAGCTCCAGTAATTTTTTGCATAAGTGCAGTCTCATTCCATCAAGATCTTAGGCTACCTGCTGTGGTCCGCATACCCCCTAAACTGCTAGAGAGGCAAGGGGTACACGGAATCAAAATGTGGTGAATGATTTTTTTCCTCTTACTTGTCTGGTTTTCATTTTAGAGACAGACAAAGACAAAAGTCTCTAAAACATTGACAGGCTTAGATCAACTTAAGAGTGTTTTACAGGTACCTTCCATTTTACTGCAGCCAAATCCTCAGCTCACTCTCCATGGTACACAGTGATGCCAGCAGTATAGGACTTGATGTATAGGCTATGACCTTTTCTTCTTGAAAGGGGGCAAACCGAATTTACACTCTCAGGAGTGTCTTGCAGTTGTGTGGGCAATTGAAAAATGACACTACTACCTGGAGGGGATTGAGATCAATGTATATTATGACCACAGTACTCTTTCTTGGACCTTTAGCTGTTCCTTACCAGATAGGTGCTCCAGCTTCAGGCATCCATTTTTAAACTACTGTATAGAATAGACTGCTGCCAGATGACATTTATCAAATTCCACTATCTCCTGTAGAAGTCTGTGCTCATTGCCATTGCATTTACCATTGGGCTGACCTAACTTAAGCATGCAGGACATAGCTACGGACCAAGAATATAGTCCTTTGGGTCAGGGGATTAGGGATGTGCTTGGCAACCAACAAAAAGGACGCATCTGTTTTGAGGGTCTTCAAGGGATGCTGCATAGGCGTGTGCCATTTATGGGGAGAGAATATAACCTTCAATTGGTATTTACAGAAGAAATGGTGCCTTAATTTATCATGATAGTCTGTTTGGGGATTATCTTGGAAGGATGAAAAATATGTTAAATTATTAGAAACGTCCTGGTACCCACGATAAGGAAAGATGTCTAGAGCCATGTTCATCATTGCAAAATCTGCCAGTAATATAAAAGTAAATCTAAGTAAATAAAAGTATAAAAAATCTAAGAAGCCTTCTGGATTGCTGCAGTCTGTTACAGTCACTGAGCCAACAAGATGATAGTGGCGGATTTGATGGAATCTCTTCCTCTCAGTAAGAACAAACTACTGAAGGTAGTGGTAGATTATTACACCAAGTGGCCGAAACTATTTGCCTTAAAAGATTGAAGGGTTCAAAAAAGTGCCACAGCATATTATCTCAGATCATCACAGTCACCTAAAAAAATTGCCTACTATATATAATTTGCAGACCAATATGAGGGTGAACTATATGTTAAAAACTGTGATCGCCTCCTATGTAAGAAACCATCATGAATGGCACAGGTGGCTTCCAGAACTTTATGAGTCTGTAGGCAGAACTCCTTTTCTGCTAGCTTTTGGCCATCACTTGAAAGGTTCTTTAGAGCAGTAATTCTCAAATGGTGGGTTGCGACCCAAAGGTGGGTCATGAACCCATTTTGAGTGGGTTGTAGGCCTTTGCCTGGGCAAAAAAATGTTAAGAAAAAAATAAACTAATGCCTTCTGTTCACACCTCTTAGCAGTAGGTGGTGATAATGCCTGGTAATGCAAGTTGACAACTGCTGTTTCACACCACAGAAAACCTGCAAACTTTATTTATATATGCTAATTGAGTATGGCGAAATGCAGGTACGACGCAGAATATATTAGATATGGATTTTCTTATTTTGACGACAAAGGAGGACAAAAACCTTAGTGTGTTTTGTGCAGTTAGGTGCTGGCGTGTGAAAACATGAAGCTGTCAAAACCAAAGTGGCATTTGGAAACAAAACAACATTATCTCAAAGATAAACCTTTTGAGTACTTCAGAAGATGACTTTAAGACCTGACGACATCACAAAAGTGTCTTACTTCTTCATGCTCGAAGCAAGAACAGGCACTCCGTGCATCTTACCTGGTGGCACATTGTATTGCAAAGTTAAAGAAGCCCCACGCCATTGCAGAGGTCCTCATTTTACCTGCAGCCATGGACATGGTCAGAGAGGTGTTGGATCAATCCACAGCGGATAAACTAAAAACTATACCTCTGTTAAATGACACTATTAGTAAGCAAATTGAAGACATGTCGGATGACATCAAACAATAGACCACAGCTCGCATTAAGGCAAGTGGTCATTTTGCCTTATAAACGGAAGAATCCACTGACATAACAAACAAAGCAGTTTTACTCGTTTACGTGAGACATGTGTGGGACGGGGACTTACAGGAACAATTTCTCTGCAGAAGAGAGCTCCCTACTACTACAACTGCAGAGGACATTTTCAGCTCTGTGGACTTGTATTTGTGTTCATTGGGCCTAAGCTGGGACATGTGCTTCGGTATCACAACTGATGGTGCTGCCTCCATGACAGGAAAAAACTCGTGGGTCGTGAGGAGAATACTTGAGGAAGCTCCGAATGCATCTTGGAACCATTTTTTTTTACATCAGGAGGCACTGACAGCAAAAGATATGGTACCAGTGCTTCATGGAACATTAAAAGATGTCATCCAAGTGGTAAACTACATTAAATGGAATGCAAAGAACACCTGGTGTTTTCAGAAACTGTGCCAAGATCTTGGTAGTGAGCATGCACAGGTGTTGTATAATGCCGAGGTACTCTGGCTTTCGAGGGGAAAGGTACTGTCCCGTTTTAATAAACTACGTGCTGAAATTGCAGCTTGCCCAGAACAATTGGCATCTTGCAGACCTGTTTAGCAACAGCGTGTGGCTCGCACACGTTGCTTACCTCGCTGATGTGTTTGAACAATGAAACATTAAATGTGTCTGTGCAGGGGAGGGGGAACAACATTTTTGAACAGTATGACAAATTCAATGCTTTCAAAAAAAAAGATCTCCTTGTGGGCAGGTCATGTTTCTAAAAACCAACTCGACATTTTCCCCAATGCCTATCATGAGGGACAGCAACTGGACGCGGCAGGAAAAAATGTAATGAAGAAAACGATGACAACACATATGAATAAACTTCTTAAGTGGTTTAATGACTACTTTCCTGAGAAACAGAGGGATGATGACTGGATACACGACCCATTTGGAATCAATATGGAAAGCGTCACATTGCCAACCAATGAAGAGAGTCAGCTGGTGGAGCTATCATGTGACCGCACGCTAAAAAATAAATTCATGGAGCTAAGCCTCTCCCAGTTCTGGTGCAGCAATGTGATGAGTGAGTATCCTTGTCTTGTCACTCGAGCAGTAAAAATCCTGCTACCATTCAGCACTATCTATCCCTGTGAGTGTGGATTCTCAGCTCTGGTTCAGCTGAAGACAAAAAACAGAAACAAATCGGACATTGTCAACTGTAACTCCAGACTTTGAGATTCTTGTCAGGAGCAAAAACCATGCCCAGTTCCCCTATTAATTCCTCCAAACTTAGGTCTATAATGTCAGTGCTATACCTAAGGTTGAAGTGAGTGTTGCTTAGTTTTTTTTTTAAAGTACAATGTTTTCACCATTTACCTACTGATAAGGTAATCAGAAGAAAATTTAATTTAGTATACTTGAATCCTTTGAACTTCACTCTTTGTTTAATTTATTTATCTTTGTTAAAAAAAACAAAGCTAATGAAGAAACTGAATTTTTTCCATAGTGCAGTGTTGGTTGTCATAGATTCAATGAGTGAGGATTCTCTGGTAATAAAGTACATAATCTGAGTTTTTTTTTAAATACTTCTCAGTACTTTTTTATTTCATATTTGTGCACGAAAGCATTGTTGAGTCTGTTAAAATAGCACTGAAGAGTTTTGGTTTTAATAAAATGTAGCTAATTCAGTGTAAAAGGGAATATTTCCCTCTCTGGCATCACCACTTGCTGTTCATTTTGGTTTATCATTAGGTTTATCAGACTTTTTGTGTTGGCATACTGTGATATTCTATTCTGCTATCTCAGGTTCAAACTGCACCATCTTTTCATTCAATAAATTTGAGAAGTTGAAAATTTTGGTTCACAGCTTGTCATTAAGGGGTGATGGTGGGTCCCAAAGCCAGACCAGTTGAGAACCACTGTTTTAGAGCGTCTCATAAACAACACCCAAGCACCTCACACTGCACCATATCACACCTTACAACTCCACCATTAGGTTTTCAAACAGGCAATGGAGAAGATGTGTGTGTCTAAAGTCCAACAACATAACAACATAATATGCAATTTAAGGCTAGCGACATGATCTGGACCCAGGCATTTCATCTCTCCAAAGCCTCATTACACTTTTCATCCATATCAGCACCGGCACCAGTACTGGTTGAAAAGAGATTAGGTTCTGTAAAGTATAGTGTTAGGTTAGGGTTTAGGATTAGGGATGAAGACATACTATTCATATCATGAAAATCAATCTCTTAGTTTGGTCCTCTGACATTGTTTGCTTAGGAGAATATATAACAAGTCTGCATTAAGTAGGCAATTGTTTTTTTTTCCTTCTTTGCACTACTTACTGCAATACATGCTTAGTGATACTAGTACTCTGAGAGTTTCTATGTTCCTATGCTGCAAGATTGAATTTTGTCTTTTTTGGCATTAGACTGTAGAGCATTCTGTAATTGGGAATATAGATATATATTGTGAGAGTTTTGAACCATTTTGAGACCCTCTCTAATGGTGTGGCATGCCAAAACGCAATTGACATGTCGAGGGCTGCTTGTCCATCTCCGAGGCAACCACAGGTGAGATGCTATGAAACTGTGGATGCCTCGGAGATGAACAAGCAGCCCTGAAGTCTTTAGACTCAGCCTCATCTATTGGGTGCAAGGCAGCGACTCACATGTCACAATATATGTATGTATATATATACATATTTATGTATATATATATACTCAGCAAAAAAACAAACGTCCTCTGACTTTCAACTGTTTTTACTTTCAGTAAACTTAATGTGTAAATATTTGTATGAACACTAAAAGAGTCAACACCATAAGACATAAACTAAAAATGTTTCACAATGTGTCCATGAATGAAGGGAGGCTCAAAATCAAAAGTACCAGTCAGTATCTGGTGTGGCCACCAGCTGCTTGAAGTACTGCAGTGCATCTCCTCCTCATGGACTGGACCAGATTTGTCAGTTCTTGCTGTGAGATGTTACCCCACTCTTCCACCAAGGCACCTGCAAGTTCCTGGACATTTCTGGGGGGAATGGCCCTAGCCCTCACCCTGCGATCCAACAGGTCCCAGACGTGCTCAATTCCTTTGACGATAAACACGAATCCGTCCATCACCCCTGGTGAGACAAAACCGTGACTCATCAGTGAAGAGCACTTTTTGCCACTCCTGTCTGGTCCAGCGAAGGTGGGTTTTTGCCCATAGGCGGCGTTGCTGCTGGTGATGTCTGGTAAGGACCTGCCTTACAACAGGCCTACAAGCCCTCAGTCCAGCATCTCTCAGCCTATTGCGGACAGTCTGAGCACTGATGGAGGGATTGTGTGTTCCTGGTGTGACTCGGGCAGTTGTTGTGGCCATCCTGTACCTGTCACGCAGGTGTGATATTCGGATGTACCGATCCTGTGCAGGTGTTGTTACACGTGGTCTTCCACTGCGAGGATGATCAACTGTCCTTCCTGTCTCCCTGTAGCGCTGTCTTAGGCGTCTCACAGTGCGGACATGGCAATTTATTGCTCTAGCCACATCAGCAGTCCTCATGACTCCCTGCAGCATGCCTAATGCACGTTCACGCAGATGAGCAGGGACCCTGGGCATCTTTCTTTGGGTGTTTTTCGCAGTCGGTAGACAAGTCTCTTTAGTGTCCTGTGTTTTTAGAACTGTGACCTTAAATGCCTACTTTCTGTAAGCTGTTAAGGTCTTAACGACCATTTCACAGGTGCATGTTAATTAATTGATTATGGTTAATTGAACATGCATGGAAAACATTGTTTAAACCCTTTACAATGAAGATCTGTAAAGTTATTTGGATTTTTAAAACATTATTGTTGAAATACACAGTCCTGAAAAAGGGACGTTTCTTTTTTTGCTGAGTATATATATACTGTATATTGTGACAAAGGCGCTATATAGGCCTTGACCTGACACAGATTGACACCAGAGGCACACATAAAATAAAACAAAGATTTTATTTTTCTTCAACTGGGGCCCACATCTTCCCCATGTCCCTCAGCCCTAACACAATCCCAAAATCACCACCAAAGATAAACACCCAAAAAACTTTCTCTTCTCTTCTTTCTCCTCCACTTCTCCCAGGCAGCTTTGTCCTCCTCCTCCCGACTCTGGCACCCTGAGTAGTGGCCGCAGGCTCTCTTTATAGTTCACCAGTAAGTGCTTCAAGTGGCAATTAACCTAGATTAGGCTGCACTTCCGGGTGTGGCTTTGTTGCCGTCCACTCAGGCAACATTGCAGCATTGCAGCTCCCCCTGGCAGTGGCCACGGAGCACAACAGGGATGAGCTCCGGTGTTCCAAGATATTGGCCCTGATGCAACCCAGAGGGGCTGCCACCAAATGTTCTGGTGAATGTAGTGTGCATTCCATGGCTGCTCCCCTGGACCCAATATCCAAGGAGCATCCCGGCCGGGCATGGGCCCTGGCCATCCGTCACTATGTATATATATATATATATATATATATATATATATATATATATATATATATATTGTAAAAGACTCAGAACTAGGCAGCAAAAAGGTTTGGGGTTTTCCGGCCCCGTATATTGTCGACAATCCACAATTCAGTAAACAAATCAGGTCAAACAGAGAAAAACAAAACACGTTCATCTGCACGACGCCATATTAGGCGTCGGCGGGCATTTTATAAAGGAGGAGCCGGAAGTGGAGGAATGCTGGGAAGGAGGCGTGAGGGATGACGGGACTGCTGACGTCAGGCAAGATAGCGGAGGAAGGGCGGAAGTGGACGTACTGCGGGAAAGGTCCTATGGCGGAGCGTCTTTAATTCTGGAAAACAAAGGAGAAAGGTTAGTACCCGCCACTCTCTGCCGGCGAACGTCTTTCGATGTGTTTTAAGGTCCATCTGCGGCCTCCTACTCGCGCATGCGTGACACGACCCCCCCTTAGCCCGAGACCGTCAAGACGGGCGGACCGAACCGAGAGGTCGTGAATACGAGAGAGGGCATCGGTGTTGGCCTGAAGACCGCCGCGGCGATAAGTGACAGTGAACTTATAGGGCTGTAAATCCAGAAACCACCTGGAGACCCGCGGGTTCGACTCTTTATGAAGGGACATCCACTGCAGCGCAGCGTGATCAGTCACTAGAGTGAATACGTGTCCCAACAGGTAGTACCGGAGATAAGTCACGGCCCACTTAATGGCCAGGGCTTCCTTCTCCACCGCCGCGTACCGGGTCTCCTGGTCCAGCAGTTTCCGGCTCAGGTACATCACGGGGTGTTCGACACCATCGATGCTTTGGCTCAACATGCCACCCAGGCCTGTGTCCGAAGCATCAGTCTGGAGGATAAGTGGTAACCCAAAATCAGGGGTCCTTAATACAGGTGCCAACGTTAGGGCCTTTTTTAAGTCATTGAATGCGTGTTCCGCCTTGTCGTTCCATACCACATGAAGGGGAGCGCCTTTCTTTGTTAAGTCAGTCAAGGGTGCTGCCCTCTCGGAGAAACGGGGTACGAACCAGCGGTAGTACCCGGCCAGCCCCAAGAAAGCCTGCACCTGTCTCTTGGTACTCGGACGGGGCCATTCCAGGATGTCTTTGACTTTGGAACATTGGGGTCTCACCTGTCCTCGTCCCAGAATGTAGCCTAAATACTTGGCCTCCTTTAAGCCAAAGAAACACTTACGGGGGTTGATACGGAGGCCGGTCTTAGCCAGTGTCGCGAGGACAGCCGAGACCTGCAATAGATGTTCCTCCCAGGTGCCGGAATAGATGACGACGTCATCCAGGTAGGCGGCACTATAGGACTGGTGGGGCTTCAGCACTCTATTCACCAGACGTTGAAAGGTCGCTGGGGCCCCGTGCAGCCCAAATAGGAGGACCTTGTACTGCCAATGTCCGCTAGGGGTGCTAAAGGCCGTTTTCTCTTTCGCGGATGCCGTTAAAGGAATTTGCCAATACCCTTTCGTCATGTCAAGGGTAATGCGGGGCATCGGGTAGGCATCGAACTTGGAGACCTGATTTAGACGTCTAAAGTCATTGCAAAACCTCCAGGAGCCGTCCGGCTTGGAAACGAGGACAATAGGACTGGACCAGGGGCTATGACTTTCCTCAATGATGTCCATATCCAACATTCGTTGCACCTCCAGTTCCACTTCGGCGCGTTTCGCCTCCGGGAGTCTATAGGGCCTCTCCCGGACGATTACTCCGGGGTCCATGACTATATCATGCGCAATCAGGGCGGTCCGGCCTGGTGACTCGCTCACCACTTCAGAATTGGCATGGATGGCCTGGGTTATCTCACGCCGCTGTAAGGGTGTCAGCTCGTTCCCGAGGTTAAGGGCAGATGTGCCGGCGAATAGGGAGAGGGACCTACGGATGTCGGGAGACTCTTCCCTGTCCTTCCAAGGTTTTAGCAAGTTGACGTGGTAGATCCTATCGCTCGGTCAACGATTAGGCTGGAGAACCAAATAGTCGACGAGCCCCTTTCTTTCCTTAACCTCGTATGGCCCTGCCAATGAGCTAGCAGCTTAGAGTGGGAGGTGGGAACGAGCACCATCACTCGATCCCCCGGGCGGAACTCTCGGAGGACGGAGTTGCGGTTGTAACGTGGTCTTTTAGGATAGGCCTGATTTTAGCGAACCTAGCTGGGACCTCCCGTGACCAGTGGACCAATCCGCGAGGACAAGAATGCCTCAGCGTCAAGCCGACACATTGCAGCCTAGGGCCCGACCCTGTAAAAGAAATAGAAAAACAAGGGGCGGGGACTTTGCCCCGACACAGCCCCTCGGCTCGTCTTTTCAGCTGGGCCAACGCTCTCCACTCCGATCGGCACCCTGATGCTCCCTCGTTCAGCTTCTCCACACGGCAAGTCCGCAGTCCCCGCCACGGAAACCACTAGTGGGCTCAGGTGTCGTGTCCACCTCCCATGTTGTGGATGCGCACCCAGCAGCATGTCCTCCCATGTCGGAGGAACTGGCTTCCCCAAGCCGCTTCCTCCGATTACTTATTGACGCTGCGGCGGTTTGGATCTGCTCATTGTAAGAGGGCAGACCCAGCCCCACTGGCGTCCGGAGCTGCATGAGGTCAGTTGCACTTACCTTCCCCGCTGTGCCTCTCCATCCAGGAGCTCCTGCAGTGCGCCGATCCTCTCTTGCCTGCAGCTCTCGACCCGACACCACTGCCATCCCTCCTGAGTCCAGCGTCTCTGCCCGGAGGGCACATCGCTCGGCCAGCAGTGACAGCACAAGGCACGGTTCTTTTTGCAGCTCCTGTAAAATCACCGCCAAGGAGAGAGAAGCAGCCGGCGGTGCGCTTACCTTGTGAGTAGTTCCACCTACCGACTGCTCTCTATGGGCCTTTCCCTGCGGCCCACTCGTGTTTCCTGGGTGCACGGGACGGACATTCCCTGCTCTCGCCTTCGACCAATCGCCAGCGAGAGAACAGGACACGCTGTCCAATCCCGTGCCTGTAACAAGGAGGGACTTCTGGTCGGCCTTCAGTATTAGTAAAACCATACTAAGAATTAATTAGGAATCCAGAATCTTGGATATTTACAGTTAGCACAATGATGGATAAAATACCATTGTAAGAGCCATTTGCTACTTATTTAAGTTATATTATATAATTTGCCTACATATTAGTGCATAATCTATAGGAGATTCTTACAACCCCCACAAGCTGAATTGAATTAGTATATTCTAACTATTTCTTGCCTCTCTGACTATAGATTAGCCTCAGTTAGGGCCCTGCCTTTCAATGTGTAAGGTATGGATGGCACATGGCTTTATACTTTTAGTGTAGCTGCTGGTAGGTAAGTCAGGATCAAGCACGGGTCAAACACATGCTGAAAGAAATTTCTCAGCCCAAAAGTTTGTGTTAAAAGATTTAGTGAAAAGTCAAAGAAAACAGTCCACACAAGAATAAAGAAGGTTGTTACACACGTAGAATAAAAGGCAAAAAAATTGTAAAAGTAGTCTCTTCTATAAACTTAGCTTTTCTTGTCAAACTTCAGTTGTTTCTATACTTAAAGATGCTTTACTTCGCCTACTGTATGCTCTAAATATCCGGCACAGCACATTCAATAGAACATGTTAACTTTCATGCTATAGGATATGTTAAGGCACAGTTTAAAACCGTGCTTGATCCTGCCTTACTCACCAGCAGCTACATCCATTGCAGTGATGACATCAGCCAGCGTGATTTCTGGTAACAATGCCAGCAACAACACCAGCAGAGCTGTAGATGTTTTTTAAATAATAACCATGTCTCATTCTTACAACTGAGAAACTTAGGAACCACATAATCCCAAGTAGATGTTTAGCAGTATTGCTTCTCAATTGTATAAAATTTACCCTTCACCAGCTTCCAATATTTCCTCTGAATTCTTGTTAATGAACTCATTTTATTGTAACTATTGTGGTCCCCGGCCGGGGCTGGAGCCCGGCCCAGACGCCCAGGAGGACCAGAGGAGGGCTTGTGCCTCCTCCAGACCACGAGGGGGCATCCGTCCTGGTTATGTTGGGGGCCTTGGGTACAGGGCTTGGAAGCCCAGCCCTGTAGGGACCCGTGGCCACCGCCAGGTGGCGCCCCGATGCCGGAATATCCAAAGTGGTCCCCGGCGAGGGCTGGAGCCCGGCCGGGATGCCCAGGAGGACCAGAGGAGGGCTTGTGTTTCCTCCAGACCGCGAGGGGGCGATCGCCCTGGTTGTATTGGGGGCCACGGGTAGAGGGCTTGGAAGCCCAACCCTGTAGGGGCCCGTGGCCACCGCCAGGCGGCGCCCAGGTGCCTGAGGAACCCTGGAGCCCAGCACTTCCGCCACACCAGGAAGTGCTAGGGGGAAGACGACCGGGGACACCCGGTCGGCTTCCGGGTGCACAGCCAGCACTTCCGCCACACTGGGGTGTGGCCAGGACTGATTGCCGGGAAGCAGCTGGAGCCCATCCGGGTTCCCATTTAAGGGGCCGCCTCCCTCCAGTCAGCAGTGGATGTCGGGTGGAAGAGGACAGAACTGGAGAGAGGACGGGAGGCGGTCGAGAGAAAGGCAGAGAAACTGTGTGGCCTGGACATTGGGGGAATCGGTGCAAGAGGCACTGGGGTTTGTGTGCACGTTAAATTTGTATATAATAGTTGTAAATAAATAGTGTGTGGTGGAATTATGTTGTCCGTCTGCCTGTGTCCGGGTCCCAGTCCACACTATTTAAAAATGGGATTTTTAACTTAATTATGTTATTATGAAGATTAGATTTTTAATCATAATATTTGGCATCACTCTGACATCATTTTTAATAATTGAGTGTCATCATATTTGTTTTGCTGTTGATGATTGTAGCTATCTTGTTGTTAGCAACACTTCCAGATTGCTAGTCAAGTGTTATGATTCATATGAATATGTGAGTGATGTCATTGCACTGCTGTTATTTAGGATGGAGGTGTGCATCTTTGAACATTTTCTTATAGCATTGAAAAATAATTTACAACTATTCTATATCTGTCTACTTAAGTGAAAAATATGGGAGTGCATTTTAATACCAGCCTCAAAGAAAAGAAAATATTATTTATGACTCATTATAAACTATTCACATACTTTCACAATGTCCAGTGCAGAATCCCTGGCACTATGCCTTAACACTTTAGATGGCGTTAGTTTATTTTGAAGTAAGTGAAGAAACAACAGAGTTGTCACACTCTGGCTGGTCTCTATTTATTCCCATCAAAAAATCTATCAATGAGCTAGAAAAAAACCTTACTTCTAATAACCAGGTGTCAAGAAGATGGAAATATGCAATTTTACAAAATGCATGTCTTTTGCAAGTAACAGCATTAACAAAGCAAATACACACTAACAACGAGCAAGCCTAAGAATAAGCCCATAATGCAACACTAAACCACTCGTCTGGTTAAGAGAGGCAAGCAAGAGTACTGCTTTCTTTCTATGGTTGCAGAATGATTCACAGAGTACACTGCGACAAGATCCAATTTGTCCAGTTACTGCCCGCTACCAAACATGCTGGTGCCTGCACACTCCAGGGAGCACGTGGAGGCATACACAGCAACAGACTGTGAGGAAATGTTGCTGTCCTACAAACCATGGAAGAGCTGCAAGAGTGATTCAATTAAATACCCCAGGAAAAATAAAAAAGGATTGATTAGCAGAGCCTGTTAATAAAAAAAAATCCATTGATGAACCTGACACTCCCTCACTATATATTAAAGTTTCTTCTGTAGATGTACTGTATAGTTACCAGGCCCGGTTCTAGAGATAAAGCCGCCATCGTGCCATTTAATTTCAGCCACCCCCTCACCCTATAATACCTTCACTTATTTTCTAAACCAGTGTATTTAAAATAAAACATTTTTGCAATTTCCTTAATGTCAAAAAAATTAAAGAAAATTTCTTTGTAGGTACAAGAAAACTTTACTTACTCATTTAACGAATCAGCGACAAGTTTAATTAATTCATCAGTAAAATTCCGATTAACACTACAAAAACTTTTGATTGGTGACGCCGTGGCGCAGTGCTAGCGCTGTTGCCTCGCAGTTAGGAGACCCAGGTTTGCTTCCCGGGTCCTCCCTGCGTGAAGTTTGCAGTGTCTGCGTGGGTTTCCTCTGGGTACTCCGGTTTCCTCCCACAGTCCAAAGACATGCAGGTTAGGTGCACTGGCAATTTTAAATTGTCCCTAGTATGTGCTTGATGTGTGTGTGTGTGTGCGTATGCCCTGAAGTGGGCTGGCGCTCTGCCCAGGGTTTATTTCCTGCCTTGCGCCCTGTGTTGGCTGGGATTGGCTCCAGCAGACCCCCGTGACCCTGTAGTTAGGATATAGCGGGTTGGATAATGGATGGATGGATGTGCTGCGTACTTGAGCTTCCTCAATTCACGTGTTGTGATTTGCCCATTTTTCTTTGAAGCAAGTTACCGATATTCGATGGGAAAAGATGAGCCCCGCTCCAAGCCTTCATTTTGCCCAGCCACCTTTGTGCATGCACCCTTTGCACGACCAGCAGAACCGGGCCTGATAGTTACACAGGGAAATGAACTGAATGTAACACAGTCAGTAACTCATTATTCTGTTCTGCCCTCAGCCTTGAGAAATATGCAGTTGCGAAAAACCAGGAATGTCCTCTGCCACCAGCACCATTCTTTAAAACCAAGAGAAAGCATGAGGGTGACATAAGTCACTATCAGTACAGAGGAAGACACACTGGTGCCAACAACCTAGTGTTTCAACAATGTCACTTTTTCCCTTGTGCATTTACAGCTTGCCTTTTGGTAGATTTTTTTTTATCAATTATTTATTGAAATTAAGATATTATACACAGCAATGTAAAAGCAATGCACAGTAAAATTCAGAGAGAGGTCTAGAAACAGAGCCAAATACAAAGGCAAATTTAATTAGCGGGTGTACGGGCTATGAGCAGATAGAACAATGCTCTGTGCTTTAATAGCCTATCTTACCTGGAGATAGAAGAAAATGAAATAGTTTGGAACTGAGAATTCCTTGCATATCTGAAAGAGTTTAAGGCCACCGGAATCAAAAATATCACCTAATGTATGAATACCTGCCTTATACTCACAGGGAAAGTGAGCAAATGACCCCCGATATTAAGGGAATGATTGTCAAAAATAGGTAAATATGAGTGCCACATCAGAAAGGCATTAAACCTATACACTCCACCTGAACCCAAACCTTCAGCACATGTCTAAGTATGGTTGAGAGTTGTAGAATTAATGTCTTAGATTTAACGCTATAGAAAGTAAAAGAGGGTAAGTGAACATGAGGTACCAAATTCTGTTCCAGTGTTAATCAAGATGGGGTCACCGTCTTCTTAGTATACCATTGCCAAATACCTGTAAGAATATAAGCAGCATGATATCACTCAAAGTCTGTAAACGCAACCCCACCATCCATCCTAGCATGAGGCAATGTGTTATATTTAAGTGGTGGCCTCTTTTTATTCCTTAAAAATCTTAATAGCATCAACTTAACCTCTTTGAAAAAAGCAAGGGTGGGGCAAGAGAAACCATCATGTTACTTTAATTTAAATGGGGTAAAAAATCCATTTTAGTAATAGATAATTGTGTCTGAAAAGATACATTTAATTTATTCCATGCACAAATTGAGTCCTTTATTGCTTTGAAAGTACCGCTATAATTAACCAATGAAGTTTCACTCAAGGAAGAAGAAACAATGAGCCCTAAATATGTAAATGATCTAACCATGGGTATACTGTGAGGTGCCGTTATATGATTAATGGAGATGTCCAGTGGCAAGAGAGCAGACTTCAACCAATTAATTTTTTAACCTGAAAGAAATTCATATGTTGAAAAGATAAATAGTATAACTGGAAAGTTAGTCACAGCATTGCCAAGATATAGAAGTGTATCATCAGCGTATTTTATGTTCAGTGTTGTCCACAATTATTTGTGTAAAAGCAGAACTGAAATACAGTGTCATAGCCAGGGGTTCTAGAGGAAGAATGAAAAGCATAGGCGAAAGTGGGCACCCCTCCCTAATGCAGGCAGACTTGAAGAATTATGACATAAGTGTGCTAACAACTTAGATACTGTACATAACTGTAATCTAAATGAGAGGCAGATTTGTGCCTAGGAGAAAAATATGAATATTGTTGAACAGATTGATTAAGAAGTGTAAAGCTATCAACTAAACCAATCTCAGCCCAGACGTTTGGAAACACAGTAGAGTTGGGGACTTGCTGATTCGGTTTCACAGGGCGGCATTCCAGAAAAGAATCCAGGACTACGTTCACATCACCAGCAATCACCAGCTTGTATCCATAAAATAGCAACAATTGCCCAGAAAGATCCACGAAGAACCAAGGGTTAAACAGTGTTGGAGCATAAATGCAAAAACATGCCAGTTTCCAACCATTAATTTCAAGCGACATGGAGCAAAACCTGCCAGCTTGATCTGAGCCAGAGTCAATAATAATAATCTGAAGGAAATGTCTTGAAAGTATCACCAGGTCGCATTTATGTGACGTCCCAACAGAAAATGCCACCACCTTAAAGCGCCTCAGAGCCAATCTGTGTGCCTCCTTCAAGTAAGTTTCATTTAAACACACAATATCCACCTTTAAACATTGCATAAAATTTCAGATGCTTGTTCTTTTTTCTGGTGTACTCAAACCCCTTGCATTCCAATTTATAATTTGACTCCTATCCATCCTTTAAATTAAAGCAAAGCCAACCAGGTAGTAACTAAGAATGAAAGAAGTAATAACCAAGAATAGTTAAATTGGATTGTGCTGCCCCAGGCAAGTGAGCCCCACCCCAGAAACCAACCCGAAAGATTACCCCCAACACTAATCCCACTCTTTCCACAGACCTCTCTATAAAAGTCCATTAACCTCAAAGAATACAAAATAGTCAGAAAATAAGAGCTGATAGATAATATACCAAGAAACAATCTTAATATTTTAATGGTCACTCGGCATCTTGGTCCAAGATGCTTCACAGTCAAACAGAAAACCTTTCCCAGTGCAACATAACTGAGCAACCTGCCTGTATCCACCCCACCCCAGGCCTTTTGGTACAATTAAACAGATTTATGGACCAAAACCCTTTATGTTTTTTCTTTTTTGTATGCTGCATACAGTCATTATAGTCACATTCACAGAGCACATTGAAATTCTTACTTGCAGGTTGTCATAAATGCATACAACATAAAATACAACTAAATCATGAGGAGGAGAAAGGCTATTAGTAATAAACATTTACGAGTTTGAGTGGCGGCTGCATGTGACTTTAGTATTAAATCCTTGTGGTTTGTCTCCTGAAGTACACTAGGAGAAATGAATAATTAAGGTCTTGCCTTCTAGGCTTTAGCTGATGGTGCAAATGATTGGGTCTGATTCTAGACTTATTTAACTGTTCACCCTTCAATTGCAGTATAAATCTTTGCCTATTAAAGAAACTCTGCATCCCAGATTCTGACACATGAGCTCATACATTCTGAATCCAGGTCTGCTTGGGAGAAATTTTTGAAAAATAAAGGGGTGTAAATTGGTGTTTGAAAGTATATATTGTGCTCTCTTTGAGAAACATCTGATCAAATTACTTTTAAACATATTTGCGACCAAATAAAAAAGATACTTGACCATCTCGGCATCAAAGAGAATTATTTTCCTTTTTGTATACTCCAGAGTAATAGTAAGAAGGTGGAACAATTGCTCACTCAGTTTCTGTTTCCACCCCCCGATGAAAAATGAGCTCACTTCCATTCCACCTATGACCCTGCCTCTTCCAGCCAGCATGGATAAAATTTCACTTTCTCCTCAATCTGGGGTTATCTGACCAGCAGACACCATAAAGACTGGACTAAACTGACTCATTTCTGTCTTTATCCTGTATAATTTACTCATACAAACTTTAAAGTAAATGGGATCCCCTGTGTGGAGTCCCAACTCTTTGTTTGACTAAGTGCACTTCCATGTTGCAGTGGTGTAGCTAGTAAGATTATTGGTAGACATGATAGATCTGGCAAACACGTAATGGGCCCAATCCAGCAACTAGTAAACCATATAAATCAATTCCAAATCCAGGTCACCCGCATGGGATCTGTGGTACTTAAAAAACTTCAGACCAGACAATTCTTAAATGCTTACAGCCTCACAGTGTTTTTGAAGCTCAAAACAGTGATGAGAGAAGTCAGAGAATCTTTTATGTAGAAAGAACAACAAAATAACACACAATAAGCATTTGGGTACCACTGGAAACACCATTTGTTAGGCACTGTTAGGCTAGAGAGAAAAAATGGTTATCTTAATGAACTGCTGGTATTATTACAGGTCTTCAGCACTCTCTTGCAAGTACTCCACAAATAATGAAGACTTTCTGTAACTAGGGGATTATACCTTGGCAGACATGAAAGAAGTGTAGTCAGAGGCAGTGTTAAGGTTCTTCTTCTGGAAAGATGTTGTCAATATTACAGGAAAAAAAGAAAGAATAATAAGTGGATGTGTCACCTCAAAATCCTTCCCCAGTATACGCTGAACATATTTCCCTGTAAAAGACAACTACCCCACATACTTGACACTTTAATTCCCACTAACGCAGTAAACTTCACAGTGGTTCTTAATAATTAATAGAGTTCCCCTCAGGCCGTAAAGGGGCTCACTTCAGACTTAGGGGATCTCAGTAGCTGATTCCAGAACTGCCTGCAGCGCCCTTTAAGTGAAAAGCCTGGCATGATGAATCCTCCTTGCACATGTGTCCAAGAAGGCCAGACCAAAGGTATGTTAAAGGTATTATTTATTGTGAGATTCTGGAAATCCCAAAATTTTTTTGTTTCTAATCCTAACTTTTAATCAAGTAAAACTTTCTAGGGGTATCAGTTCAGAATAAAGATGACAGTTGTGGGACTAAGTTGGCAGAAATTGCATGCGATTTTGTAGAGGTAGAGTATTTAGCTGTAAGGCAAGTTGTGTACCGCGCTGCTTAGCCTCTCTGCTTGAACCAGTAAAGATGATCTTCCTTCTGCTGCCCTGTGCAGCTCTCTAGAATTGATTTCAAGAGTGGGAAGGGGCAGGAGTGGGACAATATTAGTGTGTAGGTTGAAGTGAGATGAAGCATTTAGTGCATGAGTTAGGCTGATACCAAGGAGGAATGCACAGTAGTGGTATGAAACCTTTAGACAGGGCACAGAAGTGATAGTCAAGTGCAGTCTTCTAACACCAGTAAATCAATCCATCCAACTAAATATATGCCCCCTCTCTATTCATAAATTTGCTTTTTATTATTTACATTTTATTCCCTTACATGGTTGTGAAAAGCCAGAGCCAATTCCAAAAGCATTGCTTGACATGCTGGAGCCAATTTTTGATTGAATTCAAGTACACCTAAACCCCACACCGGAGCAATTTACAGTTAGTGATTTATCAAAATTGCATCTCTTTGGGATAAGGGAAGAAATGGAATTTGTCCAAGAAATCCCATGCAGTCATGGGGAAAGACTATAAAGTGCATACCAAGTAACTAAATCTTCTTTAGCATAATTATCAAAAAGATCCTTTAAACTGAGCAGCTCAGAGATTTTAATAACCTTCTTAACATATTCCGTCAGTCTCTATCTGGTTTAATTTAATGCTGATTATCAAATCTGATCTGAAGTCCCAGTGGCCTGCTTGGTTTAGCACTCCACAAAGCTCATTAGTTTACAATATCTGTAAGGCTGTAAACACAACAGTTTCTTTGTTACAATGAGAATTATTTGGTGCTGCGTGCAGTTTTACAAAATTAAATAAACCAACAGCATGTACAGTGTAGTGTTCTAGAGCATTTTTAACCTATTACTGCTGCTTAGAGAATCAACAGAGATGTTTTGGTTTCTAGTGGGACATTCAATGCTACACTACTAAGAAAACAATTAGGATGCATTGAATGATTTAGGTGAAGAATATTGCATTTGGTACTTTGCATTTCTAATTATATTAGTGCACTGAGGCACCATGTGTGTTTTGGATGGCCCAGATGACAGACACATATTATAATGCAAATACTGGAAAATAAATAGCAGACCACAAAATCAATGAACTACACTGATGTTATTTCACTCATTACTCAATAAACAATCCAGTAACCTTACAGTGGCCTTGATGTACTAAATTCAGAGCACAATTCTGTGAAGTTAAGCTCCTTTGCTTTTTGCTTTCCTTTCCCTTTTGTTTTATTTAGTTGCAATGCTAATAATTTCTTTACAAGTGTCATGTCTAGAAAAAGAGAAGTTCTGCAGTACTTCCTGATTTATGTACCTAAAATCATGTAAGAGGGCCCCAGTAGGCTTATATTTTAAATGAAGGAAGGCTGACAAGCATGCACAGAAACACACAAATGGGTTATAAGAATACAACCTAGCTCATTCTGTATTAAATAAATGTCATTAGCTATCACAACATTTATCTTTTAAATTCAAAGAAAAAAAAAACAATTTGTACCTTTTTCCACATACAGTATAACATTCTTTTTACTTGCATTAATAATACAGATGTTTCATAATGGCTTCAGTCATCATTAGATAATTCTCAAAATAATTACTCAGCTCAAGGCAATGAATAAAATGACAGGAAGCACAGGAACAGTAGTTTGCCAGCCAAGTTAGATAATGAAGGTATGCTTGTAATTTTCATAACAGAATTAATGTTTAGGCTGCATTAGAAAACCACACCTCTGTGGTAAAGCATTTTTAGCATTCAATAATCTTTTTAAAATTGCTGCCATATGCTATGTTTACCTGTTAATACAAATGAATGCATTTAAACTACCTTATTAAAAATAAACCAAAGCATAAATACAAGAATATTGAGGTGAGCGAAGACCACTGTTCACTTTGCAGATAATATACAGTAAATAATACAAGCTGTTCATTCTTTTTGCAAACCTATGTGGTGTTTTATGATCAGAAATGGTGCTGGTGGTTGTCTTGGCTGTGTATTGCCTATTATTTAAATGAGAATATTTCTTAACACATAAAAATAATGTGCCTAATGAGCTCATGTGTAGGAATGATGGAAGCCCAAAGTGCCAATAATAGTTCATAGTTACATTACATCCCTTAAATTTCAGAACAGGGTTAAGATAGGATTGCATGAATAAGACACCTTTGCAAGAAAAACACAGACATTTTTATTTTTTTAGCTTAATTATTAAAGAGTTTATCATCAAAAACAGATTAGAAAATGTCATCATTTCTCAGCTATAGCAGATAAAGAGGTCTTCTCAAGATATTCCAGTGAACACCTTGAGATGATTTTTTTTTTAAATTTAATTCAAGTGTGGCCTTTTTCTGCAAAGCTTGAATTGCCTTTAAGAATTTTTAAACAAAAAAAAAAAAAAACACAAGCTGCTTTACTTTACACTTTTCACTGCAAAAAAACTGTCCAGTTTATAAATTTGCATTACACTGCGTGCTATCTACTAAATTAATTCGGGAGAGGAATATAACAGCAAGTTAGTAGAAGATTTGGGATCCCTTAGTGAATAAGGCTGAAAATGTTGCAGACTGGTGACAAAAAAAATTGTGGGTCTACTCTGGCCATTTTTATGGAAAAAAAGTTTTGCTGAACACAATTTAAAGTAAGGGTCAAGCAGGCCTGCCTAAGTGCAGAAAAGGATGAATGCTATGTCTACACTATCCATATTTTGTGTTGCCCTGCTGCTTGTAGCCAGAATATACTTTTTATAGTATATAATACTACAACAACATTTATTTATATAGCACATTTTCATACAAACAGTAGCTCAAAGTGCTTATACTGAATAAGGTGGTCATGTGGGTACACCATTTTTTAAATATAAGTTCACACATAAGGGAGTAAACAGTGCTGTTTTGACGTGAAAATTCTATAGGGCCATACCAGAGTTAACATACTCTCGATAGCCAAAAGTATGTGAACACTCCTATAATTTACTGAGTTGAGGTGTTTTAGCTGTACCATTTGTTAACAGGAGCATAAAATCAATCACACAGCCGTAGAATCTCCATTGACAAACATTGACAGTAAAGTAGGTCATACTGAAAAGCTCAGTGACTTTAAATGTGGTACTGTTATAGAATGTCACATTTGCCACAAGTCAGTACGTAAAATTTCTGCTATGGTCAAGTCGAAATGCAATTATTATGATGTGGAAACATCTGCAAGCAACCACAGCTCAGCCATAATGTGGTAGACCACACAAACTCACAGATCAGGGCTGCCAAATGATAAAGCACGTAGCACATAAAAATCACCTACCCTCTTTTGCATCACTCACAACTGAGTTATAAACTGCCTCTCGAAGCAACATCAGCATAAGGAATGTATTTGGGAGTTTTATGAAATGGGTTTTCATAGCTAAGCAGCTGCACATAAGTGTAAGATTACTATGCATAATGCCAAGCATCAGCTGTACTTGTGTAAAGTACTCTGGAGTCCAATATGGAGTGTACTTGGAATGTGTTCTCTGGAATGATGAATCATTCTTCAGTATTTGGCAGCTGGATGGACAATTCCCGTGTTTGTCAGATGTTACGTGGACACTACCTTTTCAACTGTATAATGCCTGAAGTTCGGTAGAGGAGGGATTCAAGTCTGGGGCTATTTTTCAGGATTTGGCCTAGGCCCCTTGGTTCCTGTGAAGGGTACTGTTAATGCTACAGCATACAAAGGCAGTTTAGACAACTGTGCTTATCCACCATTGGCAACAGTTTGAGAAGGGCCCTTTTCTGTTCTAACATGACTGCGCCCCAGTGCTCAAAGTCAGGTCCATAAAGGCATGGTTTGATGAGTTTGGTGTGGAGGAATTCAAGCCCCCTGCACGGACACCTGACCTCATCCCTTCTGAATCCCTTTGGGATGGATTGGAATGCCAGTTGTGATCCAGGTCTAATTATCCAACATCAGTACCTCACACATGCTCTTTTGGCTGAACAGGCACAAATTATCACAGACATATTCTAAAGTTTTGTGGAATGCTTTTCCAGAACAGTAGAAGCTATTATAGCTGTACAATGATGATGGTTGGGGGTTTGGTGTTATTACATATTAATGCTCATTGTTTTGGAAATCTGATGTCTGACAATCTCATTTCTCTTTGTCACGTGTCCACAAAGTTTTGGCCATATAGTGTAAGTGTGCAAATATCTCCCAATGTAAATGCTAACTTACCTAACTAATAATATTCTTGTGATTCCATGTGTTTTCAATCATTTTTATAAGTATAGAATTATTTTTATAATTTTTTCCTTCTCCTGTATTTTTTATTTACAACTATGCATTTCTGTTCTTATTTTTTTAAGTTTTGATTTGGTTAAAAAACTTTGCATTCTATTTTTTTTTTACCACAAAGGTATTTTGAACTCCATTGTTTTTGGTTGTTAATATGTGATTGCAAACACTGAGGTCAATAACATCACAAAACTTTCCAGTAGAAATATTGCTGAAAACTTTAAATTCAGTATCCTGCAGTAGATATAGCTCTGTCAAAAGCATCAGTGTTATGTAGTGTCACGCATGTGCAAGTAGGAGAACGTTGTATGGACCAAACAAAGGTAATTCCACAACAGGCCAGGGGGTGGCGGGGTGCACTAAACTTTCTCCTGTTATCTCTGCAGACAAGCCACAGAAAAATCTGTCTGGCTCATTGCTGAAAACACCACTTCCGGTTCTAGTGCCCAGGCTGACGTCACTTCGGGTTAAGGTGATCAGGCATTACTTGCGGTTCTGGGTCCAGGTTGACATCACTTTCGGTTCCATCCCCTAGGCTAATGTCACTTCCGGTTCCGGCACCTATGATGATGCCAGAGAAGGTCACTTCCTGTTCCCCTATGCTACTTCCGGTTTTAACAGTTAAAACCGCCATCTTTTCAAACCTCAAATAGTTCAAGTATGGACTCCAACAGAGACTCTTCTGTCTAAGACCAAACCCTTTGAAGCCAGGGGTACTATATGGGCGGCTGCACCAAACCTTTTTAAGAGTGTCGAGTCTGATCTTTTCACATTAGCTAAAGAAATCAAAAACTCATTTAATCAGGTTTCACTGAGGTTTTCTGCTTCTCTTCATTTCTGACCAACGCCTTGCCTAATCCCTTTAAAGTTCTGCCGTCAGTATTCCGTTTGTTTTCTTCATCTCCTTTTACTTGTTTTCATTCACAAAATGTTTGGGCTGTGCAAGCTTTATGTTTGCTAATGACTATTGAAACAGGCAGGTTCATACACCTCTCACATCACAAAAAAAATCAATCAAACAATGGGCTTCTGGTGTCTGACCTTTCTCGATTGGAATCATATCACATTGTACTATTAGGACAACTTATATATTAGCTAAACAAGGAAGCTTGATGGACCAAATGGTTTTCTCGCATTTGGTAAATTTCTTATGTTACTATGTGATACCCCCTGACTTTGTCATCCTCTGACAAGATACTGTATAGCCACTGAGATTTAAACACATAGTAAATGGAGACATTTGCTGCTCAGGAAAATACTGGCTATGAACTGCCTAAACTGAAATGGTAGCACCACAAGTTTAGAACTGAATGGTTTTCAGATGAAAAAGGACAAATCGCAATAACACTTGAACGGCTCATTGTAGTCCGGTAGTAGCACTAATTTAGTACGGTCAAGCGTTTGCTGGTCAACATGAGGCCTGAAAATAATAAATAACAATTCTACATACATTCCAATTGTTTCCAAATCAGGCATCTTTATTACAAATTGAAAGGAGTGCACCTAAATTTTCTTAGTGGCTTTTAGCACAGTTCTCCATGGTGGTGGATGAAAATTAGGATGCAACACAATGGCTTGTGAATAGTATATATTAATATTATTCTACTTTCTCTCTTTTTAAAATTACCATGACTACCTTTAAGGAGTAAATGGTTCTGAATTTTTTGCACCTTGTTGCTGGTGTATGCTGCATGGCCTTGACCGGTAAAAGCTTGAACTGGAAAAGCCAATACATGAAAAATAATGAACAGATGATGGCCTTCAAGCCTCATCACTAAACTGCAAATTTGAGGCCCAATGCTATAAAGAACATTGCAGGGCCAATTAATTGGTGTAGCCCTTCAGCTAGAAACAGGCATACATGGCACAAAGACCATTTCATATACCACAAGAAGCCATATTTTTCTAGATAGAAGTAATTATATTGAGCATATGACAGAAAGTTAAAAAAAATCTGCTTTAAAAGAAAAAGATGAAAATTGTAATAATGCATTAATAATAATTTAAATTACTGAAATAAGTTTATTATTTATTTTACACAACATCTGCTGGGACTGTTCCCCACTGGCACTAATGCACAAATGTTACTGTGCATAAAGATGTCGAAAATGTAATTATTTTGCTAATGTTAGTAGTCAGAAATACAAGTAGAGTGAAAGTTTAAGTGGCCATCATTGTATTTACCTCAGTTTTGCTTGAGAAAAGAAAGGAATGAGAACAGATACGGCAAGGAAAAGGCTTTGCACATAAAAATATAATATACATGTAATATCAGAAATGACATTCACAAATCTGTGGAAGCAAAGGTTTGCATTTGTTGTAATGCACACAATAAAATCTGTATTTTCAAGAGATTCAGTAGAAATACAGTAGTTTCTTTATTTAAAAAATAATAAAAGAGACCATTATGGTTTTGCTTTTATTTTTAGCTTTCCTTGTGGTTAAGCAACAAATTTAAATAATAGATCCATCCATCCATCCATTTATCCGAGATCAGATCGCGGGGGCAGCAGCTTGAGCAGAGATACCCAGACTTCCCTCTCCCCGGCCACTTCTTCTAGCTCTTCTGGGGGGATCCTGAGACATTCCCAGGCCAGCTGAGAGACATAGTCCCTCCAGCGTGTCCTGGGTCTTCCTCCCGGTTAGACATGCCCGGAACACCTTACCAGGGAGGCATCCAGGAGGCATCCTGATCAGATGCCCGAGCCTCCTCATCTGACTCCTCTCAATGCGGAGGAGCAGCGGCTCTACTCTGAGACCCTCCCGGATGACTGAGCTTCTCACCCTGTCTTTAAGGGAAAGCCCTGACACCCTGTGGAGGAAACTCATTTCAGCCTCTTGTATTTGCGATCTTGTTCTTTCGGTCACTACCCATAGCTCATGACCATAGGTGAGGGTAGGAACATAGATCGACCGGTAAATTGAGAGCTTTGCCTTGTGGCTCAGCTCCTTTTTCACCACGACAGACCGATGCAGAGCCCGCATCACTGTGGATGCCACATCGATCCGCCTGTTGATCTCACGCTCTATTCTTCCCTCACTCGTGAACAAGACCCCGAGATACTTGAACTCCTCCACTTGGGGCAGGATCTCGCTTCCAACCCTGATTGGGCACTCCACCCTTTTTTGGCTGAGGACCATGGTTTCGGATTTGGAGGTTCTGATTCCCATCCCAGTCACTTCACACTCAGCTGTGAACTGATACAAAGAGAGTTGAAGATCACGGCCTGATGAAGCAAACAGGACAACACCATCTGCAAAAAGCAGTGAACCAATCCTGAGTTCACCAAACCGGACCCCCTCAACGCCCTGGCTGTTATGAACAAAATCGGTGACAAAGGGCAGCCCTGGCGGTGTCCAACTCTCACTGGAAATGGGTTTGGCTTACTGCTGGCAATGTGGACCAAGCTATGACACCAATTGTACAGGGACCGAACAGCCCTTATCAGGGGTCCGGTACCCCATACTCTTGGAGTATCCCCCACAGGATTCCCCGAGGGACACGGTCGAACGCCTTTTCCAAGTCCACAAAACACATGTAGACTGGTTGGCCAAACTCCCATGCATCCTCCAGGACCCTGCCAAGGGTGTAGAGCTGGTCCACTGTTCCGCGACCAGGACGAAAACCACAGTGTTCCTCCTGAATCCGATAATATAATATAATAGATATTGCAAGTAATTATGAAGTCACTGTTTAAGATTTGTTTAGTGTGTACATTAGCAAATTTTTTCTTCAATTTTTAAAGCCCAAAACATCTGTGTTTTGGGGATTTCATTTTTTTTTAAATAGAGCATACCATTTGCAAATTAAACATCTCTACATTTTTTGTTTTAACAAAAAAGTGGTTCCTTTCAGCAGCATTTTAAACCACAAACATAGTAACAAAAAGGGTTAAAGGGAAGTTCATTGAATTATACAGTAGCAGGGTGAATATGTGTGTCTTTCTCTTTTCCCTTTAGGCATTAGCTTTCATATTTCAGCTGGGTTTGACTTGACATCTCACTCTAATGAATAAAATTCACACCAAAGATATAATTTCCCTGATTCTTCTGTGGTTTGTATCCCAAAGATAAAAGTAATCAATATCTCTGGAAACATGCAGATCAAATAAATGTAATTAGGTGTTGTTTTTTTCTAGCCTGTCAGAAATAAATATTGGTTGACAAGAGCATGAGTAAAGAAACAACCAAAATGTGTACATGTAAAGTTTTGTAGAAAGATTAGATTTCTAATCTACAGTATAAATAGTGTTTAGAGTTGGTTCCTTAATTATGTTTAAGATGGCAAAAAAGGCAAATAAAAAATGTCCCATTTATACTATATATCTATGTTGCTTCTCCTGTCTAAAGACTCCAATAAATAAAGAATTTAGTATTGAACTTAAGATAAAATTAAATGCACCCATTCTCATTGAACTCTCGTGTTTGAGTGTGTTTTGCCAAACAGTAACAGTTCACCAACTAACAGCCTAGAATTCGAGGTGTGAAATCTGATTTAAATTGTTACTAACTTTATTGATATGATGCTAATCTGTTAAATATGCTGCACTACACATAATGAACAACATCCAGTTTTTATTATTATTAAGAATATCAAACTTAGTATTTCACATACCCTTTATTAAGTTAAAGTCAAATTTTTTATTCTAAGAATTTCTCCCAAAGCTTTATTATTGTAAATTAAATTAAATTAAATTGTATTAGTATTAATACCATCTACCTTAGTCATTAAGAGAGATGAAAAAGAAAATACTTAATGTGAAGTAATCGCTCAAAGATACTGAAATATCCAAGAGGTTAGCAATGATTCAGCTTATATAAAGACAGCGTTAATATGAGCCTTTCAGGTTTTAAAGTAACACTTTGAGTAAAAGAGGATATTAATCTCCCAAAACATTAATAGTTGATGGGTTAGGGTTCTTCAAGTTGTGTGAGCTATGATGCTGTGCTACACTCTGGAGGTTAATAATTTGCAGGGAATACTGGTGGCAGACCAGTTACATCAAACAAGTTTGACAAGATTCAACCCTTTTTCTGTGGTTGTAATGTACTTCAACCTCTTCCACCAGCAGATGGCATTTGGTTGTGGCAAATGACACGAAAGGCCCTAAATAAAATTATAGAATTTCAGGGAATATGCCCAAAGACAAGGGATAGGGGCATTTCTCAGGCATCTTCAGTCAGCAATTCAGTTAGCAATATGCATTACATTGATTAATAATGCCTTGAAAAATAGATATGTCATTGGCTAGTTAATAACAGCAGATGTAACGTAATTTTTAACCTAGGAATGTGAATGATGAGTACAAGCCTACCTTTACTAGGAACCAAATATTTAATAACTGTCCAGATACATTTCTTAAAATAAAATTACCTTGATTTAATTGCGGTAATTGATACAGAGTGCCCAGTTAAAGGGTGACTGGAGTTCAAATTTAAATTAAATGAAAGTGGAGGTTTCATCCACCCATCTATCCATTACCAAGCTAACTGAATCAAGTGCAGAATTATGGGGCCAGAGCATAACTTGACTGTTTCTAGATGGGCAGCCAAATCACTTGCAGAGCACCACTCTTCTACTAATAATAACTGTTGCCTCTTTGATCTTATTTAAAAGCACACAAAACTTAGTTAGAATTTATTTTTTTATTCTTTTGGATTTGTATGATTACACATGCATTAATTAAAATTTGACACACTATTTAATCATCCCATCCACCTGTTTGCTGAATCCTGTGTATTCCAAGTTTGTGAGCAACAGAAATTGATCGTAATAGCACTTAGCACAAGGCAAAAACTCAGAAACAAATTCTGACGTATTTTTATCAGTTTGTGTCCCTTTTAAGTAAAAAATAAGTGTCTGTTTTTGATTGGGCCACTGCACTTGTAATTTAATCTAGATTGCATTCCAAAATCTGGTAGATCTGATATTGGGTTGCAGGGGAGAGTCTATCCCAGCTACATTGGGTGCAGAGTAGAAACTAATTCTGGACAGGGTGTAAACCCATTGCAGGACACACACACATGAACACATTCCTTTAAACTGGGTCAGTAAGAGTCACCAGTTAAGTAATAAACTAGGATGTTGAAGATAAGGCAGAGTACCCTGAGAAAATCCCCACAGAAACAGGTAAACTGTGATAACTCCATACAGATAGAGTCATAAAAAGGTGAAACATGTGCCTTAGTGCCCTCTGCATTCGGCTGGCATTCTGTTCATAATTGTATTTGGGCTTTGGTTTCTTTTTAATTTTACAGGATAATTAATAATTTCAATAAGTGTGTCCAGAAAAATGAACAATTGAATTTAAACTTTTTATATATTGTCACGCATTCCTGTCAGAGGATCACCCACTAAATTCTTCCCAGGTATGTGATACCACCCCAGGCCGAGAAGGGGTGCTGCCACTAACTAACTTGTATTTTTTTTCTCCACAGTATAGAGAAACCGACCAGTAAGAGCAATTGATTCTGCCCCTTCCTGTCCCAGGGTTATAAGAACACAACTGCCTGAAAGGAGGCGTCACTTCTATCCAGAACAAGCAGAGGTAAGGAACTCCATAACTTATATAGCAGACAGGAAAGCCTAACTAATACCAACCACATTATTCTGATGGCAATCACTTTTGTTTCTTGTTACCCCATCGAGCGTTGTTTTTGTTTGGACTTACGAGTAAATGGAGACAGCCAGGTTGGTGACCCAAAATTTATTTTCGTTGGAGCCTGTTATTCATTTGGATGACCACAATATAATGTTCTATATTTGAATACTGTACATGTATTAAATGAAATACAGAGGACCAGATCTGTGTTTTCAATTTTTGACTGTTTTAAATGAATCAGCCAAAATAATGTTTCAGTTTTAGAGGTCTGATACAAAGATTTGTTAACATGGCTACTAAGGAATGTTAAAAATGAGTACACTATTACACAATAATGTCTGGCACTATTTATATTTATTATTATAATCATTTTAATGATTAAATATGTAAAACATATCAATAATTACTCTTAAATAACAAAAGGTGTGTATTTATTCATGCATGTAATGTGGGGTAAATTGCAGCATCTGAACTGCAAAGTCCACACAGACGGACTGGTGTCAGATTTAAATGCGGATTTGCATTTAAATATGCACCACTTACATTATAAAGGTCAATATGTGATCTTGCCACTTTATTCCTGAAGCAATTTATAAATTGATGATGTAGTAAATAAGTATTTAATTCTTATAGTTCATAGGAGTTGTCAATGGAGGGGCATTGGATCAACTGCCCATTCAGTAGTAGAGTGATAGTAGAGAAAGTCATGCTGGTAAAATTGAATTGGAGAGTCTAGTAATTGTGTAATTGTATGATAAACCATAAACATATAAATTTAAAGTTCCTGAAATAAACTGGCTATCTCAATACCATCACAGAACGTGATGGGAATAGAATAATATAATGATGATATTTGAACACTGACCATGATTTAAGTTTACTGTGTCCATGCCATTGTATGCCATGAGCATAACATCATCATCCACTCATTGCATGATTTTACAGGGTTTTTCAAATGGGAAGCTGACCATAGAGAAGTTTTTAGAATGCCAGAAGAAGAGTGTAATCAGTTGTCACACACGTGTGATTGGGAGACAGCTAAAGTGCCTAAATGATTGTAATTCCACGCGAGACCAGGGGGCGGCAGGGTGCACTGACTGTCTCTAAAAATCTCTTGCAGACCATCCATGGGAAATCCCACAGGGTTCTGGTGCCACTGACGACATCACTTCTGGTTCCGCTGGCACTGATGATGTCCCTTCCCGTTCCGATCACCATTGATGACGTCACATATAAAGCCGCCATCTTAACTCTGTCTTCCAGTTCTGTTTTGGACTCGTGTCTGTGAACACCCCTGTTCAAACCTAATCATTTTGCAGCCAAGGAACAATATAATATATGGGTGGCTGCCCAAAATCTTTACGATGACTTTGTGTCGTTCTGGTGACACAGTGAATTCACAGATGTCAATGAACAATGATGAATGATATATTCCATGTTTTTAATGCAAAATGTACTGTAAGTCCATTTGAGAGAGTTTTATATTTTCTCTTTCAGTTAATTAGGTCTTTGGCAATGCTTTCAAAGCCTGATGTTATAGACGTGTTGATCATTTAGTTTTGATTTGCTGGGTCTGTGTCATCTATGCTAATCCAGTTAGAGGATAATTCTTCTTATAATTATTGCTGTTGTTGTTTAAACTTTCTGAAAAACAAAGTACTACTAATAGGTTTCGAGTATACAGTATATTTCGATTGAGGTTGCTGTTATTCCAAAGAGCATGAATATTATCTATAACAAAAACATTTATTTACATGTATATACCACATTTTCATACAAAATATGTAGCTCAAAGCACTATACATCAAATATTCACAAAAAAAACTTGAATGTAACAACCCATTACTGCTGAATCTTTTGATGCCAATGACAAATCCCTAAAGTTGAGTAATAAGTATTGTCAGTGGTAAGTTGGTGAATGTAAGCAGATTGAATTATTTTAATTGATGTCCTAACCATCATTTTTTGGCCACCCAATATTTATGACAAGTCAGCGCCCATGACACAGTATGTTTTCTTAGATGCTCTGTTTATATTAGTTATTTGCCAATGTTGATAGGATGTCTTAGTTTTAAATTGCATACTTGAGATAAATGCCTGCATTAATTTTTTTTTCAGAAGTATTTGTGTTAACAGTAGCAGCCAAAGTAAACACATATTTTAATATACATATATCTATGCAGTGTGGCAAGTCAATATACAGTAGCCTTTGTCAGAGCTAATATTACTCACTGCTTATTTTTTATTCCCCTTTTGTTGCACTGCACATTATTGAAAAGACAACTTGTAGCACTCCGTTCATACTACCACAAAAATTGAGTTCAACATTTTGAATATAAGTTGAATGAAATTTTTCTTATCTTCACCTCCGTTTTTTATCTGAAAATCTACTTTAAAGGTCATGTTGTCATTTCAAGGAGAGAGAATGCAAGAAGGCAGTCAGTGTATTTAGATGCACACACATAACTGGGTTAACTGCATGCACAAATAATCTTCTGGAGTAAATGGAGATACATGCGCTGATATTGTTAGGTTCATAATTAAATTACCACACAAGACTGAAAGAGATTATAACATTAATAAACAGTACATTACCTTTTAAACGAGCTTTTTTAGTCAAACACGTCCAATCTCTCTTACATCACTGTCTGCACACCACACACAAGACACTATTAATCATATTGTACATGTTCATTAATAGAGTTTACTAATCAACTATCAATACAATATCTTAAACACTCATTTTTTTTAAAAAGAAAGTGAGTAAAACAACTGACAATTTTAAGAAAAAAGGAAGGAAGCCAAAAAGGAAGTAGAAAAAGAAGGCTCTGGGGCAGAACTCCAGAAGGTGTGTGAAAGGAACATTTTAAAAGTTAATTCTATTTTTCAACACCCTTTTCTGCCAAATACATCTTGCCTTCAAGTATTTGTATTAATGATACCCCAAAATAAACATCAGTATATCTGAATATACCAGCTATGGAAGCGGGCAAAATGTATTAATTTTAACCTGTTTAACTCATCATGTAGGCTGATGACACTGTCCAAGACATGTTTCTTCCTTTACAAAACTGTTGGTAAATTAAGACTTTCTAAATTGATTTTCTAAATATACAGCGTACTGAGTAATTAATCAATGTGTTTATTTCTAGAAGGATTGACTGTGACAGTGCATTATTCACAGGCTGCTCAAATTGTTCTTTTTGCAGCTTTTATTCAATTCAAAATGCTTCTGCAAGAATCAGTACATAACTCTTATTCAGAAGTCTGACATTTGCTTCAAAATCCTCCTTCTTCCATATCAATCCTAAAGCACAAAGTTCCAAAAAAATACTCAAAATGCCCACTAGAGGGGGACAGTAAAAACAGCAACATAGAAACTTCCATCCATCTTCTAACCCGCTGAATCCGAACACAGGGTCACGGGGGTCTGCTGGAGCCAATCCCAGGGCATGAACCAATCCTGGGCAGGGTGCCAACCCACCGCAGGACACACACAAACACACCAAAGGGCCAATTTAGAATCACCAATCCACCTAACCTGCATGTCTTTGGATTGTGGGAGGAAACCCACGCAGACACAGGGAGAACATGCAAACTCCACGCAGGGAGGACCCGGGAAGTGAACCCGGATCTCCTAACTGCAAGGCAGCAGCACTACCACTGCGTCACCATCATAGAAACATTATAAATTAAAAGATTTATTTTCAATAATGTCTCTGTTAAACAGTGAAGTTCGGAAGAGCACAAAAAGTACAGCAAGAACTACCTGAAAGGCAAAAGCAATCCGAGGCAAACAAGTCACAAATCCAAAGATTAGTTGAAAAAAATCCAGTAAATCACAACACCACATGAAAAACTGTAAGAGAAACTCACCACACCACCAAATGGCCATCACCGCAAGGGACTGCCCTCAGACCTATAAAGGCTGAGGTAATCCCACAGTCCCATGTGGTGATGGGCACATAGTCCTGCCATTTGGGGAACCACTCACAAAACACAAGGAATTTAGCACAGGCATAGGGCATAAAGCAATTAACAAAAGTAACATTGACATAAATAAAAGACTCAAAAATAAACAAGAAAGACAATATGCAAAAATTTGATCCCCCAGCAGTGAAGGAACCCTTGCCGAACTACAACATAAACATTTTATTTACATTTAAGTTAGATCTTGCCACCGCACCTTGCACCAGCACTCAGTGAAGGGCGCTATTCAGAAATAAACTCGACTGAACTGAACTATGCTGATAGGACACCTACTTGCAGAGGATGAAATGTAATATTTAAAACAAATGGACTTTTTAATAAGATGGTGCAATAATAACTCTCTTTTCCTAAATGTCAAAAACTAATGAAATGATATTTGACTTTTAGAGCCAAAATCTAGTGTTCAAACTTTAGTACTGGTAGGAAAAGTAGAAATTGTGCCTGAATATAAATACCCAAGTGCTCACATTGCTAATAATGTAAATTGCTAAACTAAACCAAAAAATAAACTATTCAAAATGCAATCAGCACTTATTTCTTCTCTATAAATTCAGTCTATTTCAAAATGAAGTAGGAGCTCATGCTGTCCTTTTTATTGCAACATGTTGTAGTCTGTCATTACTCTCAGCTTCTTTTGCCTGGTGTAGAGCCCTGACAAATCAAAGTTTAAAGAGAATCCAACAAGTTACCAAACAGGCAACCAAATGTTTTGTGGATGACTTAATAAATGTGTGATAGTGATAATAAGAAAACTGGAAATAAACCTGACTGAGAGTAGTCATCCATTATGTGCCATAAATCAGAAAGGACAGGCAATTTAAAGTTACACACTAGTAGTACAAAAAAGGCACTGTAGCAAAAAAAAAATCCCAGGCAGCAAAGTATTAGGAGTATAAAGACTGTATTCATAATTATGGTGAATGTTTATAGATGTGTGCTCTGTTGTTGGGAAGAAGCAGTTAGTAAAAGGAATGTTTTAAAATAGTGTAAATATGTCTGAGTTTTGTGAAAGTGTAACTTTTCTTTTATATGCTTTTTCTTGTCAGTGTGGATGTACCTAAGAAGGTGTTCTCTTTTTTATTTATTTCCTTATTTTTTATTAAACATGCTAACCAGAAATAAACAAAAAACAGCAAATATTTTCTTTCTGTCGCAGTAAAAAGGGAAAAGCCCCAAAATACCAACACAAGATGGGAAATGAGTTGAACCTGTAACCAAAGCATTAATCCGTCCCATCATGCCCTGCTAAGCTGTGAAGAACATATAGTGCAGGGTTAAATAAAAAATGCGGCCCAGTGACCCACCTGTGGACACTATGTAAAATATTAATTAATTAATTAATAAAGGCAAGGCAGTCATCTAAATTAGCACCTGGCATCTGAAGGCTGATTCATGCCTGCAGGCTTCTATCCTCACTACCCCAAAAAGAGAAAGAAAAAGGCAACACAAGGCAAACGTAAACAACATGCCATATCAACAAAACATCTAAATTGAAAAAACAACAATCAAACTGTTTCAATAAAGTATTCATCATCTTGGTAATAATGATGCTAACAGCGCTGTGGCAAAACCATTCAGAACCTGCTGACACGCAGTTAACAAAATAAATGACTGTAAGTATTGCATCTGGATATAAACTGTTTTGCTTACACTGCTGAAGGTCTCTTTTGGATGCAAGTGAAGAGACACTGACACGGAACTGTTATTGGAAAATGTATTTGTTTCAAATCAGCGCTAATAAGGTTCACAAGATTTTTGAAACTTCAGATTTCCTAACCCATCTCAAGTCTGTACACATTTTTCTCCAGTGTGTCACTACAATTACAAATTCATTATTTCTTTGGTTAAAACAATTGCCTTTTCTTTGCTTATTTATAATGCCATGTAGCTCCAGGCATTGCTAGGTCGTATGTTTTGGGACAGACCTAACCTTAGGCCACTACACAACACTGTTATCTGAAAATGCAAATAAATCCAATTTTTTGCATATGACATGGTACAGGATATTTTTTAGAATTTGTCAAGAATATATCAGTGTTATTTTAAATTAAGTCCACTGATCAAATGCTCATGTTGATGTTTTGAATCGTAATACTCTATTTTCAATGGTTGTGACGGTGTAGGTCGGCTCCATGCTCCCACTCCATTCTGGGAGCCTTGTGAACCTGACACTGTAGAGAGTCATGACTAGATGAGCTTTGCAGATGAGAACAAAATATACACTGTGGTGAAAAATAAGGCAGTAGTCAAGAAAAAGATTTGGGGATGGTCATCCCGTATACTGAAAAATCAGAAAAATAAAAGAAGAATCTCCTTCTAGATTGGAGTTCACAACTGAACTGAACTAAAAGGATGAGTTTGTTCTATAAATATGGTGGATAGGAGGAAGAGGTAGAGTTAGGGTGGCCGGAACAGGAATTGACATGGCAGGAAGATGAATTCTGGGTACCGGAAGAGATATCATCAGGGTTGGCCGGAAATTATGTTAGTGGGTGGTTCGGTAGTGATGTCACTGAGAAGCAGGGCCTTCAGCTGAACTGCGGGGAAACAAGAGGAGAGAGGATCAGTTGCGAGCACCAACCCCCAGTCTGGCTGATAAATAACACTATTTGAGCCTGTAAACTGTCCCCTATGTGCACGTGTCTAACAACACAAAGCAAAGGGATGCTAAAAAAGTGAATAGTGCTTTTAAAAGATAAGTCAAAAAAGTTTCAAAACAAATATTGCAGTGCTTCCAAAAATGTCCAATAAATAAATAATCCAATCAATCCTTCAAAACATGGTTAAAAATAACTGTAGGAAGCTGTCCATTAAAACATGAGCCCTGTTGCCATCTATTAACTGATGACTCCTCAGTTTATCCACACCAGACCTTGCAGTAAAGAAGATGCCCACCTGACAGACACATCGCTGGAGCGATCCACCACCGCAGCTACGTGCACCAACCACACGCTCGCTCAATGGCTCTACACCTAAAGTATGTCTGCCTCCTCTCACACTTATGCTCACTCTTTCTTGCTCGCTCACTTGAATTGAATTGTTTAGAGGGTTCCCAGTCAGGATTTGTATTGTAGGAGGCAATGCAAGACAGTTGAGGACCTCACAGGTTAAACATAAACTCTGGCAGGAACTGTACATGTTACTGTGTCAATAATGAGGAGCAAGGTAGAGAATTACTGAGTATGATATCTTCAGGCATTTAGAATTGGGATAATGACAGAGGGAAGGATAACCTAAATTAATAGGACACACATTAATTAATTTAATAGGAAGCAAGCAGGTGAAACGTAAGGTAGGGCTTGAGACTGCAGGAACACCTGGTAGCTCTAGGAGAATGGCACCAAGAGTTCTAAAGGACGTTGCTGATATTTGAAGTGATCCTTTGTTGAGGCTAAAAACTCTATCTGGCTAGCCATCAGGTTGCCTTTAAGTCAAATGTTTAGACACAGTAAGTCTTGATGGGTGGGAGGAACTAATAACAAAGGTATTAAAGAAAAAAGTATGGGAGATTTGTGTGTGTGTGTGTGTGAGTGTGCGTGTGAGAGAGAGAGAGAATATAAATTAGGTACACAGATGGGTGGCAGACCAGTTACCCTATTCATCTTAAAAGGTATACAGACCACCTGAAAAATAGATCTGATCTTGCAGCTTATTGTTGGGCAAAAACACCCATCCACAACTGTAAACAGGTGGCAAAGGGCAAAACACTATCACATAAAGGAAAACTAGCAGTTAGCATGATGTTTAATGCTGATTAAACTGCCTGAAACAAACAGGAGAGCAGCACATTTTTATCAGGAGGCTCTGCTACAGTTGGAACATAGTCACATTTTTTGTCTATGACTGATGTCTTAGCTCTCCAGGAGAGTCCAAATGGGTTGCTTTGAAGAAAAGGCTCAAAGACTGGATGACTGAATTACATCTAAACAAAATAGCACTGAGAGGATAAATCATTCTGTTAGGCACACAGTGAGTAGCAGAAGGGTTTCCTATAAAAATGAGTCCAATAACTGATTTATTAAATTTAATCCCTTCATCTCTGTAACCAGAACATTCCAGCAAGTGTTTCGCTATATGAAAAATGCTATGCTTTCAGCCCTAATCTTGTTTCCAAGCTTATCTCTAGATGTTTACATTTCAAAAAATATATGAGCTTGTTTCACAGCTCATATAATGTGTAGATTGAATAATGTGAACTCAAATACTTTTGCATATGTGCCTCATATGTAGATAAAGGAAAAAACATTTTTGTAACCGTTTAAAGCATAAATAACACTGATGACATAAATTATTGATTATATCTCCTGAACATTACACCCTGCCTAAGAGGCATGGCAATTAAATTGTTTAAAAAGCCCAGAGGAGCATCCAGTTTATGGTATTCTGCTTTATTTTTACTTATGCAACACTTCCCGAATGTTCCTTTCCTTGTCTGTTATTTGTAATTAAGATCCTCTCCCTTTCGTAATGGTGATGTCTTTATCTTTTGTTTCAACTTTTTGGACACCTTGAGAGTGCCCCATCTTGATTGCAGCGGGTAAAAGGACTGGTCTTCAAACAAAATTGCATATATAATCATAATGGGAGACCTGCTGACTCAAGTACTTTATACTGACCCACTTTTGTTACTGAGTTACTTATGCAGATCAAATGATGTGCTATAAGGTATGATACAGAGAAGTGCCAGTATTACAGATTTATTATAGAAGGTACAAAATGAAAATTTTCAATCAAGAAACAGTGCAAAATATACATATCTAAAGAAATATTTTTTTTTAATTAGGTTTTTAAGTGATTATAATAATAATACTATAATGTAATTTTTACAGTACTACAATAGAATGTATAATTGTTGTAGTAAAATTCATTAAGCTAAGGTTAGTTGGCAATCAAGGAGGGGAAAACAAAGCTCCAAATTACAGACATTCCTCAGAAAATAATGTTTGTGGCTTATTAACTTTAGGAAGAGGAAGACCAACGTTTAAGATCTAGGCTTACAACTTCCTGGGCCTGCTGCAAATGTTACAGAAGTTAGTGTTCATAAGTGAAGTTATGAGGTCCAGTTTAGTAGGTCTAAAAACAGAATTAGATATCTTTTCCTGGTTTTACAAATGTTTTAATTAAAACTACACCAAAAGCTGAAACCACATTAGGAAATAGGGGACCATAGTAAGGGTGCATGGGGGTAGTAGAAAGAAAGTGGAATTATTATTCACACAGTTTCCATTTCCCTCCAGGAGTCTGATGTCACTCTGTCCAATTTTCAGATTCCCCTCTTCTGTATCAGGTGAATAAAAAAACATGTCATCAACAAGCATTGTCATTGACCAGCAGACACCTCAATGAGAGGATCTTTCCTGCTATGAGATGGTAGAGATTGACCAGTTTTCACCCGGGACAATAAAAAATTTTTACCTATCTATCTATTTACAGTTACATGAAAACGTTTGGGAACCCCTCTTAATTCTTTGGATTTTTGTTTATCATTGGCTGAACTTTCAAAGTAGCAGCTTCCTTTAAATATATGACATGCCTTATGGAAACAGCAGTATTTCAGCAGTGACATTAAGTTTATTGGATTAACAGAAAATATACAATATGCATCATAACAAAATTAGACAGGTGTATACATTTGGGCACACCAACCCTAGATATTACATCAATACTTAGCTGAGCCTCCATTTGCAAATGTAACAGCCTCTAGACACCTCCTATAGTGTTTGATGAGTGTCTAGATTCTGGATGGAGGTAATTTTGACCATTCTTCCATACAAAATCTCTCCAGTTCAATTCAATTTGTTGGCTGCCGAGAATTGACTGCCTGCTTCAAATCATCCCAGATATTTGATGATATTCAAGTCAGGGGACTGTGACGGCCATTCCAGAATATTGTACTTCTCCCTCTGCATGAATGCCTTTGTAGATTTCAAACTGTGTTTTGGGTCATTGTCTTGTTGGAATATCCAACCCCTGCATAACTTCAACTTTGTGACTGATGCTTGAACATTATCCTGAAGAATTTGTTGATATTGGGTAAAATTCATCCAACCCCCTACTTTAACAAGGACCCCGTCCCTGAACTAGCCACAGAGCCCCACAGCATGATGGAACCTCCACCAAATTTGACAGTAGGTAGCAGGTGTTTTTCTTGGAATGAAAAGCGCTTTTTGTTATGGCCAAATACTCAATTTTTGTCTCATCAGTCAGTCCAAAGCATTTTGTTCCAAAATGAATCTGGCTTGTCTAAATGCGCATTTGCATACAACAAGTGACTCTATTTGTGGCGTGAGTACAGAAAGGACTTTCTCATCACCCTGCCATACAGATATTCTTTGTGAAAATTGTGCTGAATTGTAGAACGATGTACAGATACACCATCTGCAGCAAGATGTTCTTGCAGGTCTTAGGAGGTGATCTGTGGGTTGTCTGTAACCATTCTCACAATCTTGCACATATGCCGCTCCTGTACTTTTCTTGGCCTGCCAGACCTGGATTTAACAGCAATTGTGCCTGTGGCCCTCCATTACCTGATTACATTCCTTACAGTTGAAACTGAGAGTTTAAACCTCTGAGGTAACTTTTTGTAGCCTTCCCCTAAACCATGATACTGAACAATCTTTTTAGAGTTGCTTTGACAATCCCATGCTGTCACTCTTCAGAGGAGAGTCAAAAGGAAGCACAACCAGCAACTGACCACCTTAAATACCTTTTCTCATGACTGGACACACCTGTCTATGAAGTTCAAGGCTTAACGAGCTAATCCAACCAATCTGGTGTTGCAAGTAATCAGTATTCTATTGTGACAGATTAAGTGCTTGTTCGCACCCTTGCACCCTCAGACACCACGTCAGACACCAGGTAAAAGTCCAATAGTGATATTTATTATAACAATAATGTGCACAAAGCACTCTCCACTCCCAAATACTCCAATAACAATACAATAAACCAATAATAATCCTCCACTCTCCCAGACGCTTAGCCACCCTGCCTCCAAACTCAGCTCATTGCCTGGGAGTTCCCACAGTCCTTTTATATTCCCCGACCCAGAAGTGTTCCCAATCCAACAGTCCACAAGTCCTTATTCCTTCCAGGTCAGGGTAAACAATGCTTTTTCTCACCCCGGAAGCCCGTCGCTCTTCCTATGACGAACTTCCGGGTCATAGGGCACGAAGAACTCTTCGGTCCTCCCTGCAGCTCCCTCTCGTGGCCCCCATGGCATCCAGCAGGGCGGTGCATAAAAACTCCATTGTCCATGATGCCCTGCTGGTCTTCTGGGGACCTCCATGCTGCAAGGAGGGCTCCACCTGGCGGCTTGGGGGTATTGGCCGGCCATATCTTACAGTACTCCCCCCCAGTGACGAATCATGATTCGGAGCGGCCAGCCCCGCGAGGGATGTCTTCCTCCAGGAGGAGTTGTTGTTCGGGTCCTGGCGAAGTCCAGAAAATTTCCGGGAGAACCTTGGGGGAATATTAAATAAAAAAGGATTTGTATTCCACATCCTCCCAGGACAACTTCGCCATCCATGTCCCGGTCGGCGGCATTCATAGCACAGCCACCTTCCTCCATTGTGTATCCCTCTGCGAGTCTGGAAACAGTCTGGAAACTTTCGCTCCGTCCCTTTGTCCACTGAGGAGGGTTACACGGCCACCCCTGAGCTCTCAGCTCGCTGCTCAACTTTGTCAGGAGACCCCCTCTTTATTCTTGGGATCTCCGGTTTACTCTGGGGCTTGTCCACAGTTTGGGTCTCTCTATTAGTGAAAGAGAGCCCTTTTACTGTCTGCACGCCCTTTGATTTATAAATAACATGGGGGGTCTTTAGGATCGAATCGCTCCAAGAGACAGCACCATCCAGCTGCTCTGGCTCGATCGGTTCTTCCCCCGGCCGCTCCATAAACGTTTCGGCCTCTCTTGTAGGGCACGCATCCACTTGGCACCCGCTATGGATTAAAAGCGGGCCCAGATCACACTGCGTCCCTATTACATTATATACGGTACCGACATTACCTACCTGTACCGCCAAATCACATAACACGGGAGGCTCTCGGTCTAATTACCACAGGTACTCACGTACTCTTCTTCGGCCGCTGCTCCCAGATCTCCAACGATCTTCTTAATCGCCTCTAATGTCTGCAAAATACTCCGCACGGGCTCGATTAATTTTTCGAGTTCCCGCACGTCAAAATAGTTAGTTAATTCGGCCGGAGGTTGGCTTACTTCCTGGTTTGCCATACCGTCCGGCCGGGAGCCAATGAACATGCCCTCTGTCGGCACGTGCTCTGACGGGTTCCGCACGGGTTTCTGGGAATTGGAGTTCTCTACAGACGAGGACCGGGCCGCCATCTTTAGCTGACTGCGATCTGCCTGTATTAATTTGTCGGCAGATCAACCAGCCATTTCCCGGCCCTCCTTACCTTCTCTTGGGTTGAGCAGTGCTTCGCTCACCTCCCCTTTCTCTTTCGAAAAAACCAAGTCCGTCTTTTCTTGGGCAAAGCCGAAAGTAGTAGAACACGTACCTCCTCCTTTCCCCAATCCTTCGGGTTGGGTCACGTGTCCTTCTCCAGCATCTGACATGCGGAAGTCCGTTGTATTGTTCGTCTGACCACACAAAAGCGCCACGCCGTCTTCGGGAGATTCTCCTGCACCCCGCAGAACTTCCGGATGATCTTTCCGAGGTATGTGCGTGGTACAAAATGCGTAATTTTAAATAGATTATCTATATTTCCAGCACATACCTCTTGTAGTTTTCTTCGTCCGGAGTCCTCTCCCGATCCGTGTAGTCGCCCTTTCGCTCATCAGGCCATGACAAACATAGAACTTCCGCTGGTGCTGTTGCCCTGTTTTGTCTTCTTTTTCCCCATTACGGACTTGAAAAAGGTGAGATTTCTAGCGATTATTCCTGTGTGTGTCGTGACGCTGTCTTAAGTAAAATTTTTCATGTCCTCTGCCAAACTGACGGCCAGAGAATCCTGCCGAGCTACGCCAACTGTGACAGATTAAGTGCTTGCTCGCACCATTTCACCCTCAGACACCACGTCAGACAGGAAGTTGGAGAATTAGTGACATTGGAAAGTTCAATATGGCGGCTGACAGTGGCGTCATACCACCGAAATAAGTACGTACATCGGTTTTGGTTAGCGCAGGGAAGCCGCCTACCAAATTTCGTGAAGATGGGCCCATAAATAAGAAAGTTCAACATGGCAGACGTTGTCGACCATTATGACCGTTACGTGTAGATTTTCGAAATGAAACCTGCTTAACTTTTGTAAGTAAGCTGTAAGGAATAAGCCTGCCAAATTTCAGCCTTCTACCTACCCGGGAAGTTGGAGAATTAGTGATGAGTGAGTGAGTGAGTGAGTGAGTGAGTGAGTGAGTGAGTGAGTGAGTGAGTGAGGGCTTTGCCTTTTATTAGTATAGATATGTTCAGACATTCATATGAAAATTGTGTTCTCAAATTTAAGTTTCAAGGTAAGGTAGTTTTACTCAGCAATCCTGTCACCAGAGATTTGCAACCTGTTATGTACTGTATAACACATACATGTAAGAATTTCACTGTACTCTGTACAGGTGATGATAATGGCCCTATAAACCTACCATTAAGGTAAATTAAAAAGTCAATTTTAAGATATGTTAAATTTACCTCAGGTACAATGCAGACCAGAAGGTCTCTCAGAATATTATTCCACTGA